>NC_138373.1:117190739-117209649 GCF_054177405.1 Leptonychotes weddellii | reverse complement strand
AAAGAAAGAAAACCCATTTTCACCAGAGTTTGGTCATTTCCTTTTTATCCTCCTGATCTGATAATAGCACTGAAAACCTACTATGCTGGTTACTTCTGCTGAGAACAAAAGTAGTGGGGTGGCTAATCAGACCCTTGCTTTATTTATCCTATCAAATTCGTTCAATATCAAGGCTTTGTGTATCACATATTTAATTAAATACCTTTAAATGTTAATAAAACTAAAACACCTTACATGTGTAACATTACTGAGTAGAGAAGAGAATATAGAAGGTGAAACTTTTTTAGTGAGTTTTTCCCATACATGTTGTAGGTATGGAACATGATTTTTAATTCACCAAGATTCCTAAATGTGGATTTTTCCTCAGGAAAGAAGCTTCTCCTCGGGACCGGAAGCAGAGGAGGGCAGGACTTACTGTGTGTGGTTCTGTGCTTCCTGGGATCTCAATTTGGATGGCTGCCATTATAATGAACAACACTAAGTTTCTAAATTTTCCTCTAATTCCAGAGACAGAAAATATGAATGAGTCTCTTGGAGAAAAGAGTGTTCATGTTCTTTGCAATTTAAGCACATTCCCAGTGGATCAAGTCACTGGGTCATTGATTACTCCCAAGTAGCTGACTTGTCAAAGCCTCCACAATCATGGTGCCTGCCAGCACCAAAGTCAAGACCATTCACTGAATGAAGGATTTGATAAAGACATGTCTTATGTCATCTGGAAACTTCATATTGACTCACGCTTCTAGAACTAATCTTCTAATTTACTCATTTAAAGTCTAGATGAATGGAATTGTATAGATTTTTCTGCAGAGGGTAATAAGAACTGTCTTGATGGAGAAAAAAGGAAATATCTTTTTGTGATCTTCATGTTTCACTATCAAAAACTCTGAAGGAAGGAGGTAAGGTTTACAGATCAGATATGAGCATTAGCCTGAAATTTAGAGACAGTTAGAAGCAGAAACAGAATCAACGAACAGCTATTATGCAGTTGAAGATTATTCTGAATCTTAAACACCAATCTCTGGTTATAGAAATCTGTTTACCTAAAAATAGCGATTCTGTTTTTTATATCAAAAGTTATACATAAAGTCAACTAAACTGGCTTTTTAAAAGCTCTTTTAACACAAGTTTTCAGTATCACTCAGAAAAAAAAAAGTTTTTGATAAATTTTCAACCCCCTAACTTTATTGCTTTTAGGTAATTTAAGGAAACAATATTTTTGTGACAAATTAGACATAATAATCTGAGACAAGTGATTTTCTGTCTCAGTGATATGAGTAGTGAAATCAAGACAACCTAAAGTCTAATGTAGATTAATATTGTCTTTTTCTTGCACTTAAGAAAAGTGAATTATGTCTAAGCATTCAAAATAAATCTGCCTCTGTACCTTTAAGCTGATACCATCCATGTTCTCCTTTTTTTCCAGATCAGTGGAGCTTAGATTGGCTGTTCAAATAAACTTTAAAAAAATCTACTCAAGTAAGAAGAAGGATAAGTTGTCTCAAAAACTTGATCAAGGGTTTCATACCTGGGTACTCATATTAAAGATAGCATATATGGACTACTCCCCAAAAGATAATCAAATGAAGGCTAAGACTCAAAACCAAGACCAGTGGACCCTTCCTTTCTTTTTCTAATTGAACACAGTGGCAAATCCACAAAGTTGTCACATTTCAATGAGACAATTAGTAATTTGCTTCATTCTGGTTCCCATTCAACACACCAACTCCCAAAGTCTGTTTAAGTCCTTAGAATTTGTTTTAAGGAAAAGATTTCTTCCTTCTAGTTCAACCAACACGAAAGTCCTAGTGATAAGTTTTGCTCTTAAAGAAGCTATATTTGAATTTGGAAAATACCATGGAAGGCCCTCAAGTTTGTGGATCAACATTTCTCATTTCATATTATATTTATTGCTTGAAAGTCCTATTCTTTAACCATTAACATTTTTTAGATTTTTCAAGAAGGTATTTATAATCTTGAAAATTCTAGAAGACTTAGGTAGGTAAATTATACTCTAAGGAATAAAGAGAAGGCTCTGAGCAATAATACGTAAGTCCACATTGATTTCTTGAAACTATAATATCATAAGATTAGGATGAAAATTTTCCAGTTTAAAGATATTTTGAGTGGTTTCATTTCAGTCTCTAAATTCAAAGCCACCACCAGCTAGGATGGTTGCAGTATGTGTTGACAATGAGCTTGACAATACTGATTCACAGCATAGATATTAGAGGAGGGGGGATGTCACCAGCTAGCAATTTAATGTGGCCCCCAAAACAGTATTCTGTGGAATTTTAAATTAACTGCAGGATTAAATGTTACTGATTTGGGAAATCCCCATTTTCCAGCTCGTAGTTTGAACTGGGTCTATGGTCTCAGAAAGATTCACTCTCCCCTCTATCATTTAGTGGGTAAATTGTAATGAGTCAGAATTACAGTCTGGATTCCAAAAGGCCAGAAACCCATGTCCCAACTATTCATTAGTTGGAATGCAAAACATAAGGAGTAAGACACACTTCCTCATGGACCCATCCTATTTGATCAGGGGTGGCTTCAAAGCCCAAATCCTCGGATTTAGTCTTGGGAGTTAACCTGGCCTTTCTTCCCTCACTCCCCAGTACACCACCAGGGGGCCCTGGGACACTTACAGTTTCTCATAATGACCAGTGAATAAACTGTGCCAAGGCACGCTTTGGTATGGCTGCCACTTCAGAGAAGGAGAACACTGGTCGACAGGCGTCATGTTCTGTCCCTCTCTGTCGTAGTCTTGCACTTCGCTGCTGAAACTCCTACTTGTCACTGCAAAGAAATCGGTGTGTTAGATCCTTCCTCCAAGGCTGTTTTTCCTAGACTCACAGACAGTTGCATGGAGCAATTGAACTGGCCACGTATGACGTCCTCAGTAGCGTCTCCCCACTTCCAGTCAATGTGTTTCCAGTGAAGTCCACTCCAGCCAGAGGAGGGCACGGGGACCCAGGCTGGATCAGTTCAAGCACAGCATTCGCTACTCGCATCAACAATTGCATCAGGTTGACTCATGGCCCAATCCAATCCAAGCAGAGTGAATCTCAGCACTTCAGGGGACACAGGTTCAAAGATGCTGACTCTCTGCCACGAGCTTTAAACCCGTGAGATACATCCCCAAGGGTTGCTGGCACCACTTGGGGACATGAAGGAAAAGCCTGTCTGGAAATGAAGCCCGCACAGCAGAAGGCAGAGTTGAGGATGAAGGGCACCCCATTCTGTTGGCATGATTTGAGTTCTGGGATCCAATTCTAAACAGGACAGGAGCCAATAAATCCTCCAATTTCGTTTTTTTGTTTGTTTGTTTGCTTGCTTTTTGCTTAAGGCAGTTTGAGGTTTTGGGGGTTGGGGGGGTTTTGTCCCTTGTTTCTTTGTTTTTGTTTAATTGCAACCAATACATTCTAATCTGTTACAGGTCCCTCGTGGCACTAGCTTTCTGAACTTAGATGAGCTATTTATTCACTTAGTGTTACTTCCCTCAACTGCAAAATAGAAATTAAAACAGATGTCTTGCCCATCTTGCAACGTTATACAAGCAGAGAGATTATCATAGTACAAGTGAAAGCACTTTCCGAAGCTAACGCCAAGATAAAGCAGCAGAAAATGTCCTAAGTATGTGGTACTGACTATATGAAATTGCTACTTTTCTGTGTTAAAATAACAGCAATTTCACATGCGCAAGCTACTATTTTTGCATAATCCTTGCAAATTATCTTAATTTGAGTAGGCCTCCAAACCCTATGATTCAACCTTGGATAATCTTTATGTAAATTCTATTGGTACGTTTTCTGTTTCTCTTTTCTTTTAACTCCCTGACGTCAGGAGTGAAAGGGAAATGGTGGGTGTTCACAAGATCAGGAACGGGCAGAGAGCAGCAACACAGAGATATGAGGTGAGCTCCTGGAGAGCGTGCACTTAGCCCACAGCTTGGAAACTGCAGGGTTTTCTTTCACTCGTCTAACTTCCTTTCTCTATACTTCCACTGAGGACTTCCTCAAACGAATAAATAACGGAGCTGCTTCGGATTGTCTTTGATCTCAAATGTCAAAGAAAATGTGTTTACCTTGGGGTATCCCTATTACATGTCACCTAAGCAAAACATCGATTTTTCCAGTTTTTGTAAACAACCATTTTGAAAAGATTTCTCAAAATCATGAAAAGCTTTTTCCCAGCTCAGAATACAGGAGGTCAGCAATGCAAGGGCCTCTCCATGCTATCACTCCTCCAGAAGTTACCAGACCTAGAAACTTCTCAAAACAAACACCTTCCACGGTTCTCCCGCTTATACCAAATTCAGAGAAAGGAAGAAACCAGTTCTCCCATTTTTCCTTCCTCTGTCCTCCCGTGGAGAGAGGGTAAAGGAAGCTCAAGAGCTTGGGGTTTGGAATCAATGGGCCTGGGCTTGAGTCCCAGCTCGATGCTTACTAGCTATACCATCTAGGGAAATGGTTTCCGGTCTCGGGGCTTCAGTTTCTTCATCTACACAATGGGAGTAACAGTATGAAACCTCCCGGGGATGGTGAAGGGATTCAACAAGTTACATCTATAAGTGCTTGGCACAGTGTCTGTCACCAGGAAGGGTTTAAACAATGACATGTTTCATTAACATTGGTGGCACTGTCATCACATGGACTAGCGTCAGCTCAGGTGACACAGTTTTGTCTAAGAAGCCTTGCGAATACTTCTGTGCTTGGCCTCCATGGTAACGCTCTCTGATGTGAAATAACTAACACCAAGTGCCTGAGTGAATGTCAGCTCACTTGGGCCCTTTCCCACTCATGCATGGTGGCAAGGTCAAGGATAAGAGCAAGTCCTGCTTTTTCCCATTATAGCAGCAAAGGGGTGGGGCAGCCACTCCAACGGGACTGACATAGCCATGGCCTCCCTGGGAGCTGGAGATCAGCTGGTGAGATCCAGAGACCACAGGTCCACGCTGAAATTCCAGGCAAAAGCCTGAGCCCAATACTGGGACCTATTACTAGTCACACTAATAATAACGTCTACTACTCCTGTGTACTTTCTTATTTTATTTTTTTAAAAGATTTTATTTATTTATTTATTTGAGAGAGAAAGAGATCGGGAGAGCATAGATGGAGAGTGAGAAGGAGAAGCAGACTCCCCACTGAGCAGAGAGCCTGATATGGGACTTGATCCCAGGACCCTAGGATCATCCAAAAGCAGACTCTTTACCAAATGAGTCACCCAGGCACCCTCCTGTGTGGACCTCCCCAAGTGCACCAAGACACTTGACATAGTTTCTCATCAACTCTTCAAGGTAAGGATGCCTTTTTTTTTTTTCAATAAACTTTCTTTACTGAAGTATAATATACATAAAGAAGAATACACATTTCATTGGTACACAATTTGATACTTTCTAATAAAATGAATTATACTGGGTAACTATCACTGGGCCAAGAAATAGGACATGTCCACCACTCTAGAAGATACCCTCATGCCCTCTTCCAGCTACTACTTTCTCCTGCCCAAGACAAATCACTATTCTAAAATCTAATACCATAGAGGAGTTTATAGAAGTGGAATTATATGATATGTATTCTTATGTGTTAGCTTCTTTTCCCCAACATTATGTTTATGGGATTCCCTCATTACTGTTGCAAATGGCAGTCATTTCCTCATTTCCATTACTGTAGGAATATACAATTTATCCTGCCTTTGATGGTCATTTGGGTTATTTTCAGTTTGTGGTTATTGTAAGTAACACTGCTATGGATATTTCTGTGCGTGTCTTTTAGTGGGTGTATGTACACATTTCTGCTAGGCATAGTCCCAGCAGTGGAATTACTGGGTTATAGGATATGCATTAGTCGATGCAACCAGACTGATTATAGAGAGGTTATGAGGTCAGGATTCCTAATGTCATTTAACAAATGTGGAAATTGGGGCTCAACCACCTGAAATAACTTGCCCAGTGTCATAGCTATTAAGTGGAAGAGACGGGGTTCAAACCATCCTCTTCCCTTCATGCTACACTGAGGATGTCTTGAGAACATGTAGCAAAAGAGGAATAGAAGTGTGAAGGCAGGAAACTGACCAAGTTCCCACCTTTTGGAAAAACTCATAGCTTGCATTTTAATGTCTTTAAAAATATTCTTTTATACATTACTTTTAAAAAAAATCTTAGAAATGGGTGAAGTAGAAATTATGATTCTCATTTGATAATCAAGAAAAGTCACTCTCGGGGTGCCTCGGTGACGCAGTTGGTTAAGCATCTGACTCTCGGTTTCAGCTCAGGTGGTGACCTCAGGGTCCTGAGATCCAGCCACTCAGCATGGTTTCTGCTTGTCCCCCTCCCTCCCCTTCTGCGCACCACCCACTCCGTGCTCTCTCTCTCTCTCTCAATTTCTCTCATATAAATAAATAAATCTTAAAAAAAAAAAAAAAAGCCAATCTCAGAAAGTCCCTAGTTGCTGAGGAGATGAGACAAATACTTTTTCTGACTTTACAGTGTGAACTCAGCCAGTGCACCTCTCCCGGGGGCCAAAGACCACAACTCTGGGGCTGAAAAAACCCTTTTATTTTTGAGGTTCAAACCATATGAGTCCATGAACCCTCTTATATTTGGGGTTCAGATCAGATGGAAGCAGGAACGCTCTCATACATGGGGTCTAGACCATGTGGGGCTGGAAACAGCCAGCAGGAGTCTGCCCACCAGCTATTTTCTCTCTAAGCAAGATTTTACATCTGCCCACAGCAACCCAGTGATTCTACATTGTGAGCCTATAAATGCGAATCTTGGAACCTGTGGACAAAGTGAACTGCTTGGGAGAAGGTCACCAGAAAAGCCTTCCTGACTGATGTAGAACCTCTCCTCCCATCAAAATCCCTGCCCAATAAGACTAGCATAAGCTCCTCCTTCCTCCTCCCATGTACCATTTCCCCAGGACCTTTGTAAAAACCCTTGGCCTCTGCCACATCAAATATGACTTCTCTACTAGAAAACTGCTGAAAATATAAACTGTAATGAAAACATAGCATTTGGATTGTTGCCTCCCCAACCCCCCACCCCCACCCCCCCAGCCCTGGGAAGGTGTTCATTTACATTCTGGAACCATTGTCTGGAGCCAATTATTTTTAGTCAGCTTTTCAGTGACCTTTGTCTGAATAGGACTTAAGCAAGGGATTCAAGATTTCCTATCTGTTGAGACATTTCAGTTACTCTACCATGACTTTCTCTGGAAATGGTGAAAAATCAATGTCCTCTCCAGAGACAGGCAGCAGAAAATCATCACAGGATGGAGCTTAACCCTGAAATGGCCAAGACGATTTGAGCAGCAATCTGGTTTGATGAGGAAATGCTTGGAAGGTTTGGGTGGCTTGCCCAGTTCTCTCAGTGGGCTGGTGCATCTGTGGGAGAGCGAACAGATGGTTCCCTCGTCTGGCTAGGAATTTACTCAGCCTTTTGTGTTTGAGAATCACATAGAAGCTGCAGGCTAGATGTAAGGATTCTTGAAGAAATTAGAGTACGCTCACATAGGAAGCTGGATGGTGAGCTCTACATTATCCAGAAAGGAGACTTTATTTAGCATTTTCTGTTTCAAGGGTTGAATAAGAAAAAAACCAAGCAACTGTTGGCCAGGGTGGATCCATGCAAAAGAAAAGGAGGCAGTGAGAGGTTTGGTTCATGCGAGGGCTGGATGCCTGGATGCAGTTCCACCACAGCACTCCCAGGGGGCGGCACATGTGGGCCTTGGCTGAAGGACCTTCCAGCCCATGCTGGAGCTGAGGCCAGACATCCCTGAAAGGACCAGCAGGCTCCACAGGCAAGCACAGAGGACCAGCTCTAATCGTGAGGCTGTGAAAGACAAAGGCAGCAACTCAAGCAGGCGAGGAAGCCACCTGCATCCTTTCAGGGCAGTAGAAAGCCCTGGAGTTTGGGGACAATAGTGGGAAGGGAGCTCCAAAACAGAAATCTTGAATGCCCTGCCAGCTGATGCAGGGTAATAAATGAGATGTACCCTGAATCTGGGCTGCTATTCACACTGCCTACATCTGATTATTTACAGCAGCTAATAGAGGAGGCATGGAGTATTATCCTTTTGCCTAGTAAGTGCCATAGCATTTATTCTGAAAGTTCAAGGCTGCAGACTCCAAAACCCCAATTTGTTCACAACTCGAAGAGGTCTCTAAGCTCAAAACATGATGTGTCACCTGTTACATAAGACCAAAAATAAGGTAGTCTGACCCCTTGGGCATTATATGATTCTGCTGAAAGACTTCTAAATGATCTTACAAAGTCTTAAAGATCTACTTGGAACCTGCTAACTTAAAGCGACTGCTAGGGGAGCTCAACTCTCTACCTTTCTGTTCCACTGGAGAAATCCTCCAAAGTCTGCTTCCATGAGCCGGCAGCCTGAGTAGCACTGGGAGTTTGTTAGCAGTGCAGAACCGCAGGCCCCATCTCAGGCTTACTGAATCAGAACCTGCATTTTACCTAGATCCCTATTTTATCTGTGTGCACCCTCAAGTTGAGAAGGATTGCAGCAGACAAAGCAATAGCACAACAGCAGGCTCTTGAACGTGCTGCCACGTTGCAAGCTTCCACTGGCCTGGAGCCTGTGTCCTCTGAGACACATTGCCCCTAAAATCGAAAGGACCGGCATTTCATCTCCACCAGCGAGAGAGAGAGAGAATGGCGTCTCTTCCTAGGAGCATCTGCATGACTCCACCTAAGACTGCATGAAACAATATGTCAAGAGGAAAGAAAGAAACTCCCAGGGCTTACCCTTGCCCATCTATGAAAGTGAAAATAATTTTGTAGGGCTACTACAAGGCTGGTCAAAATCCCTGACTTAATGGTGAAAGCAGTGACTGGCCCCAAGTTGGCTCACTTGGTCTGGAGTGATGGGCCCACATGTGACAGTCCCTGGAGTCCTCCAGCGTCTGTGTGCACTTTCTCTTCTTGGTTGGTGGCAATGAGGCTCTAGAATCAAGAACCCAAAATGAAGGTTAGGAGTTTTTGCTCTCCATGTTACATTAAATCAGATTCAGTTTCCCAGGTCTCTGCTCTCGGCCTTCTTAAGACTTATTGCTGTTGGTTGAGACTCCTTGAGGCCTACTAGTCTGCAATACTACTAGGTTGTACATGAGTGGACAGGACAAACTCCTATTCCATGAGCCCTACTGGTCTGAAACTTAGCTTTCCAATATCCAATAGATCTGAGATTCACCTACTTGAAAAATAAACTGACAATATTTCCAAAGGCAGAAGACTCACTGAGACAGAGAAGATACGAACTTAAAATATAGTATATACATATATAAAATAGAAGTATATAAAATATGTATACATTTTACACCTGAAATTTTTTTCACATGGAATTTTACCACAATTTTTGAGGACCTTTAATCTTTCTGCCATTCTTTAGATTCAGAAGGAGGAATGAAAGAGAAGAGGAGAAGAGGAAGGAAAACAGAAAAAAAGAAGAATATTAATGCTTAATCAACAAGTATTCTTCTGAGAGCTCATTCACAAATTACTTGCGTATTCTAGCTGAGGCTGCAAATGCAAACAGTGCTTTCTCCATCACTCAGACTGTCCCCATATATTTCTGACATTTTAACTTTCCATTGAATGAGGACTTTGGGTTTAGTGAGCTTTTAATTCAAAGACCGTCTAGAGCCGAGAGCACTGGGGCCTTGCCGTGTTGGATATATGTCTCAACACCGCCATCTCCTGGACAGAATGCCACTGTTCATGCTTTACTGGCACCACGGGGGGGTGCTGGCTGCTCTGGGGTCTTTCATAACTAAATATCTTGCCCTTTACCCAGGGCTGTGGCACAGAGGCTGCTGATGGTAAGGACGGCTTATCCCCAGATGGGAGGACACGCATCGGTCCGGGGGGGTCGTAAGATGCCTGGTGTCTGGGTAGCAGTTGCGAAAGCTGCCGTGGCTGTGGGCAGAGCCCCTCATTTCACACGAGCTCTGTGGCAGGTGTGCAGGGAGCGTCCCAGGAGCAGCTGCCGAGTGGAGAAAAGTAGCAGGAGTCTTCCCGGCTGCGGGTCTCACGGCCGGGCAGCATGCACCTGGGGGAACACACAGGTGAGAAGGGCTCTTTCTGACCAGCCAGTGTCCAAGAAGAGGGGCACGGCAGGGTGTGCGGCAGGCAGAGTGCACTCACCTTTGGTCTGTGGAGGAGAACAGGAGTCTGATGCCGAGTAGGGTGGAGTATCTGGGAGCTGCTGCTGCCTGAGGATTAGAGACATACATTGCTTTTGTTGGGACCTGTTCCATCATTATAGCTTTGTCACAAATGGGAGACTGCTGTGGGTACAACACACACACCATGAGGGGCCAAGACCACCAGATCAAGCCCAGTGTTGTGTGTCAAGTAAATAGGCTTTGAGGCAGACCAAACTGGGTTTGGGGCCTGGCTCTTCCACTTCCTAGCTATGTATCCATGAACAAGACTTCACTCTCTCCAGGCCTCCGTTTCCTCACCTACAACATGGGAGTAACCATCATGCCTTCCTCCTAGCATCATTGTGAGAATTAAATGAGATACTGTGTATAAAACCCATAAAATAATGCCCACAGAGTGCAAGCTCAGTTATAGTTTATATACATACACATAAACATGTATATAGTTTATCATAGTTTAATTAAAAGCATTGTTGCTTCTTAACGTTTTCAAAGCACTTACACCAGAGAGATGGTTGTGCACACTGTTTGGGCTAAAGCCTTACAAAATGTCACCACCAAAGCAACGGTTTTCCATCTGTACACTGGGAAATCCCAAAGCTCTTGGAATGAGCTCAGTGGTTTTACAAAAGAAAAAATTTAAATGCCTGGGGGAAAAAATTCATAACTTTTCCTGTTTTATATATTGAGGTGCAAGTAAAATTTCATTTAAGAAAAAATGAGTACCACTAAAAAAGTGTGAAATTTTCTGTTCCAAAAAACCTGCTCCTTATGGCTCAGAAACTCCATGATTCTAAGGCATTCATTAGCACTACCACCCTCTACTTGATTCTCCTGCTGGAGAGTAAGCGATCATGTTTTTCTTGATTGATTATGATTTTAACCTCATACAATGAAAAGTCTTTTTTTGTTGTTTACTAGAAAAGTTAGGTTTTCTACTCAAATTGGCCCTTTATAATTCATTCACTCTTTATGAATAAAGGAAGAGAAAACCTTCCTCCAACAATGCCACCTTCCTCCAAAAACACCACCAAAAATGAAAGTAAAGGAATAAAGAGGCATAAAAGGACATAGAGTACATGTGCAGAGCACACAACAGACTATATTTTAATAACACTGTGGCAGACAGAAGTAGGATGGATGGTAACTGAATTAACAGAATGGAAAAAGCAAAAACAAGACTGCCTGGAGATGGCAGAAGCGACACAGCCAATAAGAAACTATCCAATTTTAATACAACTCCCGAAAAGCCCAAGACATTGGAGTCACCAGGAACCTCTGAATCCAGGAGTAAGGTGGAGCTGAAAACAAAAGACTCAACTGATTTGATTAAGGAGGGGCGCCTGGGTGGCTCAGTCAGTTAAGCGTCTGCCTTCAGCTCAGGTCATGATCCCAGGGGCCTGGGATCGAGTCCCGCATAGGGCTCCCTGCTCTGCAGGAAGCCCGCTTCTCCCTTTCCCACTCCCCCTGCTTGTGTTCCCTCTCATGCTGTCAAATAAATAAATAAAATCTTTAAAAAAAAAAAAAAGAAAGAAAGAAAGTCTGATTAAGGAACAGTTAGACCTTTAGATTAGCTTCTTCAACCTGTACAACCCTACAACTACCTCCATCACCCCAACGGAAGTTAGAAAGGTTTACTCTCTGGAGAAACAGATTCCAGGGAGATGTAAAGCTACTGAGCTAAAAATGGAAGGATTCATTAGAAGTCCAAATGCTGAACCCCGAGGCCCTTCCTCAATTTGACTTTGCAGGCATCCAAGCAGATTTCCTACAGTAAGAAATTGGAAGATTGTTCCCCAGAAAAATTGAATGTCCTCAAGGGGAAAAATAAGATTTTGAAGTTACCCCCCAAAATGGCCAATCTTTGCTTAACCACTCTATGATGAGACTCATCCTCTGAGAATAATGGTTTGCATACAGAACATCTTAAACAGGAACAAAAGATGAAGGACCAGATATTTCCAGAAACCTTGAACATTAAAGACAAAGAACAAACAACTAGATAAAGAAGGGATGCAAAAAAACCCCACAAAGAGCTCCTCTGCTTCTGATATCACTGGTAAGCTCCTACCAGATTTGACATTTTCATACTGTGAACTCTGCAAAATTTAAAAAAAAAAAATCTGCCTAAAAATACTGGAAAGTGGACAAAAGCAAGAAGGTTCTAGGGGGACACTGAAACTTGGATGAAGGTATTAGCATAAGGTGAGTTACCTGTTTACAACTTTTAGCCTCAGGGCCAGTTGAAAGCAGAACCACAAAACAGCTAAAACTCCAATAGAAACATACAAACTTTCTGACCTGAAGAACCAGAGAACAGAGTTTGGGACAAACAGCTGCTTAAAGTGAAAGGGGAATCTTGGGAAAAAGATATTCAGAGAGGGGAACCCTAGATTCTGTGTAAAAACTCGGGCCAAGAGTCTGACTCCCGAGCCATCAATGTATATGGGGCTGACTGCACACAGTCCAACCAAAAAAAAAAAAACCCCAAAAAACAAAAAAGCAAGATGAACAAACAAACAAAACTGAAATAAAATTTGAGCTACTGCCCAAGAGACAGAGTTTATAATTTGAGTTTAAGAAAAGTAACTGCCTGGTAAAACAGAAGTATATATATTCTTCAGAGAAAAGTAAAAAAAAAATCCAGACATTCACAATGTCCAGAATACAACTAAGGATTACTCAACAAATGAAGAAGCAGGAAAATATGGCCTACCCTTGAGGAAAAGAACAATTAGTGGACACCAACCCAGAGATGATCCAGATATTGGGTTAGTAGATAAATCTAGATTTTAGCTGCAGCTATTATAAAAACAGCTGTTGTAACTAAGTCTAATGGAGTAGAGGATAATGTGTTTGGAAAGAATAAAAAATACAAAATCTCAGCAAAAAATAGATACTAAAAAAGAACTTAATGGAAATTCTAGAACTGAAAAAAAAATTAGAAATGAAAATAAAAATAGAAAATGAAAAAATCACTGGGTGGTGTAACAGAACTTGAAGACAAATCAATAGGTATAATCCAGTCTAAAGAACAGAGAGGGAAAAATGAATATAAAAAGAGGGAGAGAAAGAGAGATTTGTGAACCGTGGAGAGGATGTAACAGAAAAATAATTAAAGATATAATGACCAAAACCTTCCCAAATTTAGTAAAAGACATAAATTTATAGGTTCAAGAAGCTCAGCAAATCCTAAGTAAGATAAATATAGAGAAAATCACACCTAGGTCATTAGAGTCAAATCAGCAAAAATAAAGAAAAATTTTCAAACCAAAGAAAAACAACATATTGCATGTAAGATAATAGTGGTTCAAATGACCAATGACTTCTCATCAAAATCTCCAGAGGTAAGAAGACAGTGCAACAATATCTTTAAAGTGCTAGTGAAAATCAAAACTGACAATCTATAATTTCCTATCTGATGAATATATCTTTAAGAATAAAAGCAAAATAAAGACATTGTCAGATTTAAAAAAATTTTAAGTGAAACCATAAACAGACATGCACAATAAGAAATATTAAAGACATTATTTAGGCTAAATGGAAATGATATCAGAGGAAAACTTGAAACTTTAGGAAGGAATGTAGAGAATAAAAATTGTATATATCTGAATGCAAATTGGGTTTTTTTCTTAATTTCTTTAAAATACATAGGACTGTTTAAAGCAAAAAATGTGAAATTATCTTGTAGCATTTATAATGTATGAAGGTGTAATATTTATGACAGCTATAACACAGAGGGAGTGGGGGATAAAATAGAATTATACAACTGAAGGTTTCTACATTTTACATAAAGTGTACAATATTAATTCATTAAATCTAAGTAGACTGTAAAAAGTTAAATTATGCAAAGAGGTACAGCTAAAGTCAGTAGATAAAATGGCATTCTAAAATTATTCAAATAATTCAAAATAAAGTAAAAAGGAGTTACAAAGAAGAAATAGGATAAAAAGAACACAAATAATATAATGGCAGAATTAAATACATTATCAATGATTACATTAAATGTTAATGGACTAAAACTCCAATAAAAGGCAGAGATTGTAAGAATGGATTTTTAAAAATAAGACCAACTATACATTGCCTGCAAGAAACACTTTATATATAAAGACTCAGATAAGTTGAAAACTAATGGAGAAAAAAGGTATTAGCAAGCAGAAGTGATTTCATGAATAATAGGTAAAACAGGGCGCCTGGGTGGCTCAGTCATCAAGCGTCTGCCTTCGGCTTGGGTCATGATCCCAGGGTCCTGGGATCGAACCCTACATCGGGCTCCCTGCTCCACGGGAGGCCTGCTTCTCCCTCTCCTACTCCCCCTGATTGTGTTCCCTCTCTCACTCTCTCTCTCTGTCAAATAAATAAAATCTTAAAAAAAAAATAGGTAAAATAGACTTCAAAATAAAGAGTATTACTAAAAATAAAGAGGCTCATTCCATAGTAATAACAGTCCTTTCATTAAGAAGGCATAGCAATCATGATTGTTTATATATCAAATAACAGAACTTCAAAATACATGAAGCAGAACTGACAGAATTAAAAGGAGAAATAAATAATTGTATGGTCCTAGTTGGAGATTTTAACATCCCTCTTTCATCAATTGATAGAACAAAATATGTAGTACAAATTGATAGAATAAAAAAGTCAGTAACGACAAAGATCACCTGAGAAATTAAGAAGAAAAGGAACTGATGTGTTTTAATACTGAGAAGAATTTTGCAGTTCCCTTCAGAGAATTTGAGGGAAGAATTAATGACAGTTACATTCAAAGCCAAGAAAATCATGAAAAGAAGGCTGTGGTTCAAGAAAAACAATAAGATCAAGAAAGAAAATATAATCATAATAAATTGTATGAGAATACATAATGATAATAATGTAAGCCCTGGATACTGACCTAAGCAAAAATTTTTCTAGAACTTTATGATATTGGGAGGCTGGTGCTAGAAGTGGGTGTCAGATGTAGTTTAAGAAAGTTAAATCCTCCCTAAAGATGATATTAAGTTCTTAAAATAGATAAAGTAGGAAGAGCATAAAACACCATTTAGATATAAAGTGGTAGAAATATCTAAAATAGTTGAAAAGTATCTGCCTCTGGGAGAGGCAAACTGAGGAACATGGGGAAGACTGAGGCAGAGGATTGCTGGTTTTCATTATAAGCCATACACACACAGTACCATTTGACTTCTTAAATTCTGCACAAGTATCACTTCTATAGATCTACAAATTAAATTTTGTGATTGACTCTGTGATCTTACAATTCCACATTCAAGATTCTAGGCAGTTATTTACCTTTACATTAGTGGCACCACTGGAATACAGTAATGTTAATAAAATCTAAAAATCACAAGTAAATTATCAACTCACTCGAGAAATATGGCATGGCATATTGTATACAGGAATGCATGCATGGAGAATCAAAGGTCCCTTTGTGGAGTGGCCGCAACATGTAGTGATGGTTTAAAAATGAAGATTTTGAAAAATTTTTTAAAGATTTATTTATTTTAGAGAGAGTGCATGAGCAGGGGGAAGGGCAAAGGGAGAGGAAGAGAAATCCTCAAGCAGACTTCCTGCTGAGCACAGAACCCAATGCAGGGCTTGATCCCAGGACCTGAGATCATGACCTGAGCCAAAATCAGGAGTCAGATGCTTAACTGACTGAACCACCCAGGCATCCCAAGATTTTGAAATTTTTAATGCTTTCCTTGCAGTTTACTCTCCTTTGCAAAACTCACCACACCTACTCCTTTCTTTTATTGAATTCCATGCTCACTGCATTTTCTAGTATTGAGAGAAATTTTGCAGTTCTTTTCAGAGAATTTGAAGGAAGAATAAGTGAGAGCTACCTTTGAAACTGAGCAAATTGTTAAAACAAAGGCAATAATTAACTTTAAGAAAAACACTGTTGTTTGGGACTGTTTATGAGCAGCTAATCTCCTCATTACTCACAATCACATCAGGAATCCCAGTCATGCATATTAGACTGTTTTTGGTCTTCGTGCTCTGAATTTGCCTATTATGCCAAAGGGATTTCCATGAAGTAGACCTGGAAAGTAACAGAACCATGGGTCACTCCTTGAGTGGCCATCTGTCTCTCCCTTCTGTAGGAAATAGTTGTAATAATCAACAGAGTCTTAGCTACTGATAAAAAATGAATAATTTGCCTTCTAAACCTCCTCCTCTCAGATATATAACTTGTTACTGTGTTTGGGAGGATAAACGGATAAATATGGTCTCCTGGGGGTTGAATGCCATGCAACCAAAAGAGGGAATGCCAAATAGACTCTTCTTTCCAGCTGGTTAAGTTATATGTATATCCATGACAGCTGCATGCTATGCCCAAAGCAGCCAATATTTCTTTCAGATAGTATTCAGGCTTGACCAAGTTGTAGTTGAGTGCCTACTACATGCTCATGACTATACTAGGCACTGTGTAGGACATACAGTATTAAGACATGGACTTCATGTGAATACCCAACTGCGACTACTCACAATTCAACAGTCCAATCCCGAGTTTTCTTTGATGACTCCCCCAGTGCCTTCATACACCAATTGTGCCTTCTCTAAAGCTCTATTGCACAGTGAGCTCAACTTACTACAGTGCTTGGTATAGAGTTGGTACTTAATAAATATGAATTACTGCTTTTTTTATACTACATATGGCCATAAGTATGTTATATATATAAATTCATATATTAAAAGATGGCTTTCCTGACCATCCAATCTAAAATAATAGCCTTCCCCCACCCCTCTTCCTACTCCCTTACTTTATGTTTATTTTTCTTCATCTTACTGAATGACTTTATACTATATGCCATTGTCTTTCTCTTCCCACTAGAGCGGCATGACAACAATGGAGTACCAAGAGTAGAGGGATGGGAGCGTCTCACCCCAGCAGCAGGCAATAAGGAAATGCATTGTCTGTTGGGAATTTAAAAACAATACTTACACCTACAAAAAGTCAGTGTGCTTTTATTCTCACCATGCACCACCAACTCAGAGAAAAATGCTTGGGTCAGGGCAGGCTGCTTCCCACCACACCGCCCTTGGTAAACTAATAGCAGGGATTTCATCTGTTTTGTTCATTGTTTTACTCCCTCTCCCAATTATAGACATAGTTGTTATTGAAAATAATTTCTCCAATTTTTCATGTATGTGATTTATCCCTCCCACATGGACATTTACATTAAGAACATATCTTAATACTGTGTTGTGTGTGTCCTGCACAGTGTCCCAGTGGTGAGCATGTTGTAGACACACAATAAATACTTGATCAAGCTTGGTTAGGGTTTGTACCCACCACCTGGAAGTTGGGGTGAGAAAGGTCCTTGGCAGAAACGTTGTCAGTGGATAACATAGCCCAAGAAAACAATTTCATGACAGGGCAGAGGAAGCAAGATGCCACCCCACCCCTCCAGTCCTTTATTGGCAAACTGCAAGGACCCTGAGCTTCCCACCACCACTCCTCTCTGTTGCTTTAGAAATAGATAAACCTTTGAACCTACCCTGGTCCAAGCACCGAGCTCACCCTTTTCATGTGTTATCTCATCTAATCTCAACCACCATCATGGGGAAAGGTACTACTATTGTCCCTATTCCACAGGCAATGGAACTAAGGCTTGAGGAGGTTACATAACTTAACCAAGATTATTCATCTGGCAACTAGTTAAGCTGAAATCAAGTGGTCTACCACCAGAGTTAATGCTCTAAAACACATGATGATTTAAACACAGACTCTCCTAATCAAATTAATTACTATAGGTAATTTTCCACAAATATCTTTAGAACCAAGATGTCGCCAATAATGTTTCAGCCCAGGATTCTGTTTAGCCTTCCTCCTACTGCATCAGTTTGAACCCAGAAGCCAAACTGGTCAATGAACTCACACAGCCTTTAACAAGCTCTTCTCGCAGAACTACACATGTTACCTCACCCCTTTCACAACACCACTGTAAAGAGCTTATCAGCCCCACCCCATTGATGGCAGAACTAAAGCGTGCAGCTGGTCATTGACTCCTAGCCCATTTTGATGTCCAACCCCAATAAGCCAAGTCCTAAGTAAAACCCAGAATAAGCTCCACTATTAGAAAGAAATAAAATAAAACCTGCAGTTGATTCCTCATGGACCTAATGTGTCTTTAAGGTCTGCCTCCTGTGAAGTCACCCACTCAGACCTGTGAATAGGTGTCACCTCAGTGCCCTCATCTAGTTCCCTCTTACTCCATAGGTAGGACCCCAAGGCCAGCCTAAAACTCAATATGATATGACCTCCACTGAGAACACTTACTCAAACCAAACCAAATTATTTGGTTTGGAACGTAGGAGGTGATGGGGAAGGAGGCATATTTGTGAGACCTAACGCAGGGCTTCTCAATCTATAATGTGCATGAGCATTCCATGGAGATATTAAAAATGCAGAGTCTAATTCAGCTTTTCTGGGGGAAGGTCTGAGATGCTACATTTCTAGCTCCCAAGTCAGGTGAGTGCTGCTCCCTGACACACATTTAGAGTGAAAAAAGGAAGGAGGTGAACCTCTGGGCATTTTTGAAGGAAACAAAGCCTGTTATTAAGATTCACTAGTCTCACAAAGAAACGGAAAAATGTTCCATGCTCATGGATTGGAAGAACAAATATTGTGAAGATGTCAATGCTACCTAGAGCAATCTACACATTCAATGCAATCCCCATCAAAATACCATCAACCTTTTTCAAAGAAATGGAACAAATAATC
>NC_138373.1:117048420-117190239 GCF_054177405.1 Leptonychotes weddellii | reverse complement strand
ATATATGTTAAGAAAAAAAAAAAAAGAAGATAGCAGGAGTGGAAGAATGAAGGGGGAGAGTCGGAGGGGGAGACGAACCATGAGAGATGATGGACTCTGAAAAACAAACTGAGGGTTCTAGAGGGGAGGGGGGTGGGGGGATGGGTTAGCCTGGTGATGGGTATTAAAGAGGGCACGTCCTGCATGGAACACTGGGTGTTATGCACAAACAATGAATCATGGAACACTACATCAAAAACTAACGATGTAATGTATGGTGATTAACATAACAATAAAAAATTTTTTAAAAAATGAAATGAAGTACTCAAAAAAAAGAAAGATTCACTAGTCTCTTTTCTGGAGTCTTCCTTTTATAGACACACACACACACACACACACACACACACACACACTCTTCTTGTCCTTTTTCCCTGCAACCTCCAGGGTTCTATGCTATCCCCTAAATATCTAGCGCCCCTCCCTTCAAGCAGCTCTCCATACCTAGACATTTCCCAGTGTGTCCACCAGAGCTTACCCGTGTACCTAGTAGGTAACTGGCTGGCTAACCTAGGGAAATCAGAGGACTTCAGCCTGCTTCTCCTGAGCAGACAGCTGCCCTGGACTCTGCCACACAAGGAAACAAAGGGTTAAGGGCAATATTCAGAAATTTTCACGTGCTGACACGACTGCCCTTAGCTCAACATACCAATTAGATTCACACAGAAAGATGAGAAAGTCCTGAGGGGCGTATCCCAATGCTCATGCATGGGTACCTGCCTCCCAAAAGGGGTCAAAAGCCAAATAAATTTGAGAAACACTGTATACCATTTCTCTTCTCCAGTTGCATATTAGCATAACAAAGGCTCTGAAAAGTCCTGCAGTAAAGTTCATTTAGCTTTGTTGAAGCCAGTGACTCATAAGCTTATTTACTCATCATGGAACTTTTCTTTTTCCCCCATAGCATCTCATGGGACCAATTTTCCATTGAGCATCTAGGGGCATCTGTTTTACAGGGCCAATAATTCCATTTTTTAATATGTTTGAAAATCTCCCTATGAGATTCAAACTGGGTCTCATCATTTTTGCAGCCTCGTGGTCTCTTAGATCATTTTGGCAAAGAGAAGGTATAGCGGATTGTACCAGGGTTCTGCTTAATCATATGAATCACTTTTATAAGTAGAAGAAAGAACTTTAGTTGTTTGGTGGGGAGAAGTGAACAAAAGCCTTATTCAAAGAACTTGTCTTCTTATCTGGGAAGTCTGAAATCTGCCATATGATCGTAGTTTCCATGATAATAATGGTCTTTCCTATAGGACCAGAATTATCTCTTATAGGCTATCACTGTTGGTTTGCCCAACTGGATTCATTCTCTACCTTTAGGGGTGGTTGGGTGTAAGAGAGGTAGAGGAGGGACATTTTTTAAAAGCATAATTCATAGGCAATACAGTAGATGGGAAGTGACTCAAGATTGGTCATAAACTTAGGTTTGAATCCTAGCTCTGCTACTTACTAGCTGTGAGCCCAGGCAAGAAAACCTACTTCTCAGGGCTGTTAAGAGGAATGCAACTAACCTGCAAAAAGAGCCAGGTGTTTAGAAATAGTCAACACTTGGAGTCTTTGAATAGGTTGTACAGATGTAATGATCACTGAGCCAGCTGAACAGCCTCATGGTCGGGGATGGACCGGAGCTCTTTCCACTTGTTCTTGCTCAGACTTTTATTTCAGCCTCACTTAACTGCATGCACCTGAGCGGTTTTTATCAAGCAATGACAGGTTATCTGATTACCGGACTGTTCTTGAATGGGCATGAATACTGACAATCTTTGCAAACTATGGCTCAGACCCATCCTGAGTCCATCTTTTGTCAGATAATTTTAGATGAGTTAAATGTATTTCCCTGAGGTTCACATTGCTCCCAAATATCACCTAATTAATCTAAAAGCTGCATAGAGAAGAAAGGTCATGTGTAGAGCCAGGCACATTTGGATCCCAGCTTTGCCACTTACTGACCTGTGGAGAGTTACTTACTCTCTTTGCACCTCCATATTTACAAAATATAGATAATATTGTGTCTGCTTGGCAAATTTGTTCAGAGAATGAAATGTGTAAAATCAAATATGTAATTAAATAAATGAACATGTAAAAAATGCAAAGAACATTGCCCAACACTTGGTAAGTGCTCAACAATATTAACTCCCTCCTCTACCTCTCTTACACCCAACCACCCCTAAAGGTAGAGAATGAATCCAGTTGGGCAAACCAACAGTGATAGCCTATAAGAGATAATTCTGGTCCTATAGGAAAGACCATTATTATCATGGAAACTACGATCATATGGCAGATTTCAGACTTCCCAGATAAGAAGACAAGTTCTTTGAATAAGGCTTTTGTTCACTTCTCCCCACCAAACAACTAAAGTTCTTTCTTCTACTTATAAAAGTGATCCATATGATTAAGCAGAACCCTGGTACAATCCGCTATACCTTCTCTTAAGGAGTAGTTACATAGAAGAGAGACTAGACAATTTCTGGCAGATTGTTTTCAGGCCAGAGATGGTAAGGATACATACCGCCCACTCTTTCCTCAGGCATTCACACCCATGGTTTGGATGGAGTGAAGGGGAATGTGAGGGAAGGCATGGGGCAATTAGTGTCTGAGTTCAGCCCACACAGTGCCTAGAGCAGAAGAGCCAGCTCAGAGTGTGGCCTCACACATTTGGCCACCCACTAGCTGTATGTGTGTTTGTGTTTAACTAACTTTCAAAATGTTGAGCTTCCCTTCATCCTGTGGTCATTCAGCAAGGATGTTCTTGTCAGCAAAGAGCAGCAAGGATACCAGAGATATCCACAGATAGGTTTCCTCATTACTGAGATTCAGGTCCGGTTTCACTCTTTCATGGGGGAGAGGGGGGAGGGCATTTACAGGTATACCAAAATAGGCTCAATAACAAAATGGAGATGACAGAGAAAGGTCAGTGAACTTGAAGACAGATCAATAGAAATTATCCAATGTGAACAACAGAGAGAAAAAAGTTTGAAAAAAATCAGCTGAGACTGAACCTATGTACAGTATCAAAGGTCTAGCATTTGTATCACTGGAGTCCTAAAAAGAGGTAAGAAAGACATTAGTAAAGAAAAATAAATGTGAAGAAATAATAGCTGAAAACTTTCCAGATGTACTGAAAATTTTTAATTTACAAATTCAAAAACAATATAATCCCAAACAATATAATCTCAAAGAAAACTATGCTTAGCGGTGCCTGGGTGGCTCAGTTGGTTGGGTGTCTGACTCTTGATTTTGGCGCAGGTCATGATCTCGGGGTCATGGGGTCAAACCCCAAGTTGGGCGCCATGCTCAGGGCAAAGTCCGCTTGTCCCTCCTTCCACCCCCTCTGCCCCGCCCCCTGGCTCATGCATCTCTCTCTCTCAAATAAACATATAAAATCTTAAAAAAAAAAAAAGGCATAGAGTTTGGGACATACAACAGTCTCAATTTGCAGATGACATCATTGTAAACATAGAAAATCCCCAAAAATCTATTTAAAAAGCTCTCAGAACTAATAAATGACTTCATTAAGATTGTAGGACCCAAGCTTAATTTATAAACATCATACTATTTTTATATGTTGGCAATGAATAATTGGAACCTAAAACTTCGGGGGGAAAATTATTATTTACAATAGCTCAAAGAGAAACATGAAATATTTAGATATAAGTCTAACAAAATTTGTGCAGCATTTACATGCTGAAATCTATATAACACTGATGAAAGAAATCAAAGAAGGCCTAAACAAATGGAGAGATATACCATGTTGATGGACTGGAAGATTCAATTTTGTTAAGATATCAGTTCTCCACATATAGATCTCTGGACTTAACACAATCCTAATCAAAATCCCAGCATGATTGTATAGATATCAACAAGCTAATTCTAATATTTATATGGGAAATCAAAGGAACTAGAATAGCCAAAACAGTTTTGAAAAAGACAAATTTGGAGCACTTACACTATATGATTTCAAGACTTATAATAAAAGCACAATAATCAAGATAGTGTAGTATTGGCAAAATGATAGGCACATAGATCAATGGAACAGTCTAGAGTCTAGATATAGATCTACACAAATATGGTCAACTGATTTTTTACTACAGCATAAAAGTAATTTAATTTAATTTAATAATCTTTCTAGGCTATTCAACAAATAAATCCAGAATAATTGGACATCCATACACAAAGAAATTAATCTCAACCTATATCTCAAACTTTATAAAAAAATTAATTCAAAATGGATCATAGGCCTAAATGTAAAGTGCAAGACTCTAAAACTTTTAGAAGAAAACAGAAGAAAATTTTGGGAAGCTTAGATTGGGCAATATCTATATTTCTTAGATATAAAGCATAAACCATGTAGGAAAAAGATAAGTTGGACATCATCAAAATTTTAAACTTTTGTTCTGGGAAAGATAGTGTTAAAAGAATGAAAACTTAAGTTACAGACTGGGAGAAAATATTCACAAATCACATATCTAACAAAGTTCTTATATCCAGAATATTAAACAATTCTCTAAACTCAAAGGTAAGAAAACTCCGCAATGGGCAAAAAATCTGAACAGAACCTATACCAAAGAAAATGTATAAATAGCAAACAAGCACACAAAATGATACTCAACATCATTAGTCATTAGGAAAATGCAAGTTAAAACACAATGAGATACAATGGCTTTTTATTATAGAATGGCTATAATAAAAATTTTCTAAACTGATAATACCAAGAACCGGCAATGAAAAGAAGCAATTGGATGTCTTATACACTGCTAATGGTAATGGAAAATGGTATGGCTGCTCTAGAAAATTTGGCAATTTCTATAAAGTTAAGCTTATATTCAAAATATCACCCAGCAGACTTCATTCTAAATATTACCCTCAGATCCTCATGGGTAAAAACAGAGCTTTTCCTCTATGGTCAGGAACAAGACAGGAAAGCCCACTCTCACCATTACTATTTAACATAGTATTAGAAGTCTTAGCCTCAGCAATCAGACAACAAAAAGAAATAAAAGGCATCCAAATCGGCAAGGAAGAAGCCAAACTGTCAATATTTGCAGATGATATGATACTCTATGCAGAAAACCTGAAAGACTCCAACAAAAAATTGCTAGGACTAATACATGAATTCAGCAAAGTTGTAGGATATAAAATCAACATAGAGAAATCTGTTGCATTTCTATATACAACTAATGAAGCAGAAAAAGAAATCAAGAAATCGATCCCATTTACAATCTCACCAGAAACAATAAGATACCTAGGAATAAACCTAACCAAAGAGGTAAAAGATCTGTACTCTGAAAACTATAGACCACTTATGAAAGAAATTGAAGAGGACACAAAGAAATGGAAAAACATTCCATGCTCATGGATTAGAAAAACAAACACTGTTAAAATGTCTATATTACCCAAAACAATCTACACATTTAATGCAAACCCTATCAAAATAACACCAGCATTTTTCACAGAGCTAGAACAAACAATACTAAAATTTGTATGGAACCACAAAAGACCCTGAATAGCCAAAGCAATCCTGAAAAAGAAAAGCAAAGCTGGAGACATCATGATTCCGGACTTCAAGCTCTATTACAAAGCTGTAGTCATCAAGACAGTATGGTACTGGCACAAAAACAGACACATAGATTAATGAAACAGAATAGAAAATCCCAGAAATTGACCCATAACTATATGATTAACTAATCTTCAACAAAGCAGGAAAGAATACCCAGTGGAAAAAAGACAGTCTCTTCAACAAAGGGTGTTGGGAAAATGAGACAGCAACATGCAGAAGAATGAAACTGGACCACTTTCTTACACCATACACAAAAATAAATTCAAAATGGATGAAAGACCTAAATGTGAGACAGGAAACCACCAACTCCTAGAAGAGAACACAGGCAGCAACCTCTTTGACCTCGGCTGTAGCAACTTCTTACTAGACATGTCTCAGGAGACAAGGGAAACAAAAGCAAAAATGAACCATTGGGACTTCATCAAGATAAAAAACTTCTGCACAGTGAAGGAAACAATCAACAAAACTAAAGGCAGCCTATGAAATAGGAGAAGATATTTACAAATGACATTATTTGATAAAGGATGGGTATCCAAAATCTATAAAGAACTTATCAAACTTAGCACCCCAAAAATAAATAATACAGTTAAAAAATAGGCAGAAGAGGAGTGTCTGGGTGGTTCAGTCAGTTGAGCTTCTGGCTGTTGGTTTCAGCTCAGGCCATGATCTCATGGGTCATGGAATTAAGCCCTGCATGGGGCTCTGCACTTACCAGGAAGTCTACTTGAAGATTCTGTCCCTCTGCCCCTCCCCCAACTCATGCATGTGCTCTCTCTCTCAAATAAATAAATAAGTCTTTAAAAAAGAATGAAAGAAAAGGAAAGAAGGAAGGAAGGAAGGAAGGAAGGAAGGAAGGAAGAAATGGGCAAAAGACATGAATAGACATTCTTCCAAAGAAGACATCCAGATGGCTAACAGACACACGAAAAGATGCTCAACATCACTCACCATCGGGGAAATGCAAATCAAAATCACAATGAGTTACCATCTCAACCTGTCAGAATGGCTAAAATTAACAGCACAGGAAACAACAGATGTTGGCGAGGATGCAGAGAAAGGGGAACCCTCTTACACTGTTGGTGGGAATGCAAACTGGTGCAGCCACTCTGGAAAACAGTATGGATGTTCCTCAAAAAGTTAAAAATAGAACTACCCTATGACCCAACAATTGCACTACAAGGTATTTACCCAAAGGATACAAAAATACACATTTGAAGGGGCACATGCACCCCAATGTTTATAGTAGCATTATCAACAATAGCCAAACTATGGAAAGAGCCCAAATGTCCATCAACTGATGAATGGATAAAGAATACATATATATACATATATATATATATATATATATATATATATATATAATCCTGAAAAAGAAAAGCAAAGCTGGAGACATCATGATTCTAGACTTCAAGCTATATGACAAAGCTGTAGTCATCAAGACAGTATGGTACTGGCACAAAAACAGACACATATAATGGAATATTACTCAGCCATCAAAAAGAACGAAATCTTGCCGTTTGCAATGATGTGGATGAAGCTAGAGTATATTATGCTAAGTGAAATAAGTCAGTCAGAGAAAGACAAATACCATATGATTTCACTCATATATGGAATTTAGGAAACAAAACAGATGAACATATGGGAAGGGGGAAAAAAGAGCGAGGGAAGCAAACCATAAGAGACTCTAAAAGATAGAAAAAAAGCTGAAGGTTGATGGAGGGAGGTGGGTGGGGGATGAGCTAAATGGGTAATAAGTATTAAGGAGGGGACATCGTATGATGAACACTTTTTATGATGTAAGTGATGAATCACTAAATTCTACTCCTGAAACCAATATTACACTATATGTTAAGCAACTAGAATTTAAATAAAAATTTGAATAAATAAATAAATAAATATTACCTCGGAAATTAAAACTCTTGATCACATAAAAACCTGGGCGGGCGCCTGGGTGGCTCACTTGGTTAAGCGACTGCCTTCGGCTCAGGTCATGATCCTGGAGTCCCTGGATCGAGTCCTGCATCGGGCTCCCTGCTCGGCGGGGAGTCTGCTTCTCCCTCTGACCCTCCCCCCTCTCATGTGCTTGCTCTCTCTCATTCTCTCTCCCTCAAATAAATAAATAAATAAAATCTTTAAAAAAAAAACAAAAAAAAACCTGGGCATTAATATTTATAGAAACTATTCATAATGGCCAAGAACTGGAAATAATCCAAATGTCCTTGAATGGGTAACTAGATAAACAAACTGAATTATAAACATTCAACAGAGTCTTTCTCAGCAATAAAAAGGAATGAACTATTGATCAAAGACTTTATGCTTAGTAAAAGAAGCCATACTAAAAATGTTTTATCTCATAGATTTCATTTATGTGACATTCAAGAAAAGCAAAACCATAGGGACAGAGAACAGACCAGTAGTCACTAGGGGCTGGGGTGGGTGTTTGACCACAAAGGGGAAGCATAAAGGAAGTGTTTCAGGTGAGGGAACTATTGTTTGTGCTGATCATGATGGTAGTTGTACAAGTCTATGAACTTGTCAAAACTCACAAAACTATATACAGGATAAAAATTGAATGTTACTGTATGTAAATTAAAAATAAAAGAAAGCTGGAGTGGCTATGTTAATATCAGAATACGAGAGCAGAAATCAATGAAATACAAAACAGAAAAACAATTAGGAATATACATTTAACCAAAAGCTGGATTTCCAAAGGGTTAAGAAAACTGATAAACCTCTTGCCAGATGGATCAAGAATAAAAAGACACAAATTACTGATATCAAGAACAACAAAAAGATTATCACTATAGATTCTACAGACATTAAAAATAAAATAAGGGAATATGATGAGCAACTTCATGCCAGTGAATTTGACAACTTAGATGAATAAATTCACCGGAAGACATTAACTGCCTAAGCTGATAACTACCAACAGATAACCTCAATAGCCCGATATCTATTAAAGATATTGAATTGGAAGGGGAGGACCTTCCTATAAAGAAAATTCCAGGCCCAGCAGACTTCACTCAGGAAAACTGCCAGAAGAAACAATACCAACTCCATCCATGCCCTTTTGGAAAATAGAAGAGGAGGGAACACTTTCCAGCTCATTTAATTATTTCATAACTTTTAAAACATCAAATGGAGAGCAGTGCTTTCATTACTTACAAGGCCCCCAGATCGAAATCATTGCCCAAGAATTCCTCCAGCAGACTTGTATCCAGCACCGGGTTCTCCAGAGTGTCACTGGGCCCCTGAGCTGCAAAGGCAAATTAAAAGTCTTGAGATTCATGAAGATTTCAGAATGGCTAGCATCTAAAAACATTGACAGGCCTGCACCCAAGAATTTTAAAGCAACTAAATAGTATACATTTATTGAGAGTGTGATCTTTCTTCCATTCAAATATTCCTTTAGAAATCTCTTTAGATCATGATGTAATGAGCACTGGGTATTATATAACACTGATGAATCACTGACCTCTACCTCTGAAACTAATAATACATTATATGTTAATTAATTGAATTTAAATTTTAAAAAAAAGAACTCTCCTTAGAGGTTACTCTCCTCCAGCAACCTTCCCTGACTGTCTAAGGCTGATTTAGGTGCCCTTTTTTATGTGCTTCCATTAACACCCTATGCTTTACTTTATGCACTATTATAATTGCTTTCCCTTGTGTTTGTTTCTCCATCTAAAGTCTTTAAAGAGCAGGGACCATGTACTTCTTATAGTAGCCACAAGAATCTATGGTATAAAAAAGGCGGCAATAAACATTTGTGGATGGATGCATGGATGCATGGATGCATGGACGGTTGGCTGGCTGGTTGGTTGGTTGGTTTGTTGGTTGGACAGATTATTTCCAGTTAAGTTCATCAAGAAGTATCTTGCTTCATGTTTTTGTTAGACTTCCCAAAATGTAACACAATATTTTTGTCCTTTTTATTGGTTTAAAAAAATGAAAATACACTTACTGGTTTCTTTCTGATCATAATAAAGATGTTAAAATTTAAAAAGAATAAAAAAGAATATAAAACATAGGAATATATAATAAAGAGGACAAAACAATATTTGTAGATAACATGATTCTATA
This sequence comes from Leptonychotes weddellii, assembly GCF_054177405.1. Lineage (NCBI taxonomy): Eukaryota > Metazoa > Chordata > Mammalia > Carnivora > Phocidae > Leptonychotes > Leptonychotes weddellii. Next base: position 117,180,557 of record NC_138373.1, on the reverse strand, counting down.
CCTAGCAAACTCAGGAGAAACATTTACAATATCCAAGATACGGAAGCCACTAAGTGTCCATCAGTAGATGAATGGATAAAGAAGATGTGGTATATACATCTACAAGGGAATATTACTCAGCCATCAGAAAGGATGCGGTCGTGCCACTGTGACAACATGGATGGACCTAGAGGGTATTATGCTAAGTGAAATAAGTCACACTGAGAAAGACAAATACCATATGGTTTCACCACGTGTGGAACCTAAAATAACCCAAATGAATAAACAAACAAAAAGAAAAAAATGAAGAAGTTTGTTCTGGTTGCTTGGTGGGATAAGAACAGAAGGGAGATGACTTTGAACGCCACCACAATTGTTCAGGGACATTCGCGGTGGTTTGGATTTCTTACTCTGAGCTAAGCCAAAGGAGAGGCACTTTACCTGACTCATTAATCCTCATAACAGCCCTAGGAAGTAGACACTAATATCCCCAGTTTACAGAGAAGGCAAAGTGATTACTCAGGTTAACTAGCTTGCCCAGGGTCTCACAGCTAGTAAGTGATATGCAGGCAAACCAAGCAGGCTGCCCTGATCCTTGAGCATGTGTTCACTCCCCTCCCCACCATCACCGCCCCATTTCATGCTCCAACAACAGGCAAGACTGACTTGCTTCTACTGCTTCTTTGGGCTTTGGTCAAGCTGACTGCTAAGAGAAGCAGGTGGAGGGAAGAATCTGTTTAATTTCCCACTGAAGCCCCTGCTGGTGTCCCATCTGCTTTATACAGCACGTGTGTGTGCGCATACACACACACACACACACACACACACACTGCTCCAGGCAAACCTGGAGGTGGCCCACAGATGCTAAGACCTGACCAATGTATCACTTGCTTTACATCACCCACCCTCCCCCACCACCATCCCCAGGAAGAAATAGGAGATGGTCTACAGCTCTCAGGACCTGCCCCATGTGGCATGTCCAAACACCTTAATGAACAAGGAGAGATGATCCCCGCAGTAGCCAGCTTTCTCAGGGACTCCAAAATCACATCTGTGCCTTCCAGACTCAAAGGAAATTACTCAACAAGATAAATCCGTAGTGTCAGATAAAATTGTTTTCAGGAGGCTTTGCACACACAGGGAAACTCTTAAATGACTGTTAAAATAAATCTCATGCTTTTAAAAATAATCACTTTGCTATAAATGTCTTAAACACTTATTACACAGAAACCTGCAGAGATGGCATTGTTGAGCATCCCACCCCCTGTCAGTGAGGCTTGGTTTCAAGCTTTGATCCTACCCTGTTCTACATTTGGCTTTTGTGGGTGTCAGAGTCCTGCTCAGAACAGGAGAAGCTTCCCAGGCCTCCTGGGAGTGCCAGAGAACTACCCCTTTAAATCACTCTCAGAGAGAAAGCCCTTCTTCACCCTAGTTCTCTGCCTCCCCTTCTAAGCTCAGGGATAGCTGCCACATGGTAACCTGTCCTGCTGCCCTTGGCCAGACAAGAAAAAAGCACATAGTTAGAGGATCAATCCACCAGGGAGGACCAAAGACAAGTCCAAGTTGAATCCACAGGACCTACTAATAGACATACACAGACCTTTGGGGAAAAAGTGCTCCTCAAAGGTGTGAGTAGGGTACATACCACGAGGACCTTCCTTTCATTGCTCTTGCTTCCTCCACCCACCTGCCCATCCACCACCCACCAGTCCTTTTTTGTTACCATCTGATATGCTCTGTTCCCGTATCACTTTCCCCAACCCAGATGCCCCCTGTTCCTTCCTTTATCAACTCTCACCTTTTGTCACACAGCATCACTGCCCAGAGTATTCAGACAACAGCCAAGATGACAAAATTTGTCTGTTTCAATAACTGTAGGTTTTTAAAAGATTCTAAAAAGCAGCAGTGAGGATCCCCAATGGTTGCCCTTTGGATTTAAACATTAAAATACTTTCCCTCTGAAACACCAGTGTTCATGAGAAATTCGAGCAGAAATGTTCATAAATATCCCAAAGAAGGAGACAGAGGGGTAGAAGAAGAGAAAGGAGAGGAGAGGAGGAGAAGCCAAACGCTCTCCTTTTCTCATTTGCTAAGGATATTCTGTCCAACTTCTATAAAGCTGGATTTTAAATCTAATGGTGGTGTTTAGAGCCACTACCAAGTCAGAGTTAGATGAGTAAAGACGACATTTCCAATCATTACTTCACTGTTTCATTCATTCATTCAACATGCACTTAGTATCCACTATGTGTGCAGGAATAAAATCAGAGATGAGTTCACAACCCAGTGAGAGGGACAAGAAAATCAGCTAGAGCAGTATATGGTGTTAAGCATTAGGATGGTTATAGATAGGAATACTGTGGGACTTTTCAGTTAGGCTGGCCGGGGTGAGGTGGTGGTGGCAAGGACTCCTTGCAGGCGACACTTGAGAAGGAATTTTCAAGGATAAGTAGATGGTTATTAAGAAAAAAAATCTTTTTTAAAGATTTTATTTATTTAACAGAGAGACACAGCGAGAGAGGGAACACAAGCAGGGGGTAGTGGCAGAGGGAGAAGCACGCTGCCCATGGAGCAGAAAGCCCGATGCAGGGCTCGATCCCAGGACCCTGGGATCATGACCTGAGCCGAAGGCAGACGCTCAACGACTGAACCATCCAGGCATCCAAGAAAAATTTCTAAGAACAGAAAAGAGCATGTGCAAATGAATTTAAAAACTCAGCCGCAGGACTCCTTTGGAAATGTGCCAATAGCGTGGCAAGAGCCACGTGAAGAACACATATGAGACTGAGAGCAAGACCTGTTGTGGTCCCCAGTGAGAGCTGGATGCAATTCTGTTTCAACCTACTGAGCAGCTATGTGAAGTGTGTCTGTCTCTCTCCACTGAACTCTAAGCTTCTCTAGGGAAGAGATTGCTTCTTTTTGTACACATCCTAGAACAAGGCCTGGAACCTTGTTAGGCCTAATTATTTAATAAATATTGCATCTGTTGGATAAGTAATAAAATTTGAATGAAAAAATGTGATTATGAATAGTGGAAGGTGTATCTAAAGAAACAAGCAGACATCAGATCATGAAGGTTCATAGGTATCAGGGTAAGGAATTCATCTTGAAAGTTATGAAGACATTGGAACATTTTCATCAGATGGATTACATGATCAGGTTTATAGTTCTGAAAGGTCATACTGCCTGCTGTTGAGAGATTAGACTGAAGCTAAGCAAGAGCAAAGAAACTAGTCAAGGATACTGCCAACATTAGCCTTCCCTTATTACTCAACACACAATCAAAAAGGCACCTGCTATGGACCAGGCAGAGTGCCAAGTGCTAGACACACAAAGACAAAGAAGCCTTAGTAGTCAAGGGTCTTGGTTCTACAATCAGGCCTGGGATCAAATCTGGCTCTAGATTTGTGCCGCCAGCTGTGCAACCTTGGGTGGATTATCTAGCCTCTCCGTGCCTCAATTTCCTTATCTGTAAAATGAGTATAATAAGAGCATCAACCTTATAGAGTTAGAGTGAAGATGAAATGAGATAATGCATTTAAGATACTTAGCATAGTTCCCAGCTCAATAACTACTACCCTTCACCATTACTGCCAGTTTCTGTGCTCAATGAGTTCATAGATCAGTGAGAAAGACTGACATAAACACATACCACTGTATTGTGATATGACGACGAAGATGTACACAGGGCATTATGGGTCACTTAAATGACCCAACAGGAGCAAAAGGGTACCAGGAAAGCTTCCAGGAACAGGGGTCCATGAGGTTAGAATAGTCAGCAGGGACAGATCCTTGGGTCATGAAGGGCCATGAAACTCTGATCTAGGGCAGGAAGGTGGAAGAAAGCACAGTGCCCTGGAGCCAGCTCGTACGAGCTTGTGCACATCTCTTCCCAACTCCGTATTTAGTGTCTTCCTGTTACAGCTTGAAATTGGCCATAGAGGGAGGATATACACCATGTAAATTGGCAAACACTACACATTGGGAATTTTTTTCCCCAAAGAGTTGGTTGTTGAACATTCACCAGCACACCACTGGATGTGAGTGGTATTTGAGAGGAGAAGCCTACTAGACTCTGTGACTGAATGGAAGGAATCTAGGCAATTCACTAGTCCCTGTTTTGGTGTGGTGATTGGGTGGGAGGTTGTGCTGATGCCTTGAGAAAAATGAGACAGTCGGGTGAGGAGCCAGAGAAGGAGCTTGGGGATTTCATCTGCTCCGGCCGGTGTCATGTCATCCTGTTTTTGCACTGAGACAAAAGGGAGCAGCAGGGCAATGCTCCCAAGAGGAACTCCACCTAATGACCTGGAAGCCTGGGAGTCTCTCCAGTTCTCCTTGTACAGGTAGTCCTACATCGGTCCAGGAAGAATCTAATCAGTTCTTTAAACCACAGTGAACATGATCCATTGTTGGAAATCGTGACCAAATTAAAAGACTGTCTCTGGACTTTAACATGATATGAATCACCTGAAATTTATGTGCCTGATAATCAAAAGATAAAATGAAAATTAACCTTTATTCAACTTGAGTAAAGAAACAGTTCAAGCACATTGTGTAACAGGATGACAACGCCCACGTATGTTTTCCAGAACTGTCACAGGTGCAAAATTCTAGAAAGGATCACTAAAAACTTGGCTGTTGGACTCTTAAGAACAGCAGAAGACATCTAAGAGCCTGCCTGGGCCCACCAGGCAGCCGTGTGGATGAACTTCATTTCCTTGCCTATTCTGGTTCCCAGCTAGCAGATTAGGAGGCTCTGCATGGAAAGGTGTCTCTTGACTTCAACTAGACACTTAACAAAATTGCTAATTAATTCATTCAACATTTAATAAATATTTGATGAAGTGCATACGTGCTAGCCACCAGGGGATACAATAGTGAGCAACACTCGATCTTACCCTCAAGGGAGGGGAGGGGCACAGAAAAAGAACAGGCAGCCCCAACATAGTGTGGTAAGTTAGGCCCAAGGAGACACCTGGGGTTCTTCCATCTGATTCGGGGGAGGCAGTCAAGGATGGTTATATTTGTCACTGAGCTGGCGGAAGGCAGAGGAAATTATATTAGGATTAGGAGAACTTATACCTGGGAGAACATCTACACCCCAAAATGCTAACCTGGAGAAAATTCTAAAATTCAGTATAAAATGACTCTGCTCTCCTCCTTGTCAATAATGTTATTTGTGATTTTCAGAAGTATAAAGAAGGCACACTGGCCAAGTATGCAGATGGCCCGAATGATGGAGGCAGGGAGCTATATGTTTTGAAAGAATCAGGTCTAATCTCAGGCTGACTGGCTTGATGGCTAACTCTGACAAGATGACAGCAGGTTAAGCGTTCAGCTCTACATTGACTTTTTAAATCATGTAAAAAGGAGATGGGGAAACTTGGCTTATAAGTGAATAGGTGCTACAGACAAAGGTCTTTTAGTTGGGCCATCATGAGGAAGTATCAGGAAGACAAAGAACTAATGTAGAATTATACTAATCATTGAGTACAGAACTAGGGTGCTGAGGTCCCTGTTCCTCTATGCACAGATGCAACCTTGATGACCTGGGCCCCACACCTTCAGAGGAATGTTGACAAATATGGTGTCCAGGGGAGATCCAACAGAGTGGGAAAGAATCACTAGTCAAGCCACATGAGAGATGGTTAATGGATAATAATAATAATAATAATAATACTTGGTAAATCTGTTGAGCACTTTTTATGTACTCTTTTTATTGTGCTAAGGATTTTACATTTCATTCTCATTTGATCTTCACAATAATTTTATTCTATCAGATGGGTGCTATTATTATCCCCATTTTTCAGAAGAGCAAATATCCTTAGCCTGCTTAAATAACTTATTCAAGTTGTAATAACACAATTGAGCTTGCAGGGGCTCAGGTGTTTTCTACTATACCATAATGTATGTGTTCTTGAACAACCTTGCTTTCTGCAAAATCATGCAAAAGAATGAAGGAGAGTAGGGTTGGGGCAAAACACTCAAAAACTAATAAAAACAATAACATTCTTGGTAAAAATGTAAGGGACATATTAAATTATTATTAATATTGTTAGGTGTTTTGGTAAATAGAGGAATTTACCCTTTATAAAAAGGATGATGGAAGGGGTTGCAAAAGAAGACTTAACAGCTGCTGAATTATGAGGACAAAGGGAGAGAGAGGAGAAACTTGATACTTGATTGTGATACCTGATTTAAGTCAATTACATTAGGGCCTACCCTTCCTGAGCTCAAGGACTCTCCTCTTCTCTCTGAATAGATAAAGCTTCCGCCAGCAGAAAAGAAAGTGGTTGGACCACTACTGGGAAGGCAGCTGATGGTGTCTGCCGTATACAACTTAAAAATGTAGTAGATCTATGATCATTCAACATTAACGTTATGACAGTTCCAGATGAATGTGTCCAATTTGCTTTTTCACAGACTCAGGAGCCACTCAATGTGGCTGATTGGCTCAACACCTTTGGAGAGCTGCTCTTGTGGCAATTTGCATGGCTTCTCACTCAGTGAATAATCTAAACATTTGCACAGGATTTAAAGTAGGAGGGGAAAATGGTCAGTCTATTGCACCATTTAACCTCGATTTTCATGGAAATAGTTCAATGTCTCATTAGTTGGTTATCAGATTCACACTTCTTTTCCTGACTTGAAATATAAGTTAAGCAAGATCCTCTGGCCTTTCTGGGAGTCTGGGAATCCAGTTTTCCAGGAGTTCTGGAGCCTTACAGCCGAGCTTCCTCCCAACCCTTCAACATGAGGATTAAACTCTCATGCCTTGTGCCCTTTCTCTTCAATAACATATACTAAAGTTAATATATACGGGAATGAACAAAACACAATCAACTGCATGTTAACCAATATTAATTTTTAACTGTGGAAGAGAAATGTGGAAAACAGAAGCTGACAACCTTTCTTTTAAGTGGTATAGGAATACCTCAAGGAATCTCATTTCTTTTATGTTCAAGATGTTGAAGAATTATTGTTCTGCTTTGGTCTATTAGAAGCTCTAATTTTGCCAAGGGCCAAAAAAGAGGAAGAGGAAGAAGGAAGAAGGGAAAGGATGAAGAGGAAGGTGTCCCAGAGGAAGGACAGCTAAAGTGGGGATATCCATCCCCAGGCTTTATAGGTGGCTTGGATACTCTGGAATGTACAGTGTTGAATAATAAATCAATGTCCCCCAGTGGGTGGGTGGACCCCGCATGGCACAAATTCAGCAAAATGTGACATGGAAGCTGCCCCACGCTATGGCTTTCAGGAGAGCCCGTCCTGCCTCAGCAATGCCTTCCTATCCCGCCAAGCCAGGCAGATGGGGAGGGGGCAGCCCAGCAGGGCACTGACTGAGGCCTGAGTCATCAGCCAAGTGTGGGACAAGGACTCATGTCTTCTCGGATGTGAGAAATAAAGGAGGGAAATCCAGCAGACTTGGAGGGAGACTAGGCTTGGGGTTTTTATTGATTGATTGGATAAATATGTTGGAGTGATACCTGTGCGCCGGTCTCTGGCTGCTGAGGCTAAAGGAATGAATGAGATATAGTCCCTTCCTTCCAGTTGTCGGTAGGAGGCTGACACAGAAAAAGGCAATACATGCTTTTCCAGGTGAAGTGCAAAGTACTGTGGAAGACACAGAAGACCTGAGGGAATGATGCCAAAGTGGAGACCTCAAGAGTGAACAGCAATTAGCCAGGTGAACAGGGCAGAGAAGGGTGTTCCAGAAGCAGGGAGCCTCATGTATTGTGAAGGTAAGGAAAAGCATGAGATCTGGAGAACTGCCATCAGGCCAACTTGAGATAATTCTAGTTCTACTGAACTTCTCTGGGCCTGTTTCCTTATCTGGGGGGAGGGGGGTTTTACCACCTTAGAGCATTGCTCACAGACTAAATGTGATGTGTAATCCTTCCGCTGACAGATTCACTCCTAGATCAAACTCTACTCAGGCCCCTCTGAACTTTTCAACAAGGCCTACTTTCATGTTTCTGTCTGCATTGTCCAATTTTAGCAAGAATCCTGACAAATCAGTTTAACCAGAATCCCCCATCCTCCATATCAGATCACCCTTGATATCTAGTCAGGTTTCTCATCCCCCCACCTTGCCCCAGGTGATGTCTGGTCACACTAGCCCTCTCTCAGCAAGAATCCTGTTAGGCTGGTCTAGCCAGAATCCTCCCCCCTTAGCCTGCTCCTGGGCTATACATTCCCACTTGCCCATGCATATTCCAGATTTGAGCCCAGTCTTCTCCCCCATTGCAAAATTCCATCACAGTGGTCACTATACCTGTTTGCTAGCCTCTCCCTTGAATAAAGTCATCCTTACTAGGCTTTAACAAATATCACGGGTTTTATTTCTTCTTTAATACTACTAGTGCTCAGCACATAATGCATTTTCTTTCCCTTTTTATTCCTTCTCTGCTCCTCGTCCCCACCCCCAAACACAGGACTCGGAACAATAAACCAATCGCTGAAGTCAGGGCAGATCAGCTTTATCAAAGCAGGGGGTTAAATGAAGGCCCAAATGATAGGAACTTGCCAGCCCTGTTCTAGAAAGTGGTTGCAGTGAGGTAGCAAGTGGCCAGTTTGTGGGAGATTAACATAGTGACTGGGGATAGGTAAGGGAGAGGAGGACAAAAGGGAGGAGATTTTTCCAAAGGCCAGCTATGTTTACTGAAGTATTAGTCTGACACCTACCCTAGAATAGGGAAGCCAAGGAGCCAAGGCAAGTACTATCTCTTTTTCTTTTAGGAAACCAAAGTGGTATTCAGATGGAAAGAGCATTGGTCTTGGAACGAGAAGACTAAGATTTTGCCACCACCGCTGGCATTCACCAGGGTGGTTTTAGACATGTCTTTCAGCTTCTCTAAGCCTCCATTTCTTTCATCTGTAAAACACCTTCCTCTCAGGATTGCAAGAGGGACCAATGAGGGACAGAAATGAAAGAGTTTGTAAAATGTCAAATTCCCATCAATAAGCATAACACAACTGGAAGAGTGAGAAGAAAACTTTGAAGATGGGTAAGGAATGAACTGGCAAAATAAGACAATGTCAGAATTGGTGGCTGGGTATGGATTTTCATTTTTTCCAACATTTCCATAAACAGCCAGCAAAGGGAGGACCAGTCCTGAGCATGGTTTCCAGCTCTGGATAATATGAAAGGTCAATTCAGATTTTCACACAGGAGCCTGCTTCTCCCAGGAGCAGACTATTGTCTTTGGGTTATCCCCATGCAGATAAAAAGAAGAAATAAAAGTTCTCCAAATACTTCTTAAGGCACAACACTTCTTGAGATGCATGGATAATAGATTTTAAAGCGCCCTTCTACCGATCAATCGGAATTAGCCTAGTCATGTTAATAGCTAGATCTTACTCTTTTATATTCACACACAGAAGTCATCCCAAAGTACATTTACTCTTAGCAAAAGTCTTGACCAGCTCCTACCTTGGAAAATTTATAAGAAATAGTTTGTAGATGTCCTTTCTGCCTCTTCCTGCATATAAAACATCTTGTGTGACTTAACAGATTTGTTTCAAAGCAACGAGCTTGCATAATCCAACAAGGGAAGGAAGAAAAGAGGATCATTGCTTCCATCCTTTGCATCTATAGAATCTCACTGCATGTGTAGAATGCATATGGGACAAGGAGAGTAGAATTCCCGTTGAGATACTCTAATCTGCTTTTGTACTGTTTTAATACACACACATAGAGAAATAGCTGTGCAAATTTTAAAAACTGTTTCTATACATGCTTTTATGAGCTGTTAAAAATATAAGTTGTACCGGGGTACTTTATAGGATATTATACAGTAATATATTTATTCAGTTCTTTTTGGATTTCCAACCTTTACATCCTGATTATCCACAGGCAAAAACAACAAAAATAATTAAAAGCAGTAATACCTTTCAAGAAGAAGAGAATTAATTCAGTTATGTGCCTCAAAGCCAGCTTCCCCAAACCCTGTCAATGCCTTGTTGAATGACGTGTTTGAGGTCAGCAATTACCAAGGTCAGCAGATAACATTCTTCACATGAATTTTGTATCACCCCAGCCTTTCCGGAAAGACACTGACAGATAAAAGAACTAGTTCTCCTACAGCAAGAGCATCCTCAGAGTGTAGATTATGTGAAGCAAGTTCTCTCCTTAAACTAAATTTGCAGTGTCCCATCTTTGGACCTTCTTACAGATTTACCGTAAAATTAGCACAAAATGCTTGAGACTATTCACGGACAGGACAATAATAACAATATATTCCTTTCAGCTTTGATCTTATCCCCAAACAAGGAATGCTCACAAAACCTTGGAAATATAGTACTTTCATGGTTCCGTCTTTTCTGAAAAATGTTGATTTCAAGACCAATATGGAAAAGCTGAACCTTTTGCAATAAAAGGAAATACTCGGTACTTTGTCCTATGTTGCTTGGCAACTACAGGCTATAAATGGATTTTATGATTATAAAGGCTCTGGAATTAATGTGAACATGTAAAAGTTGTAATAACTCCCTGGAGACAGGAGTGTTTCTTTGAAAAAGAAATATGTGTGTGTGTGTGTGTGTGTGTGTGTGTGTGTGTGTGTGGCTTGTGCTCATTCTTGTTTCGAAAGCAAGCAAGCAAGCAACTTGGTTCCTTCACACTTGCAAATGTTATCATAAAATCAATAACTATTATTTATTTCATCATTAATCTCCATAACCCTAAGAAGTAGATGTTATTATCCCCATTTTACAGATGGAGAAAACTGAAATTTTAAAATGTTAAGTAATTGGCCCAGGGTCACACAACTAAGAAGCAGAGGAACCAGGATTCAAACCCAGGTCTGCCTTGGTTCACCAAGCCCTAGGCCACCACCCATAGCCATAAATTCACAGGAAGCATATTTCTCGGCTCCTAATCTTTGAGGCTATTGATCACTTTCACCCTAGGGGAGGGACACTCTTTTCTGCTAGCAAGTCATCTCACGTTCTCCTTAGAACACATGACCTCACATTGCTATACGTGACAATTGTTTCTTACGTTGCTACCATCAGGATATCAGATATCAGAGTATCGCCTCACTGGACCTTTTGTCCTGACTCTGGTTACCAAAAAAGCCACGTTGGAGAGTTAGCATTTTCTACTACACTTCTGAGCAACCCCACTGCCTAAATCCCCTCTATAGATGTTTGGCTTGCACTGAGCAGTTCCTCAGGCCAGGGTTGCTGTTCTTCTATCTTTGCATTCTTATTGGTAGCCTTATCTTTGGAGTATCTGTAGCTGCCTGCTCTACAAACATAAACTATTGCCTTTCTACCACATCTGATGACACTGGAGCTGGGCTTGGCAAAAAAAAAAAAAAAGCACTAATGTACCAACCACTCAGGCTCCAGAATAATTTCATCTATGGAATGGAATTACATGCAAATTGGCAAACTGTCACACAACACACACACACACACACACACACACACGTCCTGGTCATCTGAACAGGAGCCGTGAGTTCCACAGCTCAAGTCTATAGATGTTCCTCCACAACCTGCTTAGAAAACACTGGGCAGAGTGACTAGGGGCACAAGCCTCCAGAGAAAGACAGGCTTCTGTCTAGCTCCAAGCTCTCAGACGTAACAGCTGTGCGACTGTGCGCAAGATGCAAACCTCTGAATCTCTTTCCTCATCTATGAAGTGGTGATGACATTACCTTCTTGTCCATTTTGTTGTGCAAATTAAGAATTAATACAGCTAAGGGTTTAGTACAGTGTCTCCCATAAAGTCAAGGGCTCATTACAGGGTAGTGGTTTTCTGACTGATCACAGGCTGCTTCAGGGAGCTCCTTTAAAAGAATAAACATTTTCTTAATTAGAGGTTACTGATAATACTACTTCACTGGGCAGTAGCTGTGCGTCAGGCACCATGCAAAGCCCTTTGCCTCTATCATCTTACTCAATTCTCACTCCTCTCCTGTGAAATACCTACTTCACTTGATAGCTGAGCACACAGTCTCAGAGAGACCCAGTCATTTGCCAAGGCTGCATCATAAGTCCATGGTAGAGGTGGGCAATCTGGATGCAAAGCCTGTGCTCTAACCACTATGTCACTCATCACCACACATGCAGATTGGAGAAAGGAGCTCAAGGTCAATGTGTGTGATTTGTAATGGTGCCTGATTTCCAGAGGCGATACAGGTGGCCTGTAAAACGTGGGAAAGACGTGTAATCAAGACAATCCCCCAAGATCATTCCTGCAAACTCCCAGGGCCATTACCTTGACTGTGTTTCCTGGTGCCTGGACCTTTTTTTTTTTTAAAGTGGGCTCCACACCAAGAATGGACCCCAACATGGGACTTGAACTCATGACCCTGAGATCAAGACCTGAGCTGAGATCAAGAGTCAGACATAAAACTGACTGAGCCACACAGGCGCCCCTGGGCCTTTATTTTTGCTCAGGACTGCAGCGTCCACTCCTCTGTTAGACTCCAGAAGTCTCCTGATGACTTCTAAGTATTGATTCTGATTCACAGTTCATGGCCCAGTTTGAGTTAAAGGCTGAACCTGTCATAAAGAGACTTGGATTTTGAATCTCTCCATCCCCAGTTAGCATCTCTGCCATGTTTTCTACTGAGCACCACACCACCTTCATTCCCTTCCCACTAATAGTTCCTTTTAAGGAGAACAGAGTTACCACACTAGAGGAAGATCCCTACTATAGATCACAGATCCAAGAGTAATCCACATAACAAACTTCGATGAGGAGCTGTGATTTCCTCTCCAGAGTTGGTCTGGATATTAAAATATCTGTGAGAAAATGAGCACAAACTGAACAACTATGTATAATGCAAAAAAGGCCCCTGTTTCCCCACCAGAAATTCTGGTCAAGAATCTCACTCACTTAACACACATTCAACAAACATCTACGTAACTGCAACATGCAAGACAGTGAGCCTGCAGAGATGAACTAGACAAAGGCAAATCCTCACACAGAGATGCTTACAGTATCCTCTGTGGGAGAAAGACATGCAAAACAAGAAATTGAACTTTAATGTAAAGGATGCGCATCCAAAGATGTGCACAAAGTGCTGGAGAAGCATGGAGAATTTTGCTTCTAACTTAGCCCAGGGAAGTTTGCTGGAGAAAGAAGTAGGAAAGTGCATTGTGGGTAGAGGGCACAGTCAAAGATCCAGTGTTATGAAAGGGCAGGATGCATTCAAGAAACCATGAAAAGCTGTGAGGCTGGGGTATAGATAATAGTAAGAACAATACAGAAGATAATAATAGTAATAGCAAACATAATGGTAATCCAGGGACTGTTCTGAGCCTCATGTATACCGCATCATGTAACCTTCCCAAAGCCTATTAGACAGGTACCAGTAGTGGTCCAGTTTGATAGATACATAACTGAGACACTGAGAGATGAAGTAACTCGACAAAGATCACACAGCTAGCAAGGGGCAGAGTCAAGATTAGAACTCTGGCCCTGGAGTATGCCCTTAACCACTTACATCAAACCATCTGTAATAGATATGAGTATGGAGGAGTCCCCTGCGATAAGGACACCTGGAATGTTATCTTGGGACAATTATGCTAAGCTCAGGCAAAGCAGATCCAACAGAAAATGCTTAAGCAATGGCATCCACATGAGTCAACAGCAAAGTGGAAGGTGGTCAGCACAAGGACAGAAGTTAGGAGACTCTTGTAAGAGATGAAATGTTTGAACAGAGGGGAGGTTGCAGCTGAAAGACATTTCTAAGGTGGAAGCAACAACTTGATAAATGATTAGCTATAGAGTATGGAAGGAGTCTTCAAGAGTGGCACCCCAGTTTCTAGTTTGGAGGGTTTGTTGGAGAGTGAAGGGAACCCAGGAGGCAGTGAAGATTGAAATCAGAGAGGAGAAGGTTAATGTGTTCCACTCCGAATGGGCGGATTTGGGAAAACTGAGGGACACTTCGGCACATACATATGTACTTTAAACAGCTATCAGTCTAGGTCTGGAACTTGGCAATAGAGTCTGGGATATGCTGATCCATGGGAATGCCCACTCAGGGTAAGCTTTGGTGTTCAAATAAGAGAGTTTCTGAAACGGGACTTGTGGGCAGACAAGGAGGGGGGCGAACTACTGAAAGCACCCAAGAGGACACAGAGGCTGAAGGAGAACCAGGAAAGAAGATGCCAGTGGATCAAACAGGATAAAGCTTCCACGAGTGAACAATGGGCGATGGTGACAAATCCCAGAGACACCGCCAGGAGGATGAGGGCCGAAGGTTTTTTAATGCAATCTAGCCATTAGGAGAAATTCCAGAAGAGCAAGTCAGAGCAGAAGCCAGATTAAATTGGGTTGAAAAGCAAATAGGACGTGAAGAATAGAGTGGGTGTTTTTCAGAGTTTGGTGATGAAAGAGAAGTGAATGTCTGGAAGGAGGGTTAGAGTTGAGAAAAGAGAATTAAATCTCCTTGCTGACCCACTGATACCTGAATTTTGCTATTATTCACACCCCCCCCAGGATGTTTTACTACCCTCTCCACTTCCTTGTATTGACTTTATTACATCAATTTTTAAGGTATTATGTAATGTAAAGTATTCCCTGAATCTTTTTAGAAGTAGGCTAGGCACAAATAATCAACAAACGTTGATCCACTGCCAAGAGCTTCCTCCTAGCAGACTGGGCCCCTGGAAGCCTTTCTTCAAGTACTTCTAGCACAGCAAGCCCAGGGCAAAGGAAATAATCACCTTTTTCTGGTGATTTTCCTATACTCAACAATAAAACTGAGAGCAGACTTTTAAGAATTCCCTCCCTTTTTGGTTACAGTATCACTTTGGTCTAAGTGTTTTCTGATACGGTGACAACTCAGAGTATAGAGGTGAAACCATTAACTATTTTCATTACTGCTCTTAATCGTGTCATCATATCTCCCTTTCCCATCTCTTCACAACGTTTTAAGTAGAATCTCTAAGTTTCTAGAACTCTAATTGTTGAAACATGCCACAGTCTAGGATCTTCTCCCTAGTTCGACGGGCATCCTCTCCATCATGGGAGGCTCCAGGCTCAGGATCCCTCAGGAGGGGCAGGTGAGAGAAGCCGCCAACAGCCTGAGACCAGAGCAGGGGTCCCTCAGCTCTTCCGAGTCACAGACCTCATGAGGCATCTGATGAAAAGTAAGGAGGCTTCCGCTGACGTATTAGCCTACACAAACACCTATTTCCACTCAGTGTCAGAGGCTTCGAGTCCCCCTGAATCTTATCCCAGGTTAAGGACTCTGGGCATAGAGTATCTTTTTTAGTAAAAAAATGAAAATGAATATCAGACAGCAGTGATAGGGACAGTCTACAGACTGATTTTTAAAAAAACTTCCTAGCAGATTATTCGGCAATACTTACCAAAGAGCTAATTTAAAAAAAAAAAAATTCTATATGCAAAGTAACTCTACTTTGAGGAGATTCATACAAAGTAAATAACTAAGGGTTTGGGGGGAAATTTGATCACAGTATATGTAGAACAGGTAAAAAAAAAAAAAAAAAACTAGAACAAGCCCAAATGTCCAGCAATAAGAACTGGTTAAATTACAGAACATCTCAAAGGTTCTCCCACATGTTCCTGGGGGCTGAGAAGGGGAGGTGTCCTCCTTGCTCTTCTGCTACTTTCAGACTAGCTTTCCTCCTCCCTTCTTCAAATGAAGCACATGCCAGATGACCAGGCCCCCTCCTGGTAGTCCCATCTAGCAAACTCTCACTCACTCACTATTCCTGTCTCACTGGACACTGGGCATGGGCTTCCCTCTCTTCCTCTCTGCAACACCACTCTCGCCATCACTGCTGGGGGCCTCCACATCCCCCCGACGCTCTGCCAGCCTCTCGGGTTCTTAAACTCCTTACCTCCTACTACCTTTCCTCCACCTCCTCTCAGACACCTCCTGTCATGGTGCGCTGCGAAAACCTGGCGTGAAGCCAGTAACTGCACCATCCTCTGAAGTCTCAGTCCCAAGGGCTGTATTCTCTGACCAGCTTATCACTCAGTGACACTTATGTCTCTACTCTAATCATTTCACCCACTGGGATCCCCCCTTCATGAACCTTCCTGCCACTTTTCCACACCTCCTCACCTCCTCACCCCCTACGACTCCCCCTTCCCTTCTTAGCCAGCTTAGATGTCAGGGCCTGTCACTCCAATTACTCCCTTGCAAAGACTAGTCACTCTCTTCCCTTCTCTCCGTCTGTGGGACTCACCTGGGAAAACCTCAACTTTGTAAAAATCCAATTCTTCTCCTGCCCCAAGCCTGCACTTAAGTGGCTGAATACTGCTGAGAAAATCATACAAACGTAGTGACTGACCTCACTTAAAGTAATTGAACACAAGTCTCACACGGACACAGCACTGACCAGCAATCCTACCCCTGGTGGACGACTTGCTGGAATGCCACCTCCTCAGAAGATTTCCTGATTACATGAGCTTATGTAACCCACTCTCCCTTCAGTCTCTTTCCACACAACTATCTGGTTTTATTTTCTTCATAATTAATGACTCTCTGAAGTCATTTTATTTACTTGCTTATCTCTTCATTGTCTTCTTTCTTCAGCCAGAAGAGGAGCTGCTTCAGGACAAGGACTCTGCTTGTTCACCACTGAATCCCTAGCCAGGAACGCAGCACCTGGCTCACTTTGAGTGGCTGATTAAATAAAGGAAAGGGACACATGAGGAACTCGTATCCACATACCACCTACCTGGATGACCCTCAAGCAAGTTAACATCCACCAGCCTTCTGATTCTCCTGGGAGGATAAAAATCCCTCACAGGGCTGCTCTGACCTTACACAGAGAAAACAATAACAAGGTAACAACAAGAATAATAATAGCTAACATTAATTGAGCTCTCTGTGCCAGGCATAGCCCTTTACAACCATATTTTGGGATAATACAGTTATCCGCATTTTATAAATAAGGAAACTAAGACCTGAAGAGGTTTACTTCTCCATCAACTGAGAGGCAATAAATGGCAGAGCCAGGATTCACATCGAAGATGACTAACTCAGAATCCATGTTCCTAACTAAAATTCTATACCCAGCACATAGTAAATGCTCAATAAAAAACAGTCCTACAATAATAACCACAGGATGTTGCCAGGACACAACGTCTAAAATTCCACCATTAGAGAGCAACCAATCCTACGTTTAGATATGTAAACTTTTTTGACTCATTTGATCAAAACATCTTCGTGTCCTATGAAAGCACATGGTGCGCAAGACTCTATAGAGATGTGTGATGACATCAGATCATTTGCTGTTTGTACCTTCCGTGCAAGCCCAGGTTTTATTGGCACAGAAAGAAGAGGGCATAGGATGCTGGGAGGGTGAGAAAGTAGTGGTCCCAAAGTGAAAGAAAAACAAAGAATTGAGAGACTGGCCTGATGCCAAAGATACCCTTTCTGCACAAGACAGCCTTGTCCCAGGTCAGCCCTGACACTGCAGCTTCAGTCTTCTCCACTGCTGGGAGCTGTTCGGAGCTTCTGATGCCTCTCAGGAAGTCAGAGTCATCCACCAGTTAGAGTTGGTTTCACTTTTGGAGAAATAATATGCCAGAACCACCGAATACATTTACCATTCATCTGAGGCTTTCCATCAACTGGCAACACTTTGCTCTGCTTCTGTTTATTCTATTCACTGGAACTTTCCACTTACTGGGCAAGTTTTCCTTCTTCCTATATTTGAACTTGCTGGGTTCTCCAAACCTAGAGTTCAGTCACTCTTTGTGGACTAGAATAGTCTTTTGCACAGTTCTTTCATTCATTTATTCTATTAATATTACTGAGTGTCTACTATATGCATATAGGCACTTTTCTGAGCGACATGACTCTTCTCAACAATTCTGCTTACCTTCCTTGGAAGCTTTTCTAGATCCATCCCATGGGGGCTGGGCACTTGAGTCACTGTTCCAGAGTTCAGCATTTTCCCCATTTTCCTGAACACTTGGCCCCTCTATGGTATCCCTGTACAATTCATGGGCAGCAGATGTTTTTGCCTACCCTGCATCCCTACAACTCTCATTTAATAACAGCTACCTAGCAATTTAAATCTTAAGCAGAGAGATGGGGGCAGAAACTATGTGGAAGTTTGTTGACAGCTGCTTCCTGAATGGACCATTCTTCCTCTTAGATCTCAGGAGCCATTGGGTGGTTCCTGCCTGTCCACCGCTTCGGGTTCTAGAAGCCACCTGCTCCCCAAACTTCAGTGAGTGTGCTGGAGTTTCAGTGGACCAGTGCCTTTCTTGTGCTTCTCATTGTTATCTGCTCTTACTATGTGGTTTTTCCCACTCCACTCAGGGCAAGAATCTCCTCTTTTGCTTTTGTGATAAGCCAACAAGTGTTTGAGAACCTACTTCAGGACATGACCAAGAGGAAGAGCTAAATAGGTTCTAAATTCAGGAGACTTCCTTCTTAAAGATTAAATACAATGAACAATTAAATATTCTTCTCAAATCAGTTTTTATAAAGTGTTCCAAAAGCCTAGAAATAAAAGATGAGTTCCTCTGATATCAAGGTAGCCCCCCAAAAATACCCATAAGGAAACAAATTAAGAATGTGAAGTCACAGCTTTCAAAAAAAAAAAAAAATGAAGTAAACAGAAGAATGAGATTTACTGCATTTCATTTGCTTATTCCTTTTTACCCAGAGAGTTGTTTTAAGAATTAAATAAAATAATGAGCGTAAAGTGAATAGCATGGTGCTGGGCACATGGTAAATGTATAATAAATATTGTTATTAATCTGGTTCAAACTTAAGGTGAAATTGATAAAGTGTCCAAGTTAACCAACTTAAAACTTTTCAAGTATTAAAGGATATCTATTTTTAAAGATAAAATCATGACTTTCATACAAATATAAGATGAATGCACATCAAAGATTTTACTTAACTACCTAATTTTTTAAAAAAGATTTGTTTGAGAGAGAGTACAAGCAGAGGGAGGGGCCGAGGGAGAGGAGGAGAGAGAGAGGGAAAGAAGCAGATTCCCTGCTGTGCGTGGAGCCTGACATGGGGCTCAATCCTACAACCCCAAGATCACAGCCTGAGCCGAAATCAAGAGTCCGACACTGAACTGACTGCGCCACTCAGGGGCCACTTAACTACCGAATTAATAAAGGAAGCAGGAAGATGTTACAACTGGCTCAAGGAGAATTCAAACAGCAGACCTAGATCTAGATCTGCAACACATGTATCTATCTATGCCATGGAATGAATTTACAAGTAAATGCAAAACTGGCTTTTACCAGATCTGTTGATTCCCCCTAAAATCAAATTCATTTGCATATCTATAGACAAAATCATTTACATGAATATCAGTTATCTACAATGTATAGAGTTTTAAAATAGCTCTAAGACAATGAAAGGTATAAATCCCACAGAATCTGATAGTCCAGAAGGATGTGATCTAGGCATGGTTTTCTAGGGAAGATGTCCATAATCTTTTTCGTCTGTATCAAAGTCTTTTACAATTTTTTCTTTATACATGGATCTTAAACAGAAGAGTTTTGCTGAATTAAACTCATTCTCCTCTAGTTAACATAACCTGATTATAACATAATACATTTCAATTATGAAGCGCTTAGATAATAAAGTATAAAGAGGAAAATGAAAATCCCCATATTCCTATCACTAAGAGATAACAACTATTAATACTTGAAGAGTATTCATCCAGTTGTTTCTATATATATGTGTCAGCATGTATGTATATATATTAACTGTTTTCAAATCAGTTTTAACAAACTTTGTTCTGGGAAGTTATATATATATATGTATATATAGATATGTATATATAACATTCAATTGTATATATCAATTTATAACCTACTTTTCCCCTTTATATAGTGAACATTTTTCCTTATCTACATCATTTTTATAGTTATAAAATATTCCGTTATATGGAAAAACCATAATTCATTTAATTAATCTACCACTATTAGAAATTTAGCTTGTAACCAAGTTTTAGTTATTATAAATAAAATAATGTGCTTCTCTTCTGACAACCTTTCTCTTGCAATGGTACCAGCTTTCTTGAAAAAGCCAAACATGTCACATGGTATCAGTTTCCAGAGGATGTTGGGATCCCTAGAATATCCGATCTTCCTCTGCTTTAATTGGCCTGCCTATTGCATCCGTGGAAGACCGGGAATTAGAATTGCCAGCTACCTGAAACCACCCTTTGTTCTTGCCATTTTCCTGACACACATCATAAAGATTTAGGCACATCTGAAGTTTAAAATAAAAACTAAGATCATCATGAGCTTTGACACTCAAGACCATTTAATTGAAAATGATATTGTCAATCCAGATCTTTTTTATTCTATTATTTTTTAAAGATTTTACTTATTTATTTGAGAGAGAGAGTGAGAGAGAAAGAGAACACAAGCGGGGAGGGGCAGAGGCAGAGCAAGAAGCAGACTCCATGCTGAGCAGGGAGCCCAACGTGGCGCTCCATCCCGGGACTCCAGGATCATGACTGGAGCCGAAGGCAGACGCTTAACCGACTGAGCCACCCAGGTGCCCCAATCCAGATACTTAAAAAAAAATTTTTTTTATTAAGTAATCTCTATGCCCAATGTGTGGCTCAAAGTCATAACCCTGACATCAAAAGTACCATGCTCTACCAACTGAGTCAGCCAGGCACCCCAACCCAACATGTTCATAGGGAAAAATGCATTTAAGGCTTAGTTTCTTAGAATGAAGGGCCTGAGGAAACAGAGAAAAATAGCTTTCAGCTAGGTAACACATAGCCAGAACTTTTCTTGATTTTTCAGACCTTGATTTTTTTTTTATATAAGATTGCATTTAATTAGAACTGATAGGGGCGCTTGGGTGGTGCAGTCGGTTAAGTGGCCAACTCCTGATTTCAGCTCAGGTCATGATCTCAGGGTTGTGAGATCGAGCTCCTTGACAGGCTCCATGCTGGGAATGGAGCCTTCTTAAGATTCTCTCTCTCCCTCTCCCTTGGCCCCTGCCCTCCCTCTCCCTCTCTAAGGAAAAAAAAAAAAAAGAAGAAGAGCTGATACATCAACAGGAGCATGACATGCAACAGTTGGCTCTCCTCATTAAGATCTACTTTTGCTGTCCTCATTCTAAGGAATATTTGAGAAAGGAATCACTAGGATCTAAGGGAAGGACTTCAAAGCCCTACAAGCTACCATTTAGAAGAGGTGGTCGTTGGACTGGGCACATGGTAGGTGCTCAATATTTGCTGAGTAGCAGAGGTAATAAGAAATTGACAACTAGCTGTGCAGTTTTCAGGGGGAAGGGAATCACTTAAGCTACTGCCTTTATTTTTTTATTTCTAAAAATGAGGAGAAATGACTGATCCCTCATGAAAAGAAAGGCTTCAGGGGCGCCTCGGTGTCTCAGTTGGTTGAGCGTCTGCCTTTAGCTCAGGTCATGATCCCGGGGTCCTGGGATCGAGTCCTGCATTGGGCTCCTTGCTTAGCAGGGAGCCTGCTTCTCCCTCTGCCTGCTGCTCCCCCTGCTTGTGCTCTCTTTCTCACTATCACTCTCTCTGTCAAATAAAAAAAAAAAAAAAAAGAAGGCTTCAAATGGAGCAACAGAGTTTGGTTTAAGCTAAGAAAAATACTATTAAAATAATAATCAGATATTTTAGCAAGCTACAGAGAAGACTCGTGGAAACTGTATCCCTAGAGACCCTGAAAATAAGACAAAGAGAGTCTAGGAATCCTATAGGTATAACAGAACTTCCCAAAACCAGAAGGAAGACCAGATTAACTTTTTAGGTCTTCTCCCGCTCTAGAAGGAAATCAAGTGGACTTTATGCTTTTATAAAATGAATTGGTGGTTTCCCTAAAATAAAGTGTATGTAACTGTAGCTTAGAGCTTGCTACCCACTACTAGAATGAAAGTTTCATAGACTACAAAATCAGGCAATAACAATCAAACTACATTAGTGTGCCTACTGTGTGCAAAACCTGGCCCAGGTTGGCACACTGATTTGGCCACTGTCAGAGACCGAATACCCAATGGGATGGGTCACGACTGAGATAATGTGATAATTCTCTTGGTCTTACATTTCTTCTTGTCACTTCTGGCAAAATCCAAGCCACCGAAACCACCATATTGTATTGATTCCTTCTGATGGTGACCTAGAATCTCACTACTTCTTTGGTATGATCACTCTGCATTTGATACTATTTGGTGTTGGGTCAATTCCATTCAACTTTTTAACATCCAGAATTTGTTAGGCACTCTACTAATCACAAGAAATGCCAAAAGCACTTCTCAATATGCTGCAAACTGCCCTCTGCATTCTGTGAATAAACAGGTCTGCCCTCAATTCTCCTATTTCCTCCTGGGAAATAACTTTCAAATGTGTAAAAGCTATGGTCACAGTTCCCTTCACGTGGACGTCTGACCATGGCTGATGAAACACCAAAGCCGCACTGAGGTCTCTGATGGCAAGTCCTTGCTGACATTTTCAACAGACCCACCATGAGAACATCAACCCCACTAAATATGAGGAGCTTTACTGCCAGTTCGGATTTTTAGAAGGAAGAAAATCGGTGTAACCATGTCCTATAGTCTGCCTCTCCTTTGGGGAAAAAGTACTTATTGCTGTAATATGCCTGTCCCTTCAAAAACAAATCATTATTCAGTTGCACATTTTTAAAGTGTTGTGAGGGGTGCCTGGGTGGCTCAGTCAGTTAAGTGTCTGCCTTGGGTTCAGGTCCTGATCCCAGGGTCCTGGGATCGAGCCCCACATCGGGCTCCCTGCTCAGCAGGGAGTCTGCTTCTCCCTCTGCCTCCCCCTGCTTGAGCTTGTGCTCTTTCTCTCTCTCTTAAATAAAAAAAAAAATCTTAAAAAAAAATAAAGTGTTGTGAAAAACAAAAATGTAAAGGGGGAGGAGGTGTTCCTCTGCTGTTTTATATTTAACTATACTCAGAGAAAAAGTGTCTTAATAACATCTTACATCTTTCTTGTGCTATATTCAATAACTTTAGAGACAAGACAAACCTGCAATTTTTGAAACGTAGGGGATTAGAAGAAATATAATCTAGCACAGGACAGAAACAAACACTAGGAACATAGATATGCTGACCCTGTGATTCTTTTAACAACCAAGCTAGAAGATGGAAATCCTGTGTTCTTTTAAATCACTACCATTGACTGTTGCTACAAACACAGCAAATAAACCTCCACTTCCAATTTTAGGCCAGTTAGTATGATAGCATTTCTTCCAAGGCCAAGTTTAAGTGAATTCCAAAAAGGTGAAACAGTGATCACAAGCAGAGGCATTTCTCAGAAGCAGGAAGTGCATGTTGGAAACTGGCCTCTTACCTTCGAAGAACTGCTGCAGGGCCTCATTTTCCCCTAACATATCCATGGTGCTGGGGTCCTAGTAATACTTCCTCCCAGAACACGGTTTCTCAGAGCTCAGGAAGTAAGTGCTGTCCTCTCGACTTGAAGCCTATGAATGCTCTTGAAAAATCTTCATTTTCTTTTTATTGGAGCGAAGCCTATCTTCTGCCAACAAATTGTGTCCAGAAAGATGGTTAGGTTCTCAAAATGTTTATAAAACCAGAATATGTGACCATGCAGGAAAAAAAAAATTCATGAAGAGGGAAGTGGTAACAAATCCATCTATCTTACTGTAGGGAACTGTTTCTACTCTGCCTTTCGTCTTTGTTTTAAGGACCTTTGTCCTTAGTGACACATGTAATTACATAAATGGGCAATAAATAGTCTTATCTCTTATTTGTCCTTTTACAACAATATATTTATATCTCCCCCTCTATCAACCAGATCAATTTAGCCATAACCAGGCAAATATAGAGTTTGTGTGTGTGTTTTACCTAGAGAAATCAATATATTTGCTTTTATAGAGATCTTGAATAGTAGATAATTTAAACAGGCTTGTGCTAATGAAAAGTTAGGATTGGTGAAGTATTTCCAAATTTAATCACAGTGAAAACTTAAATTCCTTTGATACACATCTAGTCTATCTCCTCCAGATTTTATTTTCTTTGAAAGTATAAAGTATGAGAAGCCCCTCTAATGAGCAACAAAACTGCATTTGATTCAGTAACTCTTACAACGGAGTATATACGGTTCACTTTTAGCTGGTTTCACTCCTAAATATAAAAGTTTTGCTTTCCTGCTCAACTATTAATTTACTTAATAATAGCCTAAGAATACAATTAGGAAATTAAATTGTCTCTTTTAGTCCCTTCCTTTTCTCTTTTCCCCCAACCTTTTATCTTGAAAAAGTTTTTAACCTATAGAAAAGCTGCAAGGATAGTACCATGAAATAAATACCCACTTACTCTTCATCCAGATTTACTAATTACCAATATTTTCCCACTTTTGCTTTTTCTCTTTTGCTATATACATTTTCGGCTGAGCCATTTGAAAATAAGTTGCTGACACCTTGACATTTTACCCAGAAATAATTCTGTGTCTCCTAACAAATTAGGACATTCTCCCACATAATCACAGTATTATTATACCCAAGAAATGTAATATAAATCTAATACTAATATCTCATTAGTGTTAATCCCACTGTCCCCAAAATATCTTTTATGACTTTTTGTTTTCTGATCAAGGATCTAGTGAATGTTCAGGCATTGCCTTTGGTTATGTCTTTTAGAGATATAGAACACTCTTGTCATTTTTAGTTGTGTGGCTTTTTTATGACATTGACACTTTTTTAACAATCCAGGCCCATTGTCTTATAGAATGTCCCACAGTCTGGATTTGTCTGATTGCTTCATTATTGTTAAAATTAGTATAGGTGACGTGGTATACTTCCTAATAAGTATTTTAAAACTCCACACATATAAACTGATCCTTGAAAACAAGCAAGGTGGGCGCCTGGGTGGCTCAGTTGGTTAAGCGACTGCCTTCGGCTCAGGTCATGATCCTGGAGTCCCGGGATCGAGTCCCGCATCGGGCTCCCTGCTCGGCGGGGAGTCTGCTTCTCCCTCTGACCCTCCCCCCTCTCATGTGCTCTCTCTCTCTCTCATTCTGTCTCAAATAAATAAATAAAATCTTAAAAAAAAAAAAAAAAGAAAACAAGCAAGGTAATTCTATATTGGGGCGGGGGAAAAGAGAGAGAGGCTTAAAATCTTACTTTGAAGGTCATATTGGGCCCCAGACCTTCAAGGACAAGTCATTAAGTTGCTTAATGAATTTTTTTTTTTTTTTTTCAGTTCAACCTGTGTTAAACTCTCTGCTGGGTGCAGGAAAGAAAAAGTGAGTAAATAATGGTCCCTGCCCTCCCCAGGTTTAAATGTAGGGCGTGCAAAAAACACAAGGAACTATAACTCAAGGCAGACGCTGATAAGGCCTGGGGAAAACATCTCAAGAGAACAGAGGAAGTATAGATTTATTTAATCTAGGGGGTGTCACTAAGAGCTGAAATTGGAAGAGACTGAAACAACGTAAGTGTACACAGAAACAGCTATGGCGGTGTGGGCCTCGTGGAGAGAAAAGGTGGCAAACAGGTTGGATTTGTACTTCCTGGAGAGCTGCTCTTAGGGTAGAGTGGGTAGATTTTGAATGCTGGGCTACATCTGATTCCAGGCATATTTATACTCTCTGTTGATGATTTCTATTTAGGTAGTGGTCATGCACAAATGTAATTAAATCTAACTTGAAAGAGAGCTGTGTTGGAACGTGTTGGTTAGGGCAGTAACAAAGTTAGACCAGTATTAAAGCCTGAAGATGGTATAGAATCCAAAATTGGCTACTGATTGGATGTGCAGAGCAAGGAAGAGGTCAAATGATATTTTTAAATATATGCCTTTAGGTACAATATGAATTAAGATGCCGAAAACGTGTAGCCCAGGGCTAAATCTAGACTCTAAGTTCCGAGCCATGTTTTCTGGAGGCCGTTGGGAGTAAGTCATCACACTGTATTCACTGCCCAATGGCGATAGAGGATCCTATCCAACAGTTCACCCAAATACCTCACATTCTCAGCAGCAGAGTAATGAGTGAGCAGAAACATAAGAGGGGAAGAAATTAGATTCCAGGTAATGGGCTGAGAAGCAAAGGTTAAAATAGGGTCCCAAGCTCCAATACTTCCCCGGGCCAGGCAGGTAAGTGAGTACAATGGGTCAACATAAGCAAAAACCAAGCATGTAAGCATATCAATAACTGACAAGTGACCCTTTAGTCTTGGTGTCAGGAAGACAGGGGTGGTGGGGCATAGAGCAAACAGAGGCTACAGGCCCTGCTGAAGGGTGGAAGCCATCCAACAAGTAGAATCACTCAACTTCCTCGAAGAATGTGGATTCAGTGTTGTCAAAGTGGCCAATTTTAAAAGCGAAGCTAGAAATGCAGATTTTAATTTTAAATCTCATTTTTAAATGATGCAACTAATTCGTTCAGAAACAAATCAAAGGTAAAAATAAACCAAAACATTGTCAAGGACAAATAGCACATAGGTGAAAACATGATTCAGCCTGCAGGACTGAGATTTGCAACTTCCGGGTGAGAGTCTAACCTATGACCACCAACATGGTTTGAGGAAGGTCAAGAGAATCTAGAAGAAAGTTGTTGGAAGGGCTGGAAAATATATCTGTATTAATTAATGCATCCAGAACACACAGCTGAAGGCACAATGAGCTGGTTGCAACGGGGGTTTAAGGTTTCTCCCTCTCAGAGAATAAAAAATACCACCCATATTTGCTTGATTATGGTCTTTACGTCTCTAACATCTCCCAATCCTATTGGGCATCCCCATTTTGCACAGATTTGATGGAGATTCATTTCTTGAGCAGTAAGCTAATATAGCTGTGGTTTAGACATTTGGGTACTGATGTTTCCTAGATAACTCCAAAAATAAATAGGTAAAATCTGATGATGTCTCTCAAATTGGGAATGTAATGATGGGGACTTTCTCTCTCTCAAGTCTGTCCCTGAGATCTATAGCTCCAGAATTCTTGTACCCATACCACAGTCCCGCCTCTTGAAGTTAGATTATATGTGGATTTGTACTTCCTGGAGAGCAGCTCTTAGGGTTTCTATTCTATATTTCAGCAGTTTTGCTCATTTGTGGTATTGTAAATTTTTCTATTTTAGTTTTTAAAAGATGCTGGCTTGAATGAGTGGTAGTAGTGGACATGGAGGGAAGTGGAAGGATTCAAGGTGTTTTGCAGAGTTGATGTGACTTTCTGATGGATTGGATTGGAGGTGGTGGTGACAGAAACCAAGAGCAAGCCCTAGACTGTTGCATAAGCAACTGGGCTAAGTGTCAATGTTGGGTTTGAGATGCCCATTAGAAATCCAAGCAGAGGGGCCAATGGGTAAATGGACACAAGAGCCCAAAGCTAGGCAAGGGATGTCAGGGTTGGAGATGTAGAGTTATATGCAAATGGTATGTAGTTTTCAAAGCCAGGGGCTCAGATGAGATGATCTAAAGAATATTTAGATAACGAGAAGGGGGCCCAGGGCAAAACTCTAGGGATTCCAGTATTTAAAAGCTGAGCTAAGAAAGAGCCAGATAGAGTTGTGACCAAAGCTGTCACAGAAAACCTCAAATTCCCCACCATGGCTTACTAAGACCTACATTGTCTGACTCATGCCTCCTTCTCCAGTTTTCTCTTACCAATCTCCCTAACACCAACTATACACTCGGTCTTTTTACTGTTTTTCAAATATGTCAAGTTTGTTTCTTCCTTAGGGGCTGTCTGCCAGCTTTGAGTTCTCTCGCTGCTTGCCTCCCTTCACAAGCCTGGGTCTGGTCAGAGCCCAGCTTACAAATGTCACCTCCTAATGTGGCCTTTCCTGACCACCCAATCTGGAGTATTCATCCATGCCCCTTCTAGCCCATTACCCCATTTTAAGTATCTCTAGAGCACTTACCTTTTAATGTTAGTCCTTTTGTCCATTTCTCACGGAACTGAGAGCTCCACGAGAAGTGACCTCACCTGTCTTGCTCACTGCTGTATCTCCAGCACCTACAGCAGACCCAATATGTGTGAATGATGAGGAATTCTGTCTAGAAGTTCTGTACAAAAATTAACAGACACTGCTGGGCCCTTATTTGTGTCTATATCAAAGAAACTTAGTTGTCTGATGAGATGGTAACTGTACTGCATTCCATGAAAAAAAAATGAACTATTTTTCTAGCACAAAAGTTAGACACAAATATAAATTCTTCTTTGACCTCTTTGTCTTACACATTGTGTCAAAATTACTGAGAGAAAAACACAACAAAGAAAACCTTTAAAAACAAGTCTCTGAATAAAAGCAGACCCATGTAGGACTCTGGCTGCACAAAACACAAACACACAGAATTCACATGGTCTTGGTGCTAAGTGGGTAGGTGGGCTGCCACTGAAGGGTTGAGCCCCAATGTTCAGAAACCAAACCTTTGTTCTTCCAGTGTAAATTCCAAGTCAAAGGTTGTGGATTGTTCTAGAGCTGAGACAGACGACAGAGAACACTTGATTTGGCCTTCATTGAGGAGGCCGGAGAGGAGTGGTGACCTGCCTAACTGATCAGTTTTGGGAACCACCCCAGGAGAATGCAGTTCTCCTGAGCAACTCCTAATCCAACTTCTCTCCATTAGGCCAGGCTCTCTCCTCAGCTCTGAACTTATTTATAGAAATTCATCAAAAAGTCTTTTCTTTTTTAGAATTGGTAGTCTAGGCAATTAAATTCTGTCTAGAAATACTCTCCTGAGCCGAGATTAATCAGCACACTAATTATTCCATCTCCTTTGCCTTGCCATTTCTGCTAGCTCCTCTGTAGTCAGTCTTCTTTGCAGGCTTCTTCTCTCACTGTCATGGTAACGCAGGGCCCAGTGCCATACTTCTCCATCTCTGAAGTATCCCTAAACTCCTATCTGATCCCATAGCTAAACTACTCCCAAATGTATCACCTAGCCTGACCTTATCATTGAATTTGAACTTGTATATCAATACCTACTTAATATCTCCATTTTGACACTTAATGGGCATCTCAAACTTAACATGTCAAACACTGAGTTCTTGTCTTATTCCATGCATACATAATTTGAACCTATCCCAGATTTCCCCATCTCAATAAATGCAGTAATAGCTCAAGCCAAAAGCCTAGGATTCAGACCCAACTTCTCTCCTTTCCTCTCTCCCAAATCCAAGTCATCAGCAGGTCTTGTTTTACTTTTTGTTTTTGAATGCAGGAGCACTGGACTAATCATAATCCTTGGTTCATAACACACCACCAATGGTTTGTGCATAATTGTCCTCATTCACTTATGTACTTTTCATAACAAGTGAACCCATCATCCAACCCAGGTACTAGAACATCAACAATGACTTACTCTTGGATTTGTTCCTCCCACTTCTCTCCCTTTTCCTCCTCCATACCAGAGGTAACCTATCCTGAACTTTGGGTTTATCACTATTTGGATTTTTAAAAAATAGTTTTGTTCTATATACATATATACACATATATGCTTAAACAATTGTTCAGTTTTAGTTTTTGAACTTTACGAGAAAAGTTCTGTCATAGTCTTCTGAGCATTTTGCTTTTCCAATCTATGTTATATTAAGGTGCTGTGCTCCATGTAGCTGATGTTCACTCATTTTGCCCACCACGTGATAGTCCCTAATGTGAGCACACAACACTTTACCCTCCTGTTGGACATTTGGATTTTTTCCAAAACATTCTTATAGATGCATTCTGGGGCACTTTGTGCAAGTATTTCTCTGAATATATACCTACAAGCTGAGCTGGTAGGCTGTGGGGAATGTTCAACTTTTCAAATGAATGTTTTTTCACATAGATATACCAATTGACACTTCCACCAGCAATTTATGAGTAATCTTATTAAAATTCTCAGCAACATTTGACTTCATTGGGCTTAATTTTTGCCAGTTGAATTTAAACCTGTCACTGTGGTCTTTGCTTTCCCTGTTAATAATTGAAGACCATTTAATAGTTTATTAGTCCACATGCACTTCCAACTCTGTAGAGACCTGTTCCAGCCATTTCCCGTTGTTCTTTTTATTTGTAGAATTTCTGTATATATGGATACTAATCTATCTTTGGTTGAGTTTTGCAAATATCTTCTCATAGCTTGTAGTTTGGCTTTAACACTCCTTTTGACGGACAGAAGTTCTAAATGAACAATTTATAACGTAGCACAACTTACTTCTCTCATGGTCACCTTTTATGGTTTCTTTCAATTTCAGTTTAAGAAGTTCTTAGAAGCAGATTAGGAAGGTATCCACCTGTATTTTCAAAATATATTTCACCTATAATTTCAACTATATTTTCTACATCAGAAGTTCTACAGTTTCAGGACATTTAAACAGAGTTGTTTTTTGTGTATAGTGTAAGGAAAAGATCGTTTCATATATTCCTTTGTCAGCTCCATTTAATGATTAGTCCTGTCATTGACCTACCATGTCTTCTCTGACACCATGAAATTTATAAATATGTGTGGGTCTACTTTGGAGCTCTCTATTCTATCCATTGGCCATTTTCTCTATTTCTGCATTGTGTCACACTTTCTTAAATACTTCAGCTTCATAAAAAGTCCTTTTGGTAGGATGAACCCTTCCTCCTTTCTTGTTCTTCAGAAGTGCCTTGGTCATTCTTCATCCCTAACTTTGCCACATAAATTTTGATCAGTTTGTCAATTCTAGCAGAAATTTTGGGATTCAGTTTGGAGATGCACTAAATCTACACTTTCATTTTTTAAAAAACTACTGTCCTTCTACTCATGAACATAGATCACTCTAGTCCTCTTCAATGTTTTTTTAGTAAAGTTTTATAAATTTCTCTCCCCAGATCTGGCACATCTTTGGTTAGATTACTATGTACTTCAGAATTCTTTTTGCAATTGTTTGGTGTCTTTTTAAAAATCTT
This sequence comes from Leptonychotes weddellii, assembly GCF_054177405.1. NCBI lineage: Eukaryota > Metazoa > Chordata > Mammalia > Carnivora > Phocidae > Leptonychotes > Leptonychotes weddellii. The sequence continues at coordinate 117,149,777 of NC_138373.1, read as the reverse complement.
ATTTTCTAACGGTGGCTGTATACAAAAAGTACAATTCACAAATATATATTGATCCTATATTTAGCCACCTTACTAAACTCTCCAATTATGTCTAATAATTTGATGGAATACTTTATTTTCTATGTAGACAATCACACCGTGAGTTTTTTCCTTCCCACTGTATCTTTATTTTCCTTATCTTGCTGCACTAACATTTACAGTACAATTTTGAACACGAGTACAGTAATCATCTTTGTTCCATTGTTGATTTTAAAGAAAATGCTTCTAACATTTCCCACCTTAGGATGGTGTTTACTGTAAGATTTTTAAAGATACCCTTCATCAAGCTGAAAAGATTACTAAATTTTTTCTGCATCTATTGATCAGATGGTTTTTCACTTTTATTCTGTAAATGTGAATTAGATTTATACATTTTCTAATATACCATTTTAAAAAATTTTTAAATAATCTCTACACCCACTGTGGGGCTCAAACTCATGACCCTGAGGTCAAGCAAGAATCGCATGCTCTACTGAATGGGCCAGCAAGATGCCCCTCTATTATACCATTTTTGCATTCCTGGGATAAATGCCACTTGGTTATGGTGTTACATTGTTTGCTTTTGCATATCTACTCATGACAAAATGGACCTATAATCTTCCTTTCTTGTATTAACTGTCCCAATCTGGTTTTGCTATCAAGGTTATATTGGTTTTTGATGTATGAAACATAGTAGTTCTATTCTCCAGAAGAATACATATGATTAGAATAACACATTCTTTAAAGTTTGTTAAAGTACTCTACACCTAGAGTTTTATTTGTGAGAAGATTTTTAACTACGGCTCTCCTTGAATAGTAATAGTACTGCTCAGGCTTCTGATTTCTTTTTAATCAAAATATAACATTTTCTAGGAATTTTGCCCCTTTCCTTAAATTTTCAAACATATTGGGATGTTGTTCTTAATATTCATGCTTAATATCTGTAGTATCTACACTGACATACCCCTTTTCACTCCTGGTATGGGTTATTTGTATATTTTTTCTCCATGATAAAATTGACAGAAATTTTTGTCTACTTTGTTCATCTTTTCAGTCAACATAAAACTTTGTTGATCCTCTATTGCATCCTTGTTTTCTACTTCTGTAATCTCTTCCTTTTATTTTGTCCTTCTGTAACTTAATTGAACACTTAGCTCATTTAAAAAATATATGACTTAGGGCGCCTGGGTGGCTCAGTTGGTTAAGCGACTGCCTTCGGCTCAGGTCATGATCCTGGAGTCCCGGGATCGAGTCCCACGTCGGGCTCCCTGCTCAGCAGGGAGTCTGCCTCTCTCTCTGACCCTCCCCCCTCTCATGTTCTCTATCTCATTCTCTCTCTCAAATAAATAAAATCTTTAAAAAAAATATATGACTTAAAGCTGTGTAAAACACCCAGTGCTCATCACATCACATGACCTCCTTAATGCCTATCACCTAATTATGCACCTGATAAATTATTGAACACTACATCTGAAACTAATGATGTACTATATGTTGGTTAATTGAATTTAAATAAGACTTAAAGCTACAAAATTTCCCTTGAAGCACTTGCGCTTTTTTTTTTAATTGAAGTATAGGTGACATATGAATGTACAACACAGTAATTCGACAATTCCATATATTAAGTATAGTCACTGTCACCAAAGTTATAATATTGACTATATTCTCTATGCTGTACTTTTCATCCCTGTGACTAATAAGTGAAGTTTGTACCTCATAATCCCCCTCACCTATTTTGTCTGATGCCCACTCCCCTCCTAGCAACCACCAGTTTATTCTCTGTATTTGACTGTTTGTTTTTTAGATTCCACATTTAAGTGAAATCATATGGTATTTGTCTTTCTCAGATTTATTTCACTTAGCATAATACCTGCTAGCTCCAACCATGTTGCTGCAAGTGGCAAGATTTCATTCTTTTTGATGGCTGAGTAATATTCCTGTGTGTGTGCACGTGCATGCACATGCCACATCTTATCCATTCATCTATTGATGGACACTTGGGCTGCTTCTGTAATTTGGGTATTGTAAAATAATGCGGCAATAAACACAGAGGTGTAGGAGTGCTTATATCTTTTTGAAGTAGCATTTTCATTTATTTTGGGTAAATACCTGGTAGAGAAATTATTCTGTTTTTCATAGTGGCTGCACCAATTTACATCCCCACCAAGAGTACATGAGGGTTCCCTTTCTCTACATCCTCATCAATACTTATTATAATTTTTGTCTTTTTGATACTAGCCATTCTGACTGGTGTAAAGTACCATTTCATTGTGGTTTTGCTTTCTATTTGCCTGATAATTAGTGATTTGGGCATCTTTTCATGTCTGTTGACCATCTCTATGTCTTCTTTGAAAAAAATGTCTATTCAGGACCTCTGCCCATTTTTAATGAGATTAGTTTTTTAATATTGAGTAGTAGGAGTTCTTATATATTTCACATTTGGTATTATTAGTCAGCCCTAGTATTTTTAAATTTCTTCAATTATTACTGTTATTAATTTTCTTACTAAGTCTTCCTGGTGAACTCAATTTTTAGCATTAGCTAGCACCCATCTCTATCCCTAATAATGTTTTTGTTTTAATGTCTGTTTTGTCAGATAATAGTGTATGTAACTACACTAGCTTTCTTTTGGTATTTTCCTATCTTTTTTCCAGGCTTTTCTTTCAAACTTTCCATGTCCTTATGCTTTGTGTATAAATATATCATCTCCAAATCACACTATTCATTTCTCTACATGGGTCTTTTTTTCTTTGGTCCTTCACATTTAATTGGTATCTCTCTCTCCCATCTAACAAGACTGGAACTTTAATTACCCTCACAATCTCTGGTGTCCTCCCACTGCCACTGTGTTGATATTGTAGAGAATTTTAATTCTAGATTGTTATATACTTTATTTTTTTTAGCCTTACCTTTCATTTATTCTTTTAAAGTCATCAACAAACTCCGTAAGTATCTCTTTTCTTTTCCCCCAAATCTCTTATAGCATCTCTTGGATTTGTTTCTCTTCATACTTAGGTACTTTTTCCAAAAGTGTTTTTAATTTGCATCTTTGTGTGGAAAATTTTCTGAAGTTTTCAAAGTCTGAAAACATGTTTATTATGCCCTCACATTTGAATAATTATTTATCAGGACATAAAATTCTAGTTTCAAAGTTCATTTCATGTTCAATTTCAAATTCCTGAGCTGGGCCTGGTAGTGATGGTTTCTACCACACCATACCATTCTCAAATATCCTTTTGTCTGTAGACTCCCACCCATCCTCGTGACTGAATCTTCTACAGGAAAGATTGACTAAATCTTTGAGGATAGAAATGAAAACAATGCCATCTTCAGAAAACTAGGTCTCTCATACAATGCTGCTGTAAAAATAAATTTGTTCAACTTCTGTAGAGGACAATTTGGCAAAGCAGATCAAATATTTTAAGATACACATACCCTGACCTAACAATTTTATTTCTAGGCAAGTCTACATGAAGTAAACAACCCAACGATGTGCAAAGAAGTACGCATAAGGATATTCATCCCAACATTACAGGAAAAAAAATTAAGCTAATTTCCAAACAAATTATATTAACATCCTATAATCAAAACCATGTAGTGATTAAAGACATGTAGAAAAAATATTTAAGTTTAAGAAGAAAGTCTACTTTTTGTTTCAGAAATACGCATATGTAGGTAGAAAATATCTGAAAGCTGGAAGGCTCTTCAGAAATACTAACAGTAGCATTCTCTAGATGGAGAGATTAAGTGCTTTCTGATTTCTTCTTTTTGCCTTCTTTAAATAAAATCCTTCTTTGAAGCCCAATCTACAAAACAGACAAAAATAGAGCCATTCTTGCAGGGGGACAGAGCTGATTCTGTCCGCTTAGCCTTCTTCCTTGCCTCTCAAAGGCTGCTGTGCAGTTTGAAAACTACAATTCAATACATTCAGCTTACCCTACATGCCATGTCAGAGCTAGAAGAGAAAGCAAAAACATATTCAATCTAACATTGACGTATTTTATTTAGCTTTTTTTTTTTGCAACTCTAAATTACAATCACTAGTACACCTATAATTCTTTATAGTGTGTTCAACTAAAGAGTAAGCAGACACAGCAGAGGTCAATTTAAAAGAAATCACAGTACTTCTTAGTGTAATCTGCAAAAGAGGGAAAAAGTCTTGGGCCCACTCCTCGGAAATAAATATCAAGTAACCATAAAAATATTCAGCCATTTTCCAGGTATTCAGGGAGGTTCAAGCATGGTCCCAGGCAGAGCATCAGAGTTCCTCTTTGAAATATCCCAGCTTTGCCAATGACATCTCTTTTCTCAACTGCATAACTTCCCAAAACATCTGATCAACTATACAAATAGAAAAGGAGACACGTAAATCATAAAATATCATTTTAATTATTTTTTAGCTGTTTCACTGAAAATTTAACATTAGCTGAAATGCCAACTGGGCATTTCCTAACGTCGTACCTAATGCCTCACCATTTTACTGCTAATTCACAGAAATTTTTTCAGGTATTTGTGAGCATCCCAGTTTTATGAATAAATGAACAATATTCACCTATTTGTTAGATGCATCCATGACCACTTTAGCCCAGCAGCATCTGCTTCAGCGCCCTGAGTAAATGGCAATCGTGTTGCCATTTTAAGTAATTACACTCAATCCTCAATTATTCTAATTTAGGGATCTTCTTGCTTTAGTTTGCTACATCTTGGCCATTCCACCAACACAGAGTAAAAGAGGAAACAATGGAAAACAAAAGACAGTCCAGGGAACTCAGTAACATTCTTTTTGAGAAATAACCGAGAAAATGGTTTTGTATATGGCTCAAATTAGAAGTAAAAATAAATGTAGAGGCTGATCTGTAAATTCAATTATCTCTACTTTGGCAAGCCCTCCCTGTAAGTGGAAAAAAGTTGGCTTTATATTTCAGATAAAAAGTCTTCCTCTGACATATCATCAGATTAGAGATTGATTTAGATCAGCAGTTTTCAACCAGTGGAGATTTTGTTTCCTCGAGGGTACATCTGACAAAATGCCTGGATACATTTTTCATTACTGGCATCTACTGAGTAAAGCTTAGCAATGGTGTTAAACATTCAACAATGTACAAGATAGCACCCCCCCAACCGTCCCCGACAAAGTTTATCCAGCTCAAAATGTTAATAGTACCAAGCTTGAGAAACACTGCTTTAGATTTAGCTGCCCTAAATCCTTTTTGGCACAAGGCACGGATAATACACATATTTTAAAATTAGTAATATTTATCTGCTACAAATCCACACATTATATGAAATGTACCAAGTACCATGAAGTGGAAGAGTGACAGAAACCAAAGAGGCCACTTTTATCACCATCACCCCCACTACTACTCATGACAGTTTCTCCCGATTTTCATAAAGGAAATTATCTTTCATCTTCCCTACAAAAACTTATTTTAACAAGGAGAAAAAACACACTTGACAATTTAACTTAACGTAAATCATCTGTTCTGTAGCTTAAATCCTATTTATTATCCACCAACAGGTATTCAAAAATATTTCAATTTTATTAAAGTCATAAAAAGTATTGTACACTTTAAAGACTACTTTATGCTACTCAGCCTTTTCAAATTCAACATGAGAGGTTTCACCCTCATTCTTTTAGGCATTAAAATCGTAATTACATGGGATTCTAAATAAATATGATTCTTCTCAACATACCAGACCTGTGAAATGCTAAATTAAGTTTTTATCAGCATGACTAACCTTTCCACAGAATTAAGATTCACTGGTTTGTTTACATGGCGGAAGATAGCAGGCTCCTTCTAGCTTTTAAATATAAAAATACTTTCAGTCCCTAAAAAAAATATGAATAGGAAATTTCCTACAACTTCAAATACAAAATGGGTATGGACTTATCCCTAGCTTAGTATCTGCTATTTGTTTTAAACAATCACATGTACTCAAGAAACACTGCTTTGGAGTTGTTGGGCCGTATTCATTCTCATGCCTGGCATTTAAGACATTTGGCTACAGAATCATCAGTAAACATGAAAGACTGTATTAAAAATATTCAAACACTTGCATGAGGTTGGTTCTCTTGGATATATCATCTATATGTTTCAGCTGATTCAGAATACAGTAATCTTTATTCCATTCCAAACTATCCTCATGACTGCTTTATTAATTCACATGTGAAAGTACAAAATACAGAAAAAATTACTGTTAGAGCAATAAAATAAATCTGACCATGTCTAGAGCTTACTCATTTTTATTTCTTAGGAGCAATTTCAATAAGCTTTTTACTCCCCTAACTTTCGCCATGTGGTTTATCAATATACCTCCCTTAGGAGTTATATCTGATTCTGCTTAAAACTCATATCAGAGTAAAATGAGGCAGTTTTAAGGGTTAAAAAAATTTTAAAAGACATTAGTTCCCAAATACTCCATACATTTTATTAGAACTATGAGAGATTCAATATGAATGTACCAATAATAAAGTTTATTTGAGCAATACTACTGTGTTCTATACTTTTTGCTGAAGGTTTATGTAAATATTTTGTAACCAATGAAGAACACTCACCATCCTGCTGTTTCACGAGCCCCTGCTGAATATATCGAATGTATGTAAAAAAGTTACATACAGAGGTGATCTAGGCCGAAAGGGAAAAAAAGTCATAAATAGTCAAACTTCTCATATCAAAGTGAGTTTTGTTCATATCAAAGTGGTTCAGTTACTTACCCTGTATCTGCAAAAAGGAGAAATATAATAATAGTTGCTTGAGTCCCCTAATTTAATTCTGTGTTTACAGGACTTACTCTGGCCAGTTAGAGCACATTTTCTGTAAAAGAATGACAAAATTTTAGTTTTTTAAAATTGAAAGGGGTGCCTGGGTGGCTCAGTCGTTAAGCATCTTTAGCTCAGGTCATGGTCCCAGGGTCCTGGGATCCAGCCCCACATGGGGCTCCTTGCTCAGCGGGAAGCCTGCTTCTCCCTCTCCCACTACCCCCTGCTTGTGTTCCCTCTCTCGCTGTGTCTCTCTCTGCCAAATAAATAAATAAAATCTTAAAAAATAAATAAATAAATTGAAAGCATTCTGCTCCTACCTTCTGTAGAAGTTTCATACTCACTAAGACAACAAATATTTGAGACCTAGTACATACCAGGCACTATTCTAGATGCCCACAGGCCTGAGAAAAACAAAGGAATAAGCCACCTTACAAAAATACTGACTCTCAATAATTATATAAGGGGTGCACTATATTCAGACATACCATCCTTTCTATTTGCACACTACTACAGACTCTCAGACTTGGTATGATGGCTTTCTGGTTGGAATGAGGCTATCAGTCTCTAAAGGGCAGAGACTGTATCTAATTCAACTTTAACTGCCGGGCACTGAGCAGGTGCCTGGTACACACCAGACGTTCAACGACTGTTGGTTAAGTGATGAGCCACCTGTCACTCTACTGCTCAATATAGTGATGCTGGCTTGTCTATCAGGGCAGACTGTGAAGCAGCCCAGCTATTACCCTCCTAAGCTAGGACCATGGCTGAACACAACTACCACTCCCTATCAAGCCAAAATGAGTACAGCTGTAACTAAAATAAAGTGGCCAACAGCATTTTAAATAACATTATAGGGGGTGCCCTGGGTGGCTCAGTCGTTAAGCGTCTGCCTTTGGCTCAGGTCATGATCCCAGGATCCTGGGATCGAGTCCCGCATTAGGCTCCCTGCTCAGTGTGGAGTCTGCTTCTCCCTCTGCCTGCCGCTCCCCATGCTTGTGCACTCTGTCAAATAAATAAATAAAATCTTAAAAAATAAATAAATAACATTATAAATTACAAAGAAAAATATGTTACATGAACATTAAATTTCAGCTATACTTAAAAGAAATGATACAAATGTGCCTCTATATTAAGAAAACAAATGGAGACTGTGTATTTAAAATAGGATCATTTTGGGGGCGCCTGGGTGTCTCAGTCGGTTAATCGTCTGACTCTTGGTTTCAGCTCAGTTCACGATCCCAGGGTGGTGAGATTGAGCCCCATGTCAAGCTCCATGCTCAGTGTGTAGTCTGCTTGAGATTCTCTTCTCTCTTCCTCCTTCTCCCTCCCCCCAGCTCACACGCTCTCATTCTGTCTCTAAAATAAAATCTTAAAAAAAGAAACTTTACAAATAGGATAATTTTGGAGATGGCCATTCCGACCACAAAAGAATTCTCATATTTTCAAAGAAAGTTTGCTTCATTGTTCCTTTCTTAGAAAATTCCTTTAATGATCTATAACAATATTTTTAAAACACTAACTACTAGCTTAGGGGGGATAGAAGATCAAGAAATTAAAAAATGGCACAAGTGTTGGAAGTCCTTGGAACTTCCAAAAGTATAATTTACACAAGAAGGAAAAGTAAGCATTTAACTGATAAAAATCAATGTATACACTACTCTTCTGGAAACAGACATATACCTGTCTGTCTAGTATTCTAATTTTGAAAGGGCTTTGCTAAAGTCGTATTAAGCAACAACTTCTGAAATAACAAAAGTGTTTCTTACCTCATTTCTAAAGCCAACTTTGAACTGTCACTGCCAACACATTCTTATTTAAGCTAAGGTTCAATGTCAAGTCTTCTGATCTCCAAGGCCAGAGTTTTGTTAACATGCTACACTTCCTCAGTACCTCTTAGCAGCTCTAGTCCCCAGATTTTAAACCCTTACCTGGCATTTTCACTTAGTGATGTCAACATGTCTAAATCTAGACCCGCCGTCTTCTTCCCCAAACCAGAGCCCTTCCCACTAAGTTCCGAAATGTCACACCATTCTTCTAGTCGGCCATCTTTAACTCCTTTCCTTTTACCATCCCCACCTGAATCTCTTCCTCTCCAAAGTTCTCTTCAGATTTGTCACATCTTTCCCTCCATACACTTACCATCCTCTGAACACAGTTTCTTGTTTCTAGGCCTTCAGTCATATGTACTCTTCTTTACCCAAATTCCACTCCTGCTTCAAAAACCGAGATCAGATTTTCCTCCCTCTGAGAACACCCCTGATCACCACCCATGGGATGGGTCTTGGCTTCCTCAAAGTTCCTACAGCATGTGCCATTTACGTTGTGATTATCTTCCCCACCTAGTCCATGAGAGCCTTGGCCAGGGCCGAACTTCACATTTCAGAGAAGAGAATATCTTCCTGAAGTTTCTCCAACATGTACTCCAAACACCTTGGCATCTAACCCCATTCCTACAAGCACAATATCCCTAAACTACCTAAACTGTTCCCTAAACCTAATCTATATGATTATTTTACTAAAATACTATATAAATCCACTAACTGAATCCTCATTTGTCATCATTTGATATTTGCACATGTTATATATAATAGAAATTTAAAATTCTATAATAAAAACTGCTATATGCTATATTTAAAATAAGGTATACACAGACCTTAAAAGCACAAAAACTGTTATCACTGATGATCAGGATAAAAATATTCGGGAGCTTGTGGAAAGAGTAGAATTTAAAGATTTTATTTATTTGACAGAGACAGCGAGAGAGGGAACACAAGCAGGGGGAGTGGAGAGGGAGAAGAAGACTTCCTGCTGAGCAGGGAGCCTGATGTGGGGCTCAATCCCAGGACCCTGGGATCATGACCTGAACTGAAGGCAGACGTTTAACTGACTGAGCCACCCAGGCGCCCCCAAAGGAGCAGAATTTAGAAATGTAAATCCCTTCCCCTAGATTCAGAGGCCACTGTGCCACAGTCACGGCACAGAGGGAGTGTGGTGGATGTTTGGCTCAGAGAGCAAACATGTGACCAGGTACTCCCCACAGCTACCTGAACACTAACACTGTGTGATCAGGAAGAACCACGTGACTCCTACAACAGGCTTTCACACAGACCTATTAGTTCATCTCAATCAGCCCTTTTCTCTTCTGCCTTCACTGTGACCCAGACAGGAGTCAATTCCTGCTTTCTAGGAGCTTTCTCAGACTTTCCGGTCCCCTACACAGATCTAGTTCTTAACACCAACTAAGCAGCTTCCTCCAACTCTTTCCATCACTTCGCAAACAGCTTTGCCAAAGGTTCTAGGAACCACTGGTTTCAGTCTTTCCTCCTCCTAGGACTGGAGAGTAAAAAGCCTGCCCTGCTATGAAATATGGGAGTCTTACCTCTGAAGGTTTATAACTGCCAAGTATCTGTCATGTATGAAAGATAGAACTGGTTATTTACCAAAGTGAGAATCCTTTATATGATAGTATGAAAGGGGAGGATTATGGAAGTCTTTTTGGCACCCTGTTTTCATGCTTGATAAGACCTGGTCTAATTCACTATCTTCCCAAACTATTTTTAATGGCAACCCTCAGGAACAAATATTTTACACCAAAACCTATATGTGTATGTATAACAAACAAAAATTCTGCTTATGACCCACTAAACTGATTTTATGAATTGAATGAGTCACAACATATGGTCTAAAAAAATGTTTCTAATAACTGGTCCAAAATATATGTATATTTTTGTAATTAAAAGGGCTCTCCTTTGATGATAAATTTGAAATGCTATTATCTCACACTGAGGATTTAGGCTGCACAAACTAAATAGAAAGCTAACAAGAAATTTAATCATATTTAAAACTAGAAAAACTAAATATTTACAACATATAAAATTTTTAAAACTCAGTATCTTCCACAAGACATGGTTCTGAAAACGTACTTTGGTCCTCCACATTCAACTGCAGAAGCTTTCACAAATCGAACAGGTTGTAATCCCACTGGTTCAATGCTTAGAGTATTGTTTTCCACAGCCTCCAGAACAGCTGAAGCCAACTTCAAAAAAACAAAAAGTATCAGATACTACGCTGGCATAAGAATCTTAAAGTTGCATTCTACAGTAAACTGGATTTTAAAAAATTATTCTTTCCCCAAGCTCCACTAGTTTGGTCCTAGGCCAATGAAAAAGAAATTATATAATCTTGGTTTGAATTCTTTTATAATTCAAATATCGTTATGAAAGGCAATTCAGTTATAGCTAAGTAACTTTTCTCATTATCTAGAAGAGGACTGAAGGCATTAATTCCAATCTGTCCATCTCTTACCCACAATTAACATCCATTATTAATGCCACTTCAAAATGAATACCCTAATGCTTTATTTTGCTAAATTTATACATATTTTTAAATACTGGTCATTCATAACACAGCAATATATACAATTACAGCTATATATTTTCTAAACTTGTATTTACATGCACAAGAGTGACCTACAAAAGAACTAGCTGGATTATCAAATATTAAATGCCCAGATGGAGATGGTAGCAACTGGTAAACAATAGACGAAACCGGCAAATTTCTTCAGTCTGGCAAGACTACTAATCCGGAAATGGACTACCCAAAAACAGACACAGAGCCACAATGAATACCATGTACCTATCAAAAGTGTCTTACTGTCCATTTTAACTTCTCCTTACAAGTAATGTTAAAATTAAATCCTCTATAGACTTAACATAAGACTCTTAGTAAGATTACATTTCTTAAACAATGATTGACAGGATATTTATAGACAAACCTTCTACATGTAAGAACAAATTAAAATTATGACGTTACATTTGTATAGTACCTTGTATTTTTTTAAAAGTTTTTGGACGCACTTAATTCACTTCATTTCATCCTCTTAACAACGCTGTGACATAAGCAAGGAAGGCATTTTTTATCCATTTTAAAGATGAAGAAATTAAATATAATTTTTTGTCACGTACAGATAAACCTAATAAACGCCTTGGAGTATACAGAACTTCCCTTACACTGAACCTCAGACCGAGAATCAAGAAATAAGGCTGACCCCCAATTCACATTTACTACTTCACTCTGGTGCAACATATACTTCATTGGGAATGAGCCTCTGCTCAAGTTAAGCAAAGATGTTCAGTAACTGAATGCCAAGAAATGATTGTGATCTTTGGAATGGAGAAAATGATAAAACATGACATGTTATCATAACTTATTCATGTAAGAGAAAATATATAACATGATTTAGCAAAAGGTCAGGAACAACTTTAATGCATTACTATTAAAATTTAAAAAAAAATTACCTCACTTTTTGAGAATGTTAAACATGGAAAGATATCTTCCTGATAAATTTTGTCTAAGAAAGGACACGATCTATCCATTGTAGGATCATCCTTCCAAGATCTGAATTCATTATACAGAGATAAGTCAGCCTGACAAACAAACCAAAAGAAAACACAAAATAATCTTTTTAAAGGTACAAACATAAAATCACTTTATAAAACCAAAACCTAATATAAACATTACTGAAAAAGAAATCTTCATTTAAAATAATGAACTGAACCATTCTTGATGAGTTAGAATACATGGTACCAACTTTCTTTTTTAAAAAAATCCAAACCCCAAATGACTGACTAGCTCTTTTCAATGGATCTACTATGGTGTCAAATGATGCTACCTTGATCCCCACCCACCCCCCAAAAATGTTAGAGCTCCTCTTAAGACACATGTGTACACTGCTCTGAATATAAAACAAGTGATGAGAAGTCTTTCCTGAAAATAATCAAAAAGTAATTTGGAGCCAAGTTAATTAAATAAAGTGTCTGAATAAATGGAGACTAAATTGTGAAACCCAGTTTGGGTCAAAAATGACAATAATTGGGGGCGCCTGGGTGGCTCAGTTGTTAAGCAGCTGCCTTCAGCTCAGGTCATGATCCCAGGGTCCTGGGATCGAGCCCCACATCGGGCTCCTTGCTCAGCAGGGAGCCTGCTTCTCCCTCTGCCTGCTGCTCCCCCTGCTTGTGCTCTCGCTCACTCTCTCTACCCTATGCTCTCTCTCTCTAGCAAATAAATAAATAAAATCTTAAAAAAAAAAAAATGACAATAATTGTTCTGCTATTACCTGAGGGCATTTTCAAAAGAACTCTGAAAATGTTTACTTGTAAGCAGCAAGACTAAAAGCAGCACATATATAATCTCCTAAATTGACTATCTTAAAACAGAACATTTATTAAGATATATTTTGGCACAGCGACTGTCTGAATGACCAACAATAATCCAGGCTGGCACCCATCTTCCTAGTCACTCTTCCAGTTGTCCCTCCTTTCCCCTCCTCCCTTTAATAAATTTTCCCCAAGTATTCTTCCCTCCAGATGCCCTCTTCTCAGCTCGATCCTACCTGTCACATAGCCACACCTGCCCCCGGCTGCCCACTCACAGCAGTGCCCCTCATCCTCCTGCAGCCCCCCTCATCCTCCTGCAGCCCTAAGCCACTCTCATCCAGAAGAGCTGGGCACACCATAAACGACACATTGACCGCAGCTATGGCCTTTAGGAGAGCCTAACCTCACATGCAGGTGATTTACATGATGGTAATAAAAGGCTGAGTGTATCCGAGCTTTCCTACAGACCTTCTTTTAAGGTATATAATGGCAACTTCAGTGTGAATTTTTTTCATCCCAATCCATAAAATTTTTTGAGTCAAAACTAAAGGCAAAAGATTAAAAAAAACAGCAGACAAATAATACTTACATTTCCAAATTCATTTTCTTTGTAAAGTTTACCCTTCCATGGACATAAACCCCAAAGCAGGTAAATGGTACTCTACGAAAAGATTCTAGTTCAAAGGCAGTCATTTAAACTATTAAGAGCTGACCCTGCACCAGGAACTGGCAAGCGCTCCACAGACACTTAATCCTCACAGCCGTGCAAGACAGACACTATGATCTTCATTTTTTTAGATAAGAAAACTAGGGCTTAGAGAGGTAAGTAACTTGCCCGAGGTTACAGATCAAGACACCTGTAAAAGTTCAGCTTTGTGTCTAAGTAACTCAATCACAAAGCCTTGCATAATGCGTGTGTGTGTACTTGCACAGACATGTGTTTTAAGTGCTTTCAGAAGCTACGCTGCAAATGTCGTTTCTGACTGCCTGTCACATTTTCTACAGAAACAAGGACATGGTTCACTTTCTTTCCAACTGTTTTACCTTTTTCTAAGGCTTACACAGGTCAACCTTATGTGTTTCCTTTGTCTAATAAAACTTTTTGATAAGTTTTCATAAAACATTAGAATACAGGATATATCTGAAAAGCAGAAAAGTTATTCTGAAGTTGCTTGCTGCCTATTCATATTTCATGAGACCTCATAAATTAAAAACAAAACTTTAAAATGTCCCATGAGAAAACACTTAAATTTTGTTAGTGTAAACAACAGAAAACAAGGCATATAATCATACACACTGAGAAATTGCAGCAAAATACAAGTTGTACCAAGCAATTAAAAATGCTAATTAAATTCAAAGAAATTAAAGTTATGACTAAAAAAAGTTTCTGAAATATTTAACCAACATGGATTTTAGATTCTGTCACATTCAGATTTGGCCACGTATTCAACTTCTCTCTCACTAGCACCTTTTTTATTAATAAGTAAACAAAATCCAATTCAATTAAAATAAGTAATGACCTCGGTTATTCAATTTAATAAAGTCCTGGCTTCCACACAAAAACTTAACCAAATGAGCAGATTCAGCTTCTTAAAGATCAATGATGAACCTGAATACAACAATGTAAAATATAGCTTTCAGGAAAAAAAAGGGGAAGGGCTGCTCCATGATCAATCCCCTTGGAAATGCCTTCTCATAGTATGCAATGATAAAATGAAAAAATATAATTATACAATTTTTACTAAAAACAGCTCAAAATATCTCCACAGTATCTCAGTTACCTTCACAACATATCTTTTAAAATGATAAGGCTACCATTAGTTCTATTTTTTGTTGCTTAATTATCTGAATTAACTCAAGACCCTCTTACTGATATAAAACTCTACCTCCCCCAGAGTTTAAGTAAAAGCAATGTACTGTTCAAGAAAATCACCTTATTTTCACGCATTTCTTATATTCATATTGTTAGAGTATCTTACCAATAAATTTTGACTAGCCAGATCATTAAAGCCACCCACTATCCTTTATACAACACATGACATTTGCTCCCTAAATGAAATATCAAGGTTAAGAAACTTACCAAGTTTCCAGCAGGTAACTCCAGGTCAGCCAAGTAGAGAATGGAACTGAAGATTCCCTGAAAGCAGCCAGCTCTAGATAAAGCCTCCCCCATCTTAATATTGCATATTTTGTACTAAAAATTTTGCTGGCAAAAATCACAACTGACACCTCAGTGATGAGAATTAGTAAGCATCAACAGAGTCAGAGGGGACAGTCCTTCATGTGTTACCTCTTTGCAGTCTTTTACAATTGGCTGTATCACACTGAGGTCCTGATGACCGCCACTCATAGCACTGCTTGTACTTTTATTTCTCGTATGCCCCTTTTTAAAAGGTGTCTTTCCACCTGGCAGAGGCTCTTGCGTAGGTGATGTTGGAGAACTGGACAAGACGAGTGTCTTCAATGCAGCTACTTCAGCTTGAAGGACATCGATCTTGAAAAGAAATCAACATAGTTCCATGTACTAATTATGTTTTATGACAGATGCAGCTAAATGCTAGCAATCTAGTCAAAACACTGTCCTTTCAAAGATGATATGTAAGTTTAATTTGTATTTGCTGTGGAGTAATAAAAAGAAAGTGAAACCAAGTTGTTTAATGTTTCTATATGGCTTAAATTTGGAGACTATTCATGATGTGGAATGAAATTTTTAAAATTATCAAAATGTCTAACATAATTCATGTGAATGTTCAAAATCTTCAAAATATAAATAGCTTATGAATAGTTGTGGTTCATTCCTAAAATAAAAAAAATCTAGGAACAGTTTGGTGGTTTTTTTCCCAGCGACTTAAAAAATATGAACTTTAAAATGTGTTTATATAATCCTTTTGATAATACATGTGATTCACAAGACTTAAAATCCTTTGGTTCTAATATAAATGAGCACCGACTGTTCACTATTAGTTGTATCTGTGTCGTAGCTGTTTTCTATTTATAGTTTCCAGATCTTCTAAAATAAGCCCTAGTTTACAACAGGAACAAAATCTAATAAATGTTTAAGTATCCTTAAAACAGTAATCACTGATTTTACATTTTTTTTTACTATTAAAGCAGCAAAAACTTACTTTTCCTTGTGCTTCCTTTAGCTGTTTCTCTGCAGCTGCCTGCTTGACATTTGCTTCTCTCACCATCTTATGAGCTTCCTGAAAAAGTTCAAATCTCAAATTTTGGAAACAAAGTATTTAGCCTTTGTTTTCAAAAATCTCTCAACAAATGTCTATGACTACAGCAAAAATATACTACCAAAATTTAACCTGAAAATAAATATTCAATGTCAACTCTTGAAATAGCAATTGTCATCTGATAGGTAAACTGGTAGGAATTAGGAATAGGTTCTTTCTTTTAGTACCAATATCACTGACGTAGCCAAGTTGAGTTCAATTATCCTGATCGATGTTTGTGTAAAGACTATGAATGTGATGAAGGAAAACAAATATCCCACATGTCAAACCCAACTTCTCTGTAGTGAGGTTTCTGTAATTTGGCCACAATATATATATTCATATTATTAGTCATAGTAAAGACACACAGAAGGGACAAGTAAAAATATTAACACATCAATAATGTTGCAGTTTATAGCAATGACAGCTGTGAAGCCTTAGAACTTCCAATAAAAACATTCACAAAATGATATTAAGTGACAATTCTATGCAGAACAATCTAAAAAGGAAAATCAGAGATTAGCCTTTAATAAGGTCTTATTTTTTCAGTACCATAAATATGAAACTCTAGGTATTTAATTCCTTTTTTTCTAATATTTATTCATCAAAATTTACTCATGACATCTCTTTGTGAGGTACTATTCCAGGTGTTGATAATATACTGGGAAAAAAAACAAGGTCCCTGTCTCTTAAGGAACTTACATTCAGTTTACATTCTAATAATCAAATAAAATAACCAACTAAGAATTCTGGGTTTTACTATAAGTGCAATATGAAACCTTATGATCTTTTAAGGAAGAAAGCCACTGATCTTATATTTTTAAAAAATTACTCTGCTGTATGGAATAGTCCCATAAAAGATTAAGGCTGGACTGGAACCATATACAGGGTGCTTGAGATAATCCCCTGGGATTTAAGAACACGTACGTTAGAACTTCAATTTACAGTTTATGAGAGGGAAGAGAAGGAGGGAGGGAGGGAGGGAGGAAGGAAAAGGAGGAAAGGAAGGAAGGAAGCAGGGAGGGAGGGAGAGAGGTTGGCTGGCTGGCTGGAAGGAAGGAAATCAGCTTCAAAGACATTAACATGTTTGACAATGGCAACTTTACTAAGTCTGTCAACTGTTCAGTGGAAGAGTAAACATTCTCCACATCAGAGTCTGACAGCAGCACTCCGATTTGCTTTTACAGTAGTAATGAACTGCGGCTTGTTTATATGCCCATGAACATGAATTTACAGACCACATTAGCTTAAGTAAGAGATGCTTTACTACCAATGCTTTATAATGAGATGAGATTAAGTGTGAAAATCTTCCATGCACAATTATGCTGGTTATCTTGTATCCAAAGTCCTTAAGAGCTGCCAATTTAATGAGGTTTTCTTTTTAAAATAACAAATGTTTCAGATTTGCTGAATTTTTCTCTGATGACAAGTGGGTGTCAACAGATCACTATTTGGCAGATATTTTCTATTTTTATAAACATATCTAATCTGACCCTTCAGGATAAGTGACATTTTAACTATAAATGCAAAAGTAACTCATGCTAAGGAGAGATTATTTGTTTAAATGTTTGGAAATGGACTCTGCTTTCCTTAATAGTGGACTGTGCCACTTGGACCAAACCTCCCATGGAGAATAACTAGAGAAGCTGGACAAAATTTTTTTAAATGTGTCTGACAGTATTAGAGAGCTAACAAAATAGTGAAGAACTAGGGGACCAATATCTAGGAGAAGATGTAAACCCAGATAAGAGAGCTGGAATTTGGGGTGACTTTTCCTCTAGAGGTATGAGGGACATAGTGTGTGAAGAGGTGTAACCTACGTGTAACTGGAGTTCAAGAGGAGAGAAGAGAGCGCTAGAAATGAGGCAGAAGCAGTAACTGAAAAGATAACGCACAGGATTTTGCAAACTGACAGAAGACATTAAGTAGTAGATTCCAAAAAAGTGAAAATTTTCCATCACTCTGTTATTCTAAAGGTGAAGATGATACAAGTATCGTCTATACCAGGAGTCAGCAAACTTCTTCTGTGCAGGGTCCGCCAAGTACGCAGTTGGGGCTTTAGGAGCTAAGCGGTCTCTGTTGAAGTGTGGAAGCAGCCACAGACAGCACAGTAACGGTGAACGTGGCCATTTCAATAAACATTTATCAGCACTGAAATCTGAATTCCAGTTTTCATGTCACAAAGTACTCTTCGTTTTTTCCCCTAACCACTTAAAAATGCAAAAACCTATCTGAGCTCAGAAGGCTGCACAGAAGTAGGCACAGCTAGTTCTGCCCTGTAGGTTGTAGTTTGCAGACCTCTGATATAAACATTCATGTCTATTCACTTACAGACTTTGAAAATGGAATTTTCTTCCTAACTGGTTAGCAGGGATTCAAACGAAGAAGGTGTTTTTCTTCTTTCTTTCTTTAAAATAATGTTTAAACTCAACATCTTCTCATTAATTTGCAAAGACAACTTGTTGGTATGAGAGAAGACAAAGTCACTACAGAATATTCTGGAGAAACCTTCACATAACCAGCAATGGAAATGAAAATTCAGTATAATGGTTTCATACAGGGAAAGATGTACTTCTTCCATTTGGATCCATATATTTGTAAGTTATCAGCCGCATTACATCTGATTTAAAAGAAGGAATTTAGACCAGAACTTCCTCTGAATCATAAATTGTTAAAACAAGATTTTCGAAAACAAGGTAACATGATCAAACATACTCCTCTCGCTAAATATATACACACACACACAATATATTCTAGTGAGAATAAAATATATTTGTGCTATAATAAAAAACTTAGTATTACTGTCTTGCTTTTTAAAACTATTGTTTTATAATTTATGTAACACATTATTAGTGTATATATAATTTATAAGTATATATGCTTTTAAAACAGTGCCTACCACATAGGTAACCCTCAATAAATATTACTTATTTTCATCATAATAAAGGTATATGCTCAAATTTTTCTTTTACAGATTGAGTACATGATGTCAACAAAAGTTGGGCAACTATTGGTCTAGGTAAGAAATAATGATGGCGTGTAAAATGCTGTTAGCAATATCACAGTAAAAAGGCAGATGGATTTGCCTTACATTCTGGAGGTACTGTCACAAGATTTTCCTTGTGAATGTGGGATAAAGGAGAGGCCTCAATGAGGACTCCTTTTCTGCAGCCCGAGACAAACGGAAGTACCACTTATGATCTTCATAGTACTTAAAGCAAGGATCAGGGTTATGAATTTGAATCCCAGCATTGGTCCTTAACCTTTTATGCCTCATTGTCTTCACAGATAAAATGACAGTAATTTGCTCTATATGCCTCACAGCATTATGAAGAGAAAACTTGGCATATCATAGACATTTACTAAAACTGGCTGACAAAATGTAAAAGAAAAAAATGTTAAGGCTACCTATCTTTTTATTTTCCATGTCAAATGAAACTACTTTGTAAAGCATTCTTTCACCTGACTTCATTTTTATATTATCTCAAAATCTGAGACACTAGGTGGGAATATATATATATATATACATACACACACACATACATATATATAATTTTAGAGTTCTTGTGTATGATAATTTTAAGACCCAACTTTGCTACAAAATGTAATTATATTCAAGATTATTCATACACAACAAACTCCTAATTTGAATTTACATGTTAAGTTTACCAAAGCTGTGCACATTGTGTTTATTCGAAATAATCTTTAATTCTTAAAAAACTATATATACATACACCTAAAATACAAGCAAAAAATCTTTTCATAAGACAATGGGAAACTGAGATCATGAACACACAAAAGACCACAGAAAAACTTCTAGCATCTTTTTACAAAATTCATAAATAACTGGTCTGAATACAATTTTCTTCATTACTGAAATCATCTTTTGTCAGTGTAACTTCTTTCCCAGAAAGTAGATATAGTGTCAACGCTATTAGCCATTGTCAGGTCGGGGACAGATCAAGGGCCCAAAATCTTTTTTTTTTTTTAGATATACCTTTTCACTTATTGCAAAAACTGCATTTCTGGCCCTTCACATTCTGCTATGGAGAGGGATAAGTTTCCTCCCATTTGTTTTCTTCCTACTTCATCTAACAGAATATACGTGCAAGTGCAGACAAGAGGAACTAAGTAGGGCTAAAATTATGGGCAGGCAAGTGAGAAGCTTAATATATTTGCTTTCTTATCTAGTATCCATATATCATTATAAAATTCTCTTCTGGCCAGACAATACTGGAAGAAAAAGTCTAAGGTTTCTGTCTACCCCTTCTACAAACAAAAATGTAGTTAGTCGTATAGCTCTTGTCCTCTAGTCTTTGATGACTAGCTAACAAAAAATAATAATAAATCAGTTTTTAAATGTTCATGAAAGAAAATGACCCCCCAAAAAAGACAGAGGACAGGGCAAAGGGGCGTGGAGCAGAGGGGGCATGGAAAACCCACATCTGAAGAAACCCACATGTAACGTGTTAACAGGGTTACTTGTAATGATAGAAATGGTGGAATATGCAGTTGGTGGGTTATGACTCTCATGACAATGACCAGGTAAGTCAACATGAAAACATGTTATTTGAAGAAAAAAATACAAAATGTATTAGAATTACAATTATGTAAGAAAATATGCATACCTCTAAAACTGAAATAGATGTTGTATAAATAAAAATAACAAAAGGGGAAGAAAATTTTCTAAAATCTTTTACTACACTCAAACTTTTAAAAACAAGCTTTTAGAGAAAAACAAGGTAACATGATCAAATTTTCAAAGATGAAAATTAGTATTATCATCTTTTTAAGATTTTATTTTTTTTAAGTAATCTCTACACCCAACATGGGGCTCAACTTACGACCCTGAGATCAAGAGTCACATGCTCTACTGAATGAACCAGCAGGCTCCCAAAAAGAAATTATTGACAATTGATAAGGCATTAGTCATTCCAGTAACACATCAACTGTTTTGACAAGGAACCGTTTTTGTTTTGTTTTGTTTTTTTCAAGTAAGCTCTATGCCCAGCATGGGGCTCAAATTCATGACCCCAGGACCAAGAGTCACATGTTCTACCAACTGAGCCAGCCAGGTGCCCCTGAATAAGGCACTTTTAAAGGCTCGAGGTCTTAACCCAAGAAGGGCATTCTATGACAGTGGTTCTTAATCAAATTAAGTACCATCCTCTCCCCCTCTCCCAGGTTTACAACTTATAAAAGCTTTCAAAATGATCAAGGAATATGACTAGCATTTGGGGGCCAAAGCCAAGTATGGTGGTTAATTTTATGTGTCAACCTGACGAGGTCACTGGATGCCCAGGTATTTGGTCAAACATTATTCTGGGTATTTCTATGAAGGTGTTTCTGGATGAGATTAACATTTGAATTGGTATGTTAACTAAGGCAGATTGTTCTCCATAATGTGGCTGGGCCACATCCAATTGGCTGACAGCCTAAATAGAACAAAAAGGCTGATCCCCTTGGAGTAGGAGAGAATTTTTCTGCCTTCACACTCCAAGTGAAACATCAGCTCTTGTTGGGTCTCAAGCCTGTCAGCCTAGGGACTAGAACTGCACTATCAGTTCTCCAGTTCTCAGGCCTACGGACTTGGTCTAGAACTACACCATCAGCTCTCCTGGGTCTCCAGCCTGCTAACTCACCCTGCACATCTTGGGAATAGTCAGCCTCCATAATCACCTGTGCTCATTCCTTATTATCAGGTTCTTTCTATATACTGTATATGTATATATACACATCTTATTGGTTCTATTTCTCTGGAGAATCCTGACTATAACATCAAAAATACAAAATGACAAAGTCAATGGCACCCCTCATGAGAAACACTGCTCGAGCTGGGCAGAAATTGTGGTCCTGTTGGCAGGCTGGAGATAAACAGGTGGGCCTTCTAACAAGTAGATGTGCCTTCTAACAATCCTCAAACCATCATCTCTCAGATAGCTACCTCAAGGGCTTGCTATCTTTGTTGTGGAGTCATATTATAAGATTACCCTAAAGCAGCCCCTAAATACTTGATAAAAACAAAATTAAAATTTACCTCCTTTCTTTCCACATAGGCATTTTTTGAACAACCTAATACTGGTAGCCCACAAGGTCTTTTCCTTTTCCCATCATTTTAAGACTCTACATTTCTTAAAGATTTAATTTTTCTTAGATGACTTAGAAATTATGTGTGAAGCTAAGCATATCTTTTCCAAGATTCCCTCAAAAAACAATTCTATCAATACATAAAAATCAAGATGTTGCTCTTGGCCAAGACGTAAAGAGACCAACCTCAAACAGACTAGCTGTGAGTTCCTCCAATTCCTGTCCAAGTTGATCTCGTACTTTAGAAAGCCTTTCACACTCTTCATCTTTTAACTTCAGTTCCTATGAGAAATTGATCATTTTATTTTGAATTTCCATAGTTTGAAGTTAGATTCAGCAGACTATATAATCTTTACTAATAAAATTACAAAATATTAATACTGTCCCCTCCTACGATGTTCACACTGAAAATGTTTATTTAGCACTTGCTATGTGGAAGACAAACAGGCAAATCTAAAATTATAAATAATTCTAACTCATATATTAAATTTTCATGTTTCTTTCATGAGACATCCAAAGATTAAGTATGATTATATATTACATGTGAAAATAAACAATTAAATGACTTCATTCTTTTTTCCCTCTTCTCTGAACATGTTTGTTTCCATCAAGCAAGGAATTTAATTGCATTTATCCATTTCAATAAAAACTCAGTGGGTTTTTTCATATTTACTTTAAAATTTGTTCACTTATAGATAACTTTATGTACCATATGGCAATTAATCTAAAATTTCCTTTAGGAGACTATACCCATTTAGTACTGCAACCAGAGGCAAATTATACATATTTGCACTTGAAGAAAAATGTTAACGATAAAATCACACCCTCATTTATACATGACTTCTCAAAAGGTATCAAGTAAATGTTTAAAAAAATCCTTTAAGATGTGAATAATATGCAATTTTGTATGTTGCCCTAAATTAATCTTTAAAATTTTGGGATTAAAAAATCCAAGCTTCCTATATATTGGTCACAATTACATTAATAAAATAATGGATTAGTTGTATTGTAATTGTGGTAGCAGCATAGTTTTTGAATCCCCCAAAGTCAACTCCTGAAAACCAAATATACCAACTGAAATACCAGAAGAACCCAAAGACCACATCGTCAACAACACTAGGTAAGGGAATCCCCACAAATCTTAGACTATGAGAGAACGTGGCTACACTGCCAAGACAGCAGGATCAGCAACTATGCGGAAGGGACAGCACGAAGCAGAAGGGACTACAGAGGTATCCTATGAAGCCTCAAAACCCAAAAATCATTACATTTACCCCAAAGAAGAGGACTTGACCAAACTATCCTGGATAATACTACAATGGTTGATACATGTCATAATACACTTGTCAAACTGTGCAAATGGTTGATACATGTCATAATACACTGTGTCAAAGCCGTGCAAACTGTGGAAATTAGGAGAACAAATATGAGAACAAATGGAGAAAAAGGAAAAGGGTTCCACAGGCTCCAAGCTGCAGGTGGAGTATGAAACCCTACTTGCAGTCCTGAAGCAGCAAACGGTACGGTAAAGCCCTCAATTCTCAGAAACTGCAGAGCATCCAGCAAAGAGACCCTTCCAGGACACAGCCCACCCCAAGGGAAAAACTCATGGAATCCGAAACCAAATTGCATGGCAGGAATAATGGAGACTGACAGAGAGAAGGCTCAGACATCAAAGGAGAAAGAGGGTGGCAAGGCTGCAAAGCAAACAGATCACAGAAGGTAGTATAAAAGTATTTTTCTTCTATTTCTAGAAATATCATTTCTAGACATAATGTTACACCTGTAAAGTTTGCAGAGACACTGGGCTAGAGGAGAAAACCTTCTTGAAAAAGGTTTACCTCCAAGAGACAGAAGTGGCTACACAGATACACCAATAACAACGAAAGGGAAAGCTCTTGAACATAAAATTGAGAAAGCTATCTTGGTTTATCCTACTCCTTCACAGGAGCTGCCTCCTAATGGTCCAGGGAAATCCAATCCATTTAAACATGGAAAGCAAACACAAATATGTGAAGCTACCATAATAAAAAAGTTAAAGGCAAAGCCAAGTCACCTTTATAAGGTAAAGACAATCAGATTGGTATTAAATGTCAATAGCATCTTATGCTAGAAAACAACAGAATAACATTTTGAAGATACTCAAAAAAATGGGAAATGAGGATTTTATATCCAGCCAAAGTGTCCTTCAAGTCCAAGGCCAGAGACAAAGAATTATAAACCTGTAAAACTTTAGAGAATATCTCTTGTATAAGCATGACTCAGGGATCAAGCAAAGAACAGAGATTCACATAATCCAGAAGAAGCTGTCGAAGCTTTAACACTAAGGACTGGGGGTGAGAAGCAAATATATTTCACTGTAGAACTACAACTAAAAGATGGGCATATCAAGGGAATGAAAAGAAAAGCCAGAGACTGGAGAAAATACTTGCAAAAGATGTATCTGATAAAAGACTGTTATAAAAAAATATACAAATTCTTAAAACTCAACAGTAAGAAAACAAACAACCTGACTGAAAGATGGGCAAAAGATCTGAACAGACGCTTCAACAAAGAAGATATAGGGAAGGCAAATATGCATATGAAAAGATATTCCATATTATATGTCATCAGAGAAATGCAAATTAAAACAACAATGATACACACTGATTAGAATGGCCAAAATCCAGAACACTCACAATACCAAATGCTGACAAGAATGGGAAGCAATAGGCACTCTCATACATTGCTACTGGGAATGCAAAATGGCATAGCTATTTTAAAAGACAGTTTGGCCATTTTTTAATCAAATTAAACAGACTCTTACCATACGATCCAGCAATCGCACTTCTTAGTATTTACCCAAAGGAGCTGAAAACTTATGTCTACACAAAAACCTGCATACAGATGTTTATACATTCATAATTGCTAAAACTTGGAAATAACTAAAATGTCCTTCAGCAGGTGAATGAACAAACTCTGGTACATCCAGATAATGGAATATTTTGCATTAAAAGGAAATAAGCTACCAAGTCATGAAAAGACATGGAGGAAAATAAATGCGTATTATTAAATAAAAGAATCCAATCTAAAAAGTCTACATCCTGTATGAGTCCAACTATATGACATTCTGGAGAAAGTAAAACTATGGAGACCATAAAAAGATCAATGGTTGTTAGCATTTAATGGGTGGGGAGGAATAAATGAAGTATAGAGGATTTTTAGGGCAGTGAAACTATCCTGGATAATACTACAATGGTTGATACATGTCATAATACACTTGTCAAAAACCAATAGAACATACAACAAAGGGAACTCTAATATAAACTCTGGACTCTGGAGGATAATGATATGCCAATCTAGGGTCATCAATTATAATAAATGTACAATTCACAGTGTTGAAGGGCTGTGCAAATGTGGGGACAGAGTGAATGGAAACTCTGTACCACCCTCTCAATTTTACTGTGAACTTAAAACTGCTCTAAAAAATAAAGTCTATTTTTTAATACGGATAAAGCTGACAAAACAGTTATTTAAATATTATAAGCTTTAGAAATATAAAAATAACACATACAAAATATAAGAGAAAGATGAAATTAAATTCACAAATTTCTTAAATATTAATGGGAGGTAAAGGGCTATAACTTGAGATGCACAACTCAAGTAGTATAAACCTAAATATATCTAAAAGCATAGAGATTAACACTGAGATAATAGTCTAAAATCAAATGATATAAGAGAAAAACAGTAACTAGGTAAGTTTAGTATTGCTTATGGTAGGGCACAAAGGCAATATCTAAAGAAAGGCTAAGACAGATAGATAGATAGATAGATAGATAGATAGATAGATAGATAGATAAACTTTGATTAAAGAAAGGTAACAACTAGAATGGAAATCAAACCTTCCAAATACCAAAAAGGAAGAGGACACAAAGAAAACAGAACACATAGGAAAAGGTTTGTATACACACACAGTAGACATCTGAAAGCTATGTGACAGAAACAAATGTAGCATGTTTATCAATAAATGTGCATAGATGTAACTCACCTAATTAAAAAGAAAATAATTTTCAGATTGGCTTAAAAAAGCAAAATCCATCTCTATGTTCTAGATAAGAAACATACCTAAAACAAAGTGATTCAGACAGATTAAAAATAAAAGAATGGACAGAAATATACTAAAAAATATAATACAAATAAAAATAAAATAGGAATCTGAATCTTTTTTTTTTTTTATTCTTATGTTAACCCCCATACATTACATCATTAGTTTTAGATGAAGAATCTGAATCTTGATATCAGACTAGACAGAACACAGGGCAAAAATCATTGTAAACAAAAAAACTTCATAATGCTTAAGACCACAATGCAAAATGAAAACTTTAAAATACTGCCACATACAAAAACACAAAGGTAGTCCTAAACAAACAGAAGAAGGACATACCATGTTCTTGAGTAGAAAGACATCATAAAGATGCCAATTCTCCCTCAGTTAATTTATAAATCTATAACTGCATAAACTTAATGCCAGGTTCTTTCAAACTCTAAAATTGCACTACTTTGGGCGCCTGGGTGGCTCAGTTGGTTAAGCGACTGCCTTCAGCTCAGGTCATGATCCTGGAGTCCCGGGATCGAGTCCCGCATCGGGCTCCCAGCTCAGCGGGGAGCCTGCTTCTCCCCCTGACCCTCTCCTCTCTCATGCTGTTTCTCTCTCGCTCACTCTCCAATAAATAAATAAATAAAATCTTAAAAAAAAATAAAATTGCACTACTTTATAATTACATATGGAAACTAAGTCAATTCATTCAACATTTTCTGCTAGGTGGTCACTATGGTACAAGCTACAAAACCAAGTAAGATACTGCTCCCTGAGAAATCCGCACAATCAGTTAGAGCAATACATAGGTCATTCATGAAGGCAAAATTCTTGAATAGCTCCCTATCATCTATCAAAGTGGTATAAGCCTCCCCCTAAATACTAAAAGCCCTCAACAACATGTGCTCAATTTCCCTTTTCAGAGTTTTCTAGGAGAAATCCATACTCTAAATACTCTAGATCCATACTCTAAAGCTAGAATTTAAACTGATCTGATTCACTGGTTTCACTCCCCAGTCTGAGCCCATCTGTCTGGTCTAATCTCTTCCCCATCAATATCTGACTACTTTCTCTCTATGCTTTGAGATCTATCCTCAATCTATGTCTAAGAAGTCGAAATTGTATTTCATGTGAATATTTTTTTTTAGAATCTGTACTTTTCATGATCAGAATCTTATATTGTAATATAGTTATTGAAAATTCATTCCTCCAACAAACATTATTTTTGTGTTGATAGAATGTTAATTTTTCTCTTAGCATCAGGCATTCATCTAGGTGCTGGAGACACAAAAAAGGAGTGAGACCCAGTTAATGATTTTTACAAACAGCTTGTTGAGGGCAGCAAATCTTTAAACAGATCCACGAGGCAATTTGATAAGGGCTACAGTAGTGATGTATAAACACCAGAAAAAGTAGTTTACCAAATGTAAAGGAAGGAATGAAAGAGGAGGTTTTATGATGAGAAGGGATGTTCACCACAAAAAGATAATGCCAGAAAATTAGGTTTATGGCCCATCCTAAAAAGCACTGGCTTGGAAATCAGGTCCTCCTTTAAAGACAAGGGGAGATTATCTCAAAGTCCATGGGAAGTCACTGAAGGATTTTAAACAGGATAGCAACAATCAGATTTGCAATTCAAAGTTGTTACTCTGAAGTATGGTAAGGTTGCTGAGGTTTAAAATTAAAAAAAAAAAAAGACTAGAGAAAAGAAAGACAGTTCACTGATTACTGCTGTATTTTAGGCAACAGATATAAATTTAGAGCGACTGTACTGGCGAAAAGAAATTTGAGAGATATTCAAGACAGAATATCAGGACTCTGATCAAGTATATTCCATCAAACTTAAGTCTACGGTTTTTAAGATAAACATTTTTATATCAAGAAAGAAAAAATGCTGTCAATGAAACTACGATACGATTTTTTTTCACTTAGAATTTTCATTTTATACTTACAGTAAGAACTCTTTTAAGCTGATTTTTGTGTTAATACCTTTCTGTTTCAACGTCCTATCATAGTGAGGTCATTTTGAAGATATTTAAGCCAGTAATTAAGACCAACAAATACATAACCCAACTCACATAATTCAATTGTATTAATCACAACATGAACAACTATGACCCAAGTTCACACACAAGTAGGCAATGATGAGTGTCATGATGGTTAACATGGGGAAAAAATGTACAATTCAAATCAGTGAAACATGACCATGTATACATGTCTTTTCTCCCCAACTAGTAAACACCTAAAGACAGGGTCAAATCTAATTTATTTTTGCCCCCTACAGGGCCTTGTACAATGTTGTCAGTACTATGACAGAGAACTATATCTGTTTATAAAAGAACATTGTACATGTTTATGAACATCCATGGCTACACAATTGGTAGGACCATGCTGAATATGAATTTGACACAGATATGTGTTTCTGAGTGACTTTATCTGGCTGCAAGCTATTCCACTGAATTTTATTTTCCAAGTTATTTCATTCTTTTTTAAGGAAAAATAATTAAGAATTGGAAGTAACACATTATACCAGTGGATATCACACTTAGCAAATAAAATAATCAACAAGGGAGTTTATTAAAAATGCATATCCTCAAGCCTTCAACACAGTAATTTTATTTCAGCAGAATCTGGGGTAAAGTCCAGGAAGCACCATTTTAGTAAAGGTAAACTAAGGCCCAACTTCTACCTCAGAAGTCCATCAAAACTGGTCTTCAGCAATGACCTGTGGAAGGCCAAATAAGTGAAGAACTACATCATCTCTAGAATCCCTGCACCTCAGAATCAATGATCACATGGGTATTCCCCCTATAAACAGTATGGATTTTTTGCCGGGGAGTGATTGGCCAGCCAGGGACTACATTTCCCAGCCCACCACACATGTATCAGCAGAAAACTGGTTTGCACCAATGGAATGTGAGCAAATGTATGTGTCACTTCTAAGCCAAGGCTTTTTAGAAAAAGGTGTGCCTTTTCCAAGCTTTCCTTTCCCTTCATCTCATTGGTTAGATACAGATAATAAAATCTGAAAAGATTACGAAGATCCATGACAGAAGAAACACAGATTCCTGAATTATTTCATAAAGAACTATGTATCAACTATGTGCATCTGCTGCAGAATGCTCAATAAATAAAAATTAACTTCTTTTAGGTTAAGTCACTAAAATTTAGGGGTTGCTTACAAGCAGCTAGCATGTCCCTAACTAATATGTGTGTTTATTCTACAATAATGTAACTATACACACACGTATATATTCATTTAATCAACAAAATATATTAAGAACCCATTATGTGTTCAAAATATAATCATGAGCAAAAAACACTTGCAATCTTAATCCTCATGAAGCTCAAAATTATTGGAGCACGTTGTGTAAATGTATGTAAATTCTGTGTTAGGGTTACTGGGATGGTGCAGAATAAACAATACAAACAGAAATAAAACTTTGATTACCAATCAAGATAGAGTAACAGGGATCATATTTACAACCCCATCTGACACAAGTAAAAAACTAGAAAAAATACATAAAACAATTTTTAAGACACCAGGCACTCAGCAGCAGACAGTGATCCTCCAAATATGAGAAACAAATTAGGTGAGCCCTACGATTTGGCCCAGCTTATTACCCAAAGAGATGAAAGCATTATTACATAAGGATTAAAACAGTTATTAAACTGAATTTCATATGTTTGAGAAGCTAGAGGAAAGACTGAACTTATTAAAAAGAGCAAAAAAATATTAAAAAGACCCAAATCAAACTTTCAGAGATGAAAACCACAATGTCTGACATAAAAAATACACTGTATAGGATTTACAGATTAAATCTGCAGAAGAAAGGAGGAGTGACACTGAAGAAAGAGACAGCAACAGAAACTATCCACGATGAAACACAAGGAGAAAAAAAAAAAAATTAAACCATAAATGAACAGAGCACCAGTGAGCTATGAGACAACTTGAAGAAGTCTCTTGAATGTGTAATAGGAGTCTGGAAGGAGAGCAGAGATGGGGGTGGTATGTAAAAGTTTTTTAAGAAATAATGGTCCGGGGCGCCTGGGTGGCTCAGATGGTTGAGCGTCTGCCTTCGGCTCAGGTCATGATCCCGGGGTCCTGGGATCGAGTCCCGCATCGGGCTCTCTGCTCCTTGGGAGCCTGCTTCTCCCTCTGCCTCTCTCTCTCTGTCTCTCATGAATAAATAAATAAAAATCTTAAAAAAAAAAAAAAGAAAGAATGGTCCAAGTGCTCACTTCGGCAGCACATATACTAAGAAATAATGGTCCAAACTTCCCAAATTCAATGAAAATTAACAAACTACAGATTTGAGAAGCTCAACAGACCCTAAGTACAAGAAACATGAAGAAAACTACACCAAGGTACACCATAATCAAAATGCTTACAGCCAGTGCTAAAGAGGAATCTCACATCACAGGCAGAGGACAAAAGAAAACACCTCACTTCCTGTGAAAAACAATGCAAGCTAGAAGACACTGGAGCAACATCCTTAAAGTACTAAAAGGAAAAACTATCAACCTAAAATTCTTTACCAAGTGAAAATATCTTTCAAAAACAAAGGTGGGGAAAAGATACCTTTTCAGATACATAACAACTAAAAATAATTTATCACCAGCAAACATACACAACAAGAATGTTAAAAGATGTCCTCCTGGTAGAAGAAAAATAATTATCAGGTGGAAATCAGGATTCACGTGGAGAAATGAAGAGCGATGGAAATGGTAGCTACATGGGTAAATATAAAGATTCTTTTATCATCTAAATCTCTTTAAAAGATAATCGTTCAATGCAAAAATAGTAACTGCATTGTAGAGTTTAAACATATGAACAAGTGAAATATATGACAACTGTAGCACAAAGGCTACAGACAGTACACTTTTGTAAGGTTCTTACATTATATGTGAGGTAGTATTACATCATCAGAAGGTAGAGAGGAATAAGTTAAATATGCATACTATAAACCCTAACCACTGAATTAGCACAACAAAGATATATAGCTAATAAGCTAAAGGAAAGATAAAATCATAAAAAAAAAAAAGTGGAATTAATCCAAAAGAAGACATAAAAGAAGGAAAAAGAAGAAAAAGGAATAGATGGAACAAACAGAAAACAAAACAGTACAATGGCAGATTTAAACCAAACCATATCAATATCACATTAAATGTAAATGGTCTAAATATACCAATTAAAAAGTAGAGATTACTGGAACAGATAAAAAAGCAAAACCTAATCATGTATCACCTGCAAGAAACTCACTTTATATAGGAAGACAAAAATAGGTTAAAGAATAGAAAAATGGTAACTATCTGGCCTCTCTTAAAAGAATAATCAGGGGCGCCTGGGTGGCTCAGTTGGTTAAGCGACTGCCTTCGGCTCAGGTCATGATCCTGCAGTCCCGGGATCGAGTCCCGCATTGGGCTCCCTGCTCGGCAGGGAGTCTGCTTCTCCCTCTGACCCTCCTCCCTCTCATGCTCTCTGTCTTTCATTCTCTCTGTCTCAAATAAATAAATAAAATCTTTAAAAAAAAAAAAAAGAATAATCAGAATAAAGAGAATGGCTGTAGACATAATTTTGATTCACCAAGTTGCTATAATTCAAGAAATATTTTCATATTCAAGAGGCATTTTCAAGCCTTGAGCTCTAAGTATTAATACTATCGTGTACTCTTCATAATTCACCATATGTATGTGTTCACATGTCATTATTATTTCAATTACCTCAACAGGAACTCTTAATACAGCAAATTAAAGATTTCAAAAGAAAACTCCCAACTTGAGCTAAGAAACTAGCAATCTGTTCTGATCAATAAAGAACCACCAAAGTATTCTCAATGATGGATATATATATATGCTCAATAGTTTACCTCTATATAAACTCTGATTTCACTTAATACTG
This sequence comes from Leptonychotes weddellii, assembly GCF_054177405.1. Classification (NCBI taxonomy): domain Eukaryota; kingdom Metazoa; phylum Chordata; class Mammalia; order Carnivora; family Phocidae; genus Leptonychotes; species Leptonychotes weddellii. The sequence goes on along the minus strand of NC_138373.1, from coordinate 117,117,556 downwards.
TATATTAAAACAACAGAGTGTGATCCAGATGACAGAAGCCAAATACAATCACATCTCAGCACACCCCTTCCCTCTAGAAAAAGATAAAATGGCTATTAATTTTTCTTTATGATAAAATATATTTAATCAAAATGTTTTAACATATCTGCATGGTTATTTAGTTATCAGCCATTCGCTGAAGCATTAATAAGAAGACATATATGCCAGCCATCGTATTGTATTATGCTAAGCACCAGGGATACAAAAATCAATGTTACACTCTTAAGAGACAAATCTGGTAGCAAAGACGGTGGGAATATATGTTTGTGAAATGTCACAACATGCTAAAAATCACACATATAAAATGTCCTATCTTCTCAAGTTTCTAAACGTGAATTGGTCCATTTGACCCAAGTTGTTAAATTTATATAGAGTTGTTCATATTATTCCTTTATTGTAATTTTGACATCTGCAGCATCTGCAGTGATATCCTGCTTCATTCCTGCTACTGATAATTTGTCTTTTTTTGTCAGTCTTGTTAGATGTTTGTCAGTTTCGTTGATTTTTTTTTTTTTAAAGAATCAGCACTTTCATTTTCTCTAGTTCTTCGATTGTCAATTTCATTGATTTCTGCTCTTTATTCCTTCCTTCCTTCTGCTTGCTCTGATTTTGCTATTTTTTCCTAGGTTCTTAAAGTGAGAGCTTAGAATGCTGATTTAAGACTTTCCCCTTTTTCTAATTATAAATATTTGGTGCTGTAAATTTCCTTCTGAAATTTAATTACAGTCACATAAAAAGAATTAAGACATAGCCACAAATTTGGGAATAGACAGCAGGAACTTTAAAGATGACCAAATGGGAAATACAACAAACTACGAAGAAAAGAAAATTCTCCAAGATAAGATACAGAAAATATTCAAGCCCAGCTGAATGGCAAAGGTAATTATTACTAAACAATTCCTCAAAACAAAATGACCTGGACTAACTGACTTCAAGTGAAGGACCATAAAGTCAAGCACAAGAAGAGGAAAACCCACACATGGAACATAACCCACCAAATTTGCATTAATGATAAGACAGGGAGCAGGCAATGTAGGTAACACAAAAAGAGTTTCAGATTCTCATTTTTCCAGTGAGTACTCTTAGATGAGCTTCTTTACTAAACCACCAATTTCACAGATGCCTAGATGCTGCCCAACAGGAACTGAGGTTGTACACATGGGAAGATAAATGTAGAACTGCAATGACTTCATTTGGGTTGCCCCACATCATGAATACATGCTAATTTCAAATACAAAACAATAAAGAATAAAGCATCTTTTTTGCTTACCCTCTGAGCTTTTGCAAGTTCTTCTTTCAATCTTTCATAGCCCTTTTCTCTGACTTCCAAAACAGATGGGCTTCGTAAACGGGACAGACTATCAGTACTCAACCCAAAAATATCATCACTGCCATCATAAGCCTCTGTTATAGTAGCACCCTGTAAAAACTCCCTCTCTGCATTACAGTTGTCCTTTCTGGTAGTTAATTTAGTTAATCCAGCTGTGACTCCAGAGGTAGAACAAGGCGCTGGATCTGTAACATGGATGCTGTAAAGAGGAGTTCAGAAAACATCAGCATATGCTCACACAGAACTGGCATAAACACAAAGGTCTAGAACTGCATTATCCAATGTGATAGCCACTATCTTTAATTAATAGCATTAATTTAAAAATTAACTTATAAATTATTAAAAATTAAAATCAGTCAAAGCTAAAGCTAACATATTTCAAGTCTAGCAGCCACATGCAGCCAATGGTTATCGCATTTTCATCATCACAGAAAGTTCTATTTAATAGTGCTACTCTAGGGGCGCCTGGGTGGCTCAGTCGATTAAGTGTCTCTCTTCGGCTCAGGTCATGATCTCAGGGACTCGGGATCAAGCCCCGCATCGAGCTCCCTGCTCGGCCAGGAGCCTGCTTCTCCCTCTCCCTCTGCCCACCCCGCCCCCCAGCTTGTGATCTCTCTCTTTCTCTCTGTGTCAAATAAATAAATAAAATCTTAAAAAAAAAAAAAAAAAAAAATAGTGCTACTCTAGAACAGGGGTCAGCAAACTAAATGCAGGCTAAATCCAGACTGCTACCTGTTTTGCAAGGCTCGTAAGCCAAGATTTATTTTTACATTCTCAAATGGTTAAAAAAAATTGAAATAATAATATTTTGTGGCATAGGAAAATTATATGAAACTCAAAATTCAGTGTCCATATGTAAAGTTTCATTGGAGTTTATTCATTTACGTACTGTCTGTGGCTGCTTTCACACTTTAACAGCAGAGCTGAAGAGCTGCAGAGCTGCAACAGAGACTATATGGCCGACAAAGCCCAAAATATTTACCAGCTGGCCCTTTACATAAAAAGTTTGCTGACCCCTGCTCTTGAACATTAACAGGTATTGCTCCTCTTCATGGACGAGCTTATTCAAAATTTCTAAAATATTAAAACTTTAGGCAACCAAGCAAACTGTCCCTTTGTTTAACATGATACTCCAAAATAAGGATCTTGATGATCTCCTACCTGATACTAGATATTTCCGCACAATTTAAACGTCTGGGGGATGAATACACAGGCTGTGTGGGAAGGTCGGAAACATCTAAGGCATTAGCCTGAATAGGAGCAGAGCACAGAGCTGAAGGATGTGGCCGATAGATGACACTTGGCGAGGTAGTCTGCTCTTGAGTTCCTGATTCATACACACCAAGAAGGTCTGGAGAAGTAGGTGAAGCAAGGTTTACTTCATGGAAGCCTTCCAAGGGGTCATTAGCCATAGCAAAAGCCTCATCATAAGATAACCTATGTTAAAACAAAAAGCAGGCTGTTATTTTGATAGTGACATTTAAAATTAAATTAAGACAAATAACTTACAAAACGTATCTAACAGTCCATTATAAAGTATAAACTTAAAAAAGCAAAGAAAAAATACTATCATTTAACATTTATTAAGTGACCTCAGAGTATAAATATTACAAAAGGCAAACAATCCGACTTGAAATAAACTTGAAAGTTATAGCTAATGCTGTTAAACTGAGTAAATTAATGAGGAAGAAATAAAAATTTGCTTGAAATTTCTAACTTTTCTATCATATGACATTGGTTAGAGTAAGTAAGAGAGGCAGTAAAGATATGTACATATACACACATGCTTGGAATGAGATATATGCATTGCACTATACAGTTGACACTTGAACAACACAGCGATTGGGGCACCAAATCCCCACACAGTCGAAAATCTGCATATAACTTTTGACTCCCCAAAATCTTAACTACTGTTACCCTCCTGTTGACCATAAACCTTACCAATAACATAAACAGTCAACTAATACGTATTTTGTATTTATATGTATTATATATTGTATTCTTACAATAAAGCTAGAGAAAATATTAAGCAAATCATATGGAAAATACATTTACGGTGCTGTACTGTATTTACCCAAAAAAATCCACACATAAGTGGAGCCGTATAGTTCAAACTCATATTGATCAAGGATCAACTGATAATTTCAAATTTAGGTAAGAGCTGCAGAGTTTTTATATACCTTTCACACAGATTATGAAACTGTTAACATTCTGGACCATTTGAGAATAAGTTTTTCAGACATGATGCCCATTACTGCTTAATATCTCAATATATATATCTTAAGTACACAAGGACATTTTCCTGTCTAACCACAAAACCATCAAAATCAGGAAGTTAATACTGATAGATATGACCATCCAATCAACAGACTCCAGTCAAATTTCATGGACTGTCTCAATAATGGTCTTATTTATAGGTCCAGGATCCAATCTAGGATAATGTGTTGTCTTTCTCTAAGCCTTAAATTTCTCCTCTGATGGGATAAGAATGGGAATGACAACACTCTCTCCATTCTCCAGAGAGCTGTAAGGATTCAAAGGGACAATCCAAATAAAGTACTTAGTAGTGTGCTGTGTACTTGGCACACAGTATGGCCTCAATAAACATTTGTTACCATAGTCCGCCATTAGCAATAACATGTACACTTCAGTTTCTCCATAAGGAAAAAGTATTTCATAACTACTCAATTACATCACATTAAAACTAAAAAGTGTACCACTCAAATTTTTCACTTGAAGAATGTAAATCTTATAAATCCTTTATTGATTTTCCAGTGTCTACAAAATAAAGTCCAAATTTAACAGCTTGAAAATCAAGTCTTCTATGATCGGAACCCAAACTCTCTTCCCAATTTTTTCCTTCCTACAATAAAAATGTGCTAATCACAAGTGATAGCAGAACTTCCTAAATTCCCAAACACAAGCACCAATGCAGCACCTAATTTCTTCATAATACAAAAAATTTCATTCATTAAACTGAAAAATTCTACTCTTCCATATCCTTAATAAAAAGTGTTTAAAATAAGACAAGCAGAGGGACTCCTAGGTGGCTCAATCGGTTAAGCATCTGCCTTCAGCTCAGGTCATGATCCCAGGGTTCTGGGATCTAGTCCCACATCGGGCTCCTTGCTCAGCGGGGAGCCTGCTTCTCCCTCTACCTGCTTGTGCACGTGCACACTCTCCTTCTTTCCCTCTCTCTGACAAATTATTTCTTTAAAAAAAAAATAAAATAAGACAAGTAGACAACAAAAAGCCTGCAGTAAAGCTGGGAAAAAAGAGAAGTGACCCAATATTTATACTCTTTCAAAAGTACAATTACATCATGTCACAAACCTTCAAGGATATATATGGACAATGAAAACTATAACTATTAAATCTGCAACTGCCAAATTTCAAATCCAATCAATGTTTTCTTTGTTGTAGCAAACAGTCTGAGTCCTCAAAATGAAACTAATTCTCATTTTTTCACCCAAAATATTCACCTGCCAAATGGAAGAGCATATTAACAAGGAACTTAAAGTGTTTAATGCTCAATTTATTATTTTTCATCCAAAAGAATATTTTTCAATCCTTATTCACAATACACACAAACACGCCAAACATCCAACCCTGAAAATTTCATTTTCACTTGAATATAATTTACCGATCAATTCACTTTCAAGTAGAAAATAGGCTTTCATTAAACTCTGACATTTTATCAGTAACTATGTGATACTTCCTTTCTTTTAATTCACATCTTTACACCTTACAAGTTTACTGAATCCTAGAATGTAAAAGCATTTGCATTTCTGGAAATGCAAAATGGTACAAATCCTATGGAGAAAAATTTGACAATATCTGGCAAAATGACATATTCATTAGACCAACATGCCCACTTTCAGGGCTTTATCTCAAAGATAAACTAAAATAAAGAACAGATACATGCATAACGCTAGCAACATTAGCAAAAGACTGACTACAGTCTTGTTATAACAAAAGACTCAATGAGCTAATATACATCTTCATAAGGAAGCACTATACAATTGTAAAAAGAAATGAATCATATCTACATACTGCTATGAAGGGACCTTGAGGATATACTGACAAATTAAAAAACAAGATAAATAACTATGCACAGGAAGCTTTTACCTAAGAAAGAAAAAAATACAAATTTATTTCTATGCACATATATAATTGTAATTGTATGTGTATATATGACATGTAAATGTATTACTATGCATACAGACTTACATTTTAGAAGTGGAAAGGTAAACCAAAAACTAATAGAAACAGGAAACCTATAGGAAGAGGGAGAGAACAGGAAGAGGAGATAGGCATAAAGCTAGACTTTTCCAAATGGACCTTGCCTTGTAGATTTGAATTTGAGCTTGGAACCATGTAAGTGACAAAACAATACTAAATTTTAAAAAAGAATGCCTAAAAATAAAACAAATAAACTTAGCTGTGTATTGAGACAGTAGCTTAACAACATAGAAAAGAGCTATTGCAAGTGGATTTAAAACATAAAATTGTACACACTTACCGAATATATTCTAAAGACAAAAGGATGTGAAGAAAGTTAGCTATTTTCAGTAATCATATTAATATTGCTGTTATAAAACTATAATATTAATGAAATAAGTTATTATGTTAATGTCATTCAGAATTAAGGTTTTAGCATACGAGAAGAGATACAAATATAAAATCAAAGAAGTAAAAACTCTGAAGTTCTAAATATGAATCCATCAGAAAAAAAATTTCTATTAAAACAAATAATTCCTAAATTTATCCACTGGGGTGGTAATAACAACGGTAACCAACTCAGGAGCAATGAGTAAGTACCCCTTGTGCCCAACGCAATACCATTTCCCACAAAAAAAGAACAAGGGCTCCTCAGAGAAAATGGCTGATTTCCAGGCCAAGGGCAGTAACGTACAAAAAGACCCTGGAACATCCTGTTATACCAGGAAGCAAGAAAGCTATCAAAGACTACTGGAGTGGTATCAAAAGGATTCCCACTAACCAAAGATAGGACAATCTGAACATCAAAAAGATAGTATCTGTAAGGAACTGAAACAAAAATATTTTTAAATTGTTGAATTCATGATGATACTAAAAATAAAAACAAAATCTCACTGGTCCCCTTTGATAGGTGCTAGGGAGTCAATTCATTATTTTGAAACCTGGTAAAATTAAAGAATCAGGTACAAGTAGGAACTAATGAGAAAGAAAGCCCTTCCAAGGGCTTTTTGGGCACGTCTAAGGTATGAAAGCAAAGCATTTACGGAGAATACAAATATGCTATAAACTGAAGCAAAAGTAATGAATATAAAATGCAAGTCTCAAAGAGAGGTGGGTTTGAAGCCTGCTTCTGTCAAATTATTGGGCCAATCTGTGCCTAGGTTCTCTCATCTGGAAATCTGTGCCTGGGTTGTTTTGTTTTGAGAGAGAGAGCACGCTCAAGCGGGGGTCATGAGGAGAAGAGGGAGTGAGAGAATCCCAAGCAGGCTCCACGACCAGCGTGATGCGGGGCTCAATCTCACAACCCTGAGATGATGACCCAAGCTGAAATCAAGAGTCAGGTGCTTAACCAACTGAGCCACCTAAGCGTCCCCTATGCCTAGGTTTACCTTTCATGATGAGAAAGAAAAGAAATACGCCCATAACGCTTAGGACAGCACCTCTGGGCAGTGCCTCTCCCTACAATGTTCTCATTCTGGAGGATACATTTAACCTTTGTTTAAATTCAAGTCACTTCTGAAAAGATTATTTTAAGATTAAATTCAGTCCCTTTTTCAAGCATATGCAATTTCCATAAAATGTAACTTAGCTGGTAATGAGCCACCAATCATACTCGTCTGAAAATCTTTTGCTCTTTAAAATATATGGAAGCTTTAAGATTTATTTCATATTCAAAGTTTTTATATGAGTAAAATAAGCTGCTATTTTTAAGCAGTCAAGTAATGGGTAATTCAAAAAAAACTATTTTCTTTTGGAGATTATCCCAATTCATAAACTAAACCTGTTAAGGATCACTACCAATGCATGAAAAAGTTGACCATATTATATCCTTATGGGTGAATTACAGCCTATCTGGCTTTATTATTACTGAATTCTAAGCAATAAAGCTGACATTGAATCATAAGGAAAAGCTGACCAAGACAATTTGCTTCTGATCACCCATACGTATTTCATGTTTTTTCTTCTTTCTAGAAGTCACTATTATCATAGCAAAAACAGCAGTCAATATTTACTGAAAGTTAACTATGTGTCAGATACTGTTGCTAAGAATTTCACATGTATTAACTCATTTAATGAATGCCTAGAGAAATCCTAATAACATGTCATAAAATTCTTTTTTCTAATTAAAATGAATTTTCTAACTGAAAATAAAAGGCATCCTTAGGCTAACTCAAGAAATTAAGATGAATTGCTGATACAATATTTTCAATTAAAAACTTAAGCACTTGGATAAAATGGATATGCGTATATAACTTAAATGAAATCAAGAAACTCAACTTATATTAGTAGTCCAAAATTAGTAGTCCAAAAGAACAAATAAAATCCATTTTCCCACAAAAAGCACATTCCCCTTATTTGACTTACTTAACAAGTGAAAAACAAACGATTTACTTCTAGGAAAAAAAAAAAACATACTTTAAAGTGTAATCTTAATCTTTTTCCATATCAACTTAGTATCTGAAAATTAAATAATTTTAATTTTTTATTTACTACAATTCCTCCAAACACACGCTTTGGAAAGTAAATCATTTCCAACTAGGGAGGTTATGTGCATCACAGCAGAACAGAAACACCAGTACCTGAAGAAAAAAGCTAAGGTTTTAGTTTTGACCAACTTCTAACTTATACCTGCAAACTTGGGACAGGTCATTAAACTTCTCTGAGCCCAAATATCTTCATCTAGTTAGTGACAGAATTGGACCCAAAGATCCTGATTGTAAGGTGGTAAGTGTATCTCTGTCTGTTAGAAAGAAGACCAGGGTCTGACTTGCCAATGGGGAGAATTAACTAGTATTTGCTACCTCACCAAAAACCCTGTACTCTGGAACTGGACTCAAGTCCTAGCTCAACCAGTTACTAACAACGTGACCTCAGAGCTCTAAGTCTAAATTTCTCACCTGAAAAATGGGGTTAATAACTGTACCAATCTCACAAGGTTGTCTGAGAATTAACTTAGACAACACTCATCAAGGGCTTAGTACCATAGCTGCCAATGACCAATTAAAATTAGTTATTACTAATTATAATGATCTCTAAGGTATCTTCTGCTTAATACTTGCCAAATATTCTGTCACACTATCTTAGCACAAACATCATCATCATCAAGGAAAAAAAAACAATGGTTGTTTGGTTTGGCTTAAAAATACTGTTAAAATTATAAGTGTATTGTTCTAAATGTTCTTCCTCAACAAAGCAAGCACCTATATACTATACTATATATGGGTGTGTATATATACATATACACCGTATATAACAGGCATAGATGTTTGCATATGTATTATTTTTCTCTTTCAATTTATTGACAGACTGCTGGAGGATGGAAGGCAGGGAGGAAGGTCCAGATGCTTTTATTAATTCCCAAATGACTTCTTAATTTAGCACGAATTTTGGAAGAAACAGCTTGTCATTAAAAATTAGATTGCTATTTCAATAGTGTATAATGAACTAAAGTGTTACAAATTCCAACAATTAATTCACCTCCTTAAAAACCATTAACATTTAAAACATATTTACTACATACATTTTACCCATATATAATATTAGGCATTTAATAAAATTTTTTTATCAATTGTGTTTATTCTATTTAGAATGGAAGAATGATCGCCAGCTTCAGCTCCTCAGAGCAAATCCTGGCACCAAGTTCTAAGAATGGCGCTATGAAAATGGACTAAAGAGATGGCGCACAGCTGTTGTGAGCCACTAAAGGATTACCCTGAGGGCTTGGGGAGGAGAGGCGGGGGAAGGAAATGTTTCAAGGAGAGGGAAAATATAAGTTAGATTTTAAATGCTGAGTAGGAATCCAATAGATGGACAAGAAGGGCAATAAAACAGGACAGTCAGGGAATAACGGTTTGGCACTAATGAAACTAACAAAGGAGAGAGTGAGAAAATCAGGCTGGAGAAGCAAATATATGACAGATCATTAAAAGCTTGCTTCATTTAACATGGAAAATGCTGCCTGTAGTTTATCCTGAAGAGACGGTCAGATCTACATTTTAGCAAGTGCAGATACACTGTGGTGTAGTCATTAGAAAAAAATGACTCCCAAGGCAATAAGGACTTTAGAGAGAAGAGACTAGAGGCAATTGGTTAAGAGGTGATATTACAACAGGCTAGCCCAGATGTTATAAAGGTCTGGTCTTTTTTTGTTTGTTTGTTTATTATGTTGTTAGTCACCATACAGTAATTAGTTTTTGATGTAGTGTTCCATGATTCATTATCTGCGAATAACACCCAGTGCTCATTGTCAAGGTCATACTTTAAGATTGGAAGGGACAGAGGCACACACATATATATATACACACACACATGAAAAACATTCGAATAGTGCCATCTATATTTATACATACACACATATACATAGTATACATTATTCTAGTTATTCCTCAGAGCATCCCTTTGAACTGGGATTTTTTTGTAAAAAAAAATTTTCTGTAGAAAAAGAAATAGGCTCGGAGAGAATAATTTTGTCAAGGTCAAATGGTCAATAAATAACAGCCAGGATTCAAACCCTGGTGTGTCTGATTCTGCCACCTGACTCCACTACATCCAAGAATCACTTCAGGGCGCCTGGGTGGCTCAGTCAGTTAAGCGTCTGCCTTCGGCTCAGGTCATGATCCCAGGGTCCTGGGATCGAGCCCCACATCGGGCTCCTTGCTCAGCGGGGAGCCTGCTTCTCCCTCTCCCTCTGCCTCTCTCCCTGTTCATGCTCTCTCTCGGTCTCTGTATCTCTGTGTCTCAAATGAATAAATAAAAAAATCTTAAAAAAAAAAAAAAAAAAAAAGAATCACTTCAAAGGGAAAACTGACCGGGGAGAAGAGGCAGGATTCAGACAATGGGTAGGTCAAGACAGAGGCTCTCTAGGGCAGGTCTCACTCAATGAACCATGAGTGAGTGCACATTTTAAACACAGTACTGTTTAATCTCTGAACCCTGTCTTACTTCCAGAAAGGCAAAACTAAAGTTTCTCTAACTCACGGCTACTGAAATAAGCATTCACTATTGCTTTGTGTTCTATTCTTTTTTCCTATATTCTCTTTGCTATCATCATTTCCTCCTCTATTTAGCTGCTATGTGGGATTTAAAATACTTATTCAGCCTCTTATAGAACTTGGGTGGGGGGAGCATATAAGTAAAAATAGAAGCTTGATTTTATTATTGTGGTCTTACTCTTATGTGAAAAGTGTGGATATTTCATACTAAGAAATTATTGTTAATTTTTTAAAGTGTGTAACAGTATTGTAGCTAACTGCCTTTCATTGTTTAAAAAAACATACTGAGATATTTACAGACGAAAGTATACAATGCTTGGAATTTGCTCAAAATAATACAAGAAGGGGCGAAGTAGATGTGGCAGGACTGACCCTTCTTGCTGAGTCCTGGGCTAAATGACAGGAACTTTGAGGTTCACTACGTTTTTGTATCTACTTATTTTATTTGAAATTCTCCAAATTTGACAGCTTTCAAGTTTATTCAAATACTATATAAATAAGGGAGGGGGGACAAAAAAGTATGTATGCTATATATATATATATATAAATCATTTTCTCATTAACATTCACTGTAATTTTAAAGTTGGCTTCCTAAACATTTTGTTATTAACAAAAAAAAAATCACATTTATATTTTAAGAAGCATTCTATGTTGGTAAGTATAAATTTAATTAATAACCAAAGGGAAAAATTAGTAAGATGGTCAATCAAGCTACACAATCTTCCCACTCTTATTAAAACAGACCACAAATTAAGTTCCATTTACTAATTTTACAGGACGCAAATGCACAACCTGACATATTTTAGGAATGCTACTTACTGCAAATTCTTTAAATTAAGGATTTTCAGAAAATGCTCATAACTTAGCAACTGGCTTACTAATATTGTATTTAACTACAAATCCTTAGAACAGAAACATAAAAAATGTTTTCCAAGTTTCTTTTTCTTTTTTTTTTTTAAAGATTTTTTTTATTTATTCATGAGAGACAGAGAGAGAGAGAGGCAGAGGGAGAAGCAGACTTCCCGCGGAGCAGGGAGCCCGATGCGGGACTCGATCCCAGGACTCTGGGATCATGACCTGGGCCGAAGGCAGACGCTCAACCATCTGAGCCACCTCTTTTTCTTAATAATGGAAGCCACCTTATTTTGCATATGCAAGAATATATGTCAACATTCAGTAGACACTGAGGTGTATACTGATTGGATAAATAAACAGTAAGAGTCTTTAGAGAGAGAATGAATAGCAAAGCAGAAAGAGTAGAGAGAGTGATTCCAGGCTACCTTTGTTTCAAAAATAAAGATAAAACAGTAAGTACCTTGAGAGAATATCAAGACTAGAGAAACTGACTTTTTAAAAAGTTTGGGGAATCTGGAGCATTTTATCAAAGTAGTTTCAGAAAACCTTTCTAGCTCAGGTTTTGTCATTAACCAGCTGTGTAAACTTGCACAAGTCACTTAAGTTCTCTGGGTCTCAGTTTCAGCATCTCTAATGGGTGGTATTACCTCCCCTGCCTATATCTGACAAAATCAAATGACTTACCTATCAGTGTAAAAATGTTGCATAGACTGCAAAGCACAATACAAACGTGAGCTATCTGTAAAAATCTAAGACGGAATACACAGTAGTGAAAACCTAAGGGGTCTGTCTTATAATCAGAAGGGATCCTTAGTTATCTGACATAAAAGGAAAGAAAAGGGAAAACAAGATTTTTTTCTGAGGTACAGAGTTCAAATACAATTCTCTTCCCAACAGCAAATTAATGCACTTTTACTGTTTTTTGAACTTATTTTGGTTGTTTTTTATATTTTACCCTGATCTGTCAACCTAGGTGCTCCTAACAAATACTCAATACTATTATCTAGACACATCAAATTACAATTCACTTATTTAATTTGCTCTAAGCTATCATCTGTATGCTCTTTTAAGCTTCTAAGGTACTCTCACATTCTTGCAGTTTCTTCATATCAGATTGCCAATTCATTTCTGTAGAATTCTATCAACTTCCGTTATGTTTATGTTTACAACCCTGTTCTTAACTACAAGAAACAAATCCCCCACAAACTTGAACTACTTCAAAATTTTCCATTCTTTTCCTCTGATCTAAGTAATCTCAGCTAATGACTACAGCTATCTAATTTTCTGTTGCCAATATTCTAAGATAAATCAAGATTACTTTTTCACTTTTTTCTAACCATGACTAGGTAGAATTTAAACTTATGAAACTACCTCATTTAGTTGTAAGTTGAAAGGGAAAAGAGAAGGGAAAAAACAGAGATAGCAAGTTAATGTTAGCTGCTGGAAGTATGTCCCTCTCTTCCTTCCCTTAGTCCCCGCATTTCTAACTCAATACAGTTCCATTACTACTGTAGATCAATTTCAATACATCCTAACATTCTTCCACTGACACCCATCACCAAACACAGCCCAGTACCTATGGGTTCCAGGCCCAGTGCTAAAGCTATAAAATGGGGGGGTATGATGGACTTACGCCCTGCCTTCAAAGCACGTGTATACTAGAGGAGGAGAACTCACTCTCAGCATTTACAAGGCAATATGAATACCAAAACTAATAAATACCAAAGGTGAGGCATGTACTCGGTACTCTGGAAGCATAAAAGAGAAAAACAAAAAAAAAAAACAAAAAAAACAGAACTACTACCTGGCAAAGCTAGGGAGAACAGCAGAGAAAAGGAGGAATTAGCTACCAAGGAGTTTTCAAAAGCTCAGATATTTTATTTTTAAAATATCCAAGTGTGTTTCGGGGCACCTGGGTGGCTCAGTCATTAAGTGTCTGCCTTCGGCTCAGGTCATGATCCCAGGGTCTTGGGATCCAGCCCCGCATCGAGCTCCCTGCTCCGCGGAGAGCCTTCTTCTCTCTCTCTCTCCCACTTCTCCCTCTCCCTCTTCCTCTCCCCCTGCTTGTGTTCCCTCTCTCGCTGTGTCTCTCTCTGTCAAATAAATAAATAAAACCTTTAAAAAAAATTAATTTAATTAAATATCCAAGTGTGTTTAAGTGATTAATTTAGTAACCAACTTACTACCCTTTAATGAACTACACCTTAACCAAAACTCTAAGACAAAGCTTTACACTTGAAAAAGTATACTCCCTCAGAATATCCTGAAAGTTTTCGCTCATTACCTCAACACACAGTATCTCTACCCACGACTCATCCTTCCTCCCCACTCTCCAACTATTCTAATGCTTTGCCGTATTTGGCATGCACTTAAAATTACAACAACACATATATGTGACACATGCCTTCTAAATTTTGAGAACTTATCAAAGATACAGGAATGATTATAAGGCCTGCCTTCCAGACTCCATGAATACTTTCCTTTAACCCCCCCGCCCCACCGTGACTTGCAGAGTAGATGCTCAATCTCTGGTGACACATAAAGAATTACTTATTATACTAATATTAAGTATCTCATAAAAGCTTAATAAAAAACAATTCAGCATTACAACCTACACACGAAGTAGGAGAGCGTAGTGGTGAAGAGCATGGACATTAAAGACAAACTGCCTGACTTCTAATCTAGTCTGTCGCTTTATTAGCTGTACAATCTTAAAGCAAGCTACATAACCTCTCAGTGTCTCAATCATCTCAACTATAAAATGGGATAAAGCATTAGCTAACTCTTAAGACACTGTCGAAGTAGGGGCGCCTGGGTGGCTCAGATGGTTAAGCGTCTGCCTTCGGCTCAGGTCATGATCCTGGAGTCCCGGGATCGAGTCCCGGGATCGAGTCCCGGGATCGAGTCCCGGGATCGAGTCCCGCATCGGGCTCCCTGCTCGGCGGGGAGTCTGCTTCTCCTCCCTCTGACCCTCCTCCCTCTCCTGCTCTCTGTCTCTCATTCTCTCTCTCTCAAATAAATAAATAAAATCTTTAAAAAAAAAAAAAACAAACACTGTTGAAGTAAATGACTTGGCGTAGCGCGTAGAGCAGAACCTGACGTGTGGTAAGCTACAAGCTCAAAAGTAGGAGTAGCAGTGGTGGTATCACCATCACCAGAAAACCTGGACACTTTTTAGCCAGAAATACAAATGACAATAACACCTTTCATCTGCTGTCTCCTTCTAATTACAAAGTTCTTCTACAGAAGATGTAGAAAAGAATGGAAGGAGCAAGCGTGTGAGGAGTTCCATTTTGGGCAGCAACTCAGTTTTCAATCCTGGCTTGGCTCTGCCATTAATCATCTATATGACCACTGACAACTAAGTAACCAGAGGGAAGTTATTTCACCTTCTGAGCCTCAACTTCCTGATCTGTAAAATGTAATACCACCTATATCCCAGGAATGTCGAGGACCAAAGGAATCAAAGTACCTAGAGCAACACAGTGTATGGCCCACTGCCAAGCTAGTATTTGTTCCTTTCCCCCACCCCTCACATCTCACATGGAGTGTCTCATTTAATTCTCATCCCACCATTATGATGTTCGTATTAGTTTGAACCATGTTAAAAACAGTCGAAAACTGGCATTACGTTTGACCTAATACTCTATCCACTTACAAATGGAGAAAATAAGCTCTGAGAGGTTAGATGTACTCAGGGTCACGTGCACAGTAAGTAATGGAGCTAAAACTTTAAAACCAATTAATAATTTTTCATATCGCCAGGTAACTAATTGGTTCAGTCAGTCCTGCTCAGGAAAGAAAACAAAAGGTGCACTAACTACAATAATACATGCAAAACCACTGTCACCTACAAGTTTTTGCTCTGCCATATTAAGAATTGATGGGGACCCAGATTTCTAAGAAACCTTCCATTGTAAAAATTATTTGTGGAATGTCTATGTATGTGTTGTGTGGAATTGAGGATTTAGAGAAAATCAGAAGAAAAATACACTAACGGAAGCATATGCATAACTATACTAATTCAAAAAGTAAAAGCGTATCTAATTAGAAAACCCACAAGTGGTCAAACAGCAAATATCCATCCTAGCAAAAGGTGAGAGGTATTCAATACTACAGTTGAATTGTTTGCCAAACACACAAGTAAGAGTTATATTAATGTGTCCACTTCGGTTAATAAATGTATGGACTAGTATATAACTTTACTGTTACACATATATACATACATATATATGTTTATATATATACACACACCATAAGAAATACACTGTTGTTGTAAAATTGTAGAACTGCTAAACTAACTTCTATGAATTCCACAAGGGCTTTAGGACTAGATCACATAAACCATAGCTGGGATTCAATGTCTGTCCATGAAAAGTTCCATCAAAACGCACAGGACTGGTAAATAAATAACAAATGTTAACAGAACAAGGCCCCATAAAACTGGTGGAATATTTAACAGTATCAAATATTTACTATGATCAGCCTACAAATCTATTCTGTCTCTTTTCTCCTTGATTTGTCATTCACCGTTTTTTAAAGACACCATATGAACAAAATAAGAATGAGGATAATGAACAGAAACTGGGTCTTTCAATCGATTTAAAAAGAACAGTTTTGTTTTAATCCGCTTATCTGTCTCCTCCAATTATGTAATCATTCCATGGCAAAAGATTACACCGCTTTTTTCCCTACACTGAAAGGAAAGAGTTGGAGGGGGAAACAGGAGTGTGAAACAGGTAGCCTCGGAATATGCTGTATTTCCACGAAACTAAATTGCTTCTTAGGGGTCAGTATTAACTCAGCATTCTTAATTTTCAAGACCTTACCCTTCAGCCATTACAGATTTGTTTTCTTAATGCCGTAACAACTGGCAACTCTTCACGTGCTGCAGATTCCACCTAACATCATCACTTCCAGAGTCCATGAGAGCTGCCTGGTCCCCGGGCGGTCGGAGGGAGTTGTCAACGGTGGAAGGGCAGGGTAATTACAATTACGTCCGTGCAGCTCGTCTTAATTCCCCGAAACAAAAGTCGGGCCGAAATGCGCGGTAACCTTAGGCGCGACTCCTGGAGCTTGCTCGGGCCCCCCAAGTTTCGCCGAAACCTGCCGAGGGTGACCTCTACGCCTCAGCACGGAGCCTCGCTTGTCCTTTACTAAGACTCCAGGTCCAAGCCTACTGCTTCACCCCACTCCAGATCCCGCGCAGCGCCGGGCTCCACACTTGTTCGGGAACTCTCTTAGAACCAGCCCTCCCCTCCGCGGCCGCGGGCCCCCCGCTCTGAGTCGCGCGCGCGCCCCGCCGACAGGTAACCGGGATTTGGGTTCACAGCCGCGGGCGCTCGAGACCGCGCAGTTAATGAGTAACGCGCCCGCGTCCGGGGGGCGGGGGAGGAGCCGCCGCCGCCCGACGCCCCAGCGGCCCCAGACACTCCGAGGCGCCGAGCCCTGCCGCCGCCTCTGCCGGGGGTCCTAAAGCCCGCGTGCCGAGCCGAGGGAGCGCGCCTGCCGGTCCGGGGCTGCTGGGCCGGGTCCTCGCGCGCTGCGCCCGCACCTGCACCTGCCACGGTTGCCCCTCCAGACCGGCTCGCGGGAGGGAGGCGGGCGCGCGAGCGCCGAGGGGGGCGGTGCTCCGCGCCCGGGGCCTCTCCCTCCCGCGGCTGCACTCACCTGACGAAATCACCGCGGCCACTGCCCGCGCCCAGGGGCGCTCTCAGGACTGTATGGAGCGCGCCCTGAAGCAGCGAGAAGAGGAAGAGGACGGCCGGCCGACGCCGCTACACTCAGGCACGGTGGGCGCGCTGCTCTGGGAGCCGCCGAGGGAGCGCGGGACCGCGCCTGCGCCGGGAGCGGGGCCAGGAGCCGGGAGAGGCCTGGCCCGATGAGGGGGGAGGCGGGGCTGGGGGCGGGGCGGGGGCGGGGCTGGCGTGGGGCGGGAGGAGCCGACGCGCTCCCGCGCCCCCTGGCGCCAGGCGGGACTCTTCGCAGGTGCCGGGGCGCGTGCCCCAGGCGCCTCTGTGGGCGGTTGCCCTGGGAACGAGCACTCGCCTCGCTGGGCGGTGTTTCCCGGGGCTCGACAGGCGGCTTCGAGTTAACTTCGTGGTGGAGTGTCCAGGAGTTGGAAAATGAACCTTCGATGTGAGTTGAGGACTGCTAGAACCAACCTGAAACTTGGCGTCCATATATGTCGTACAACGTGTGCGTGCGTGTGCGACTGGGGCTGGGAGCAGAGGAAGCCTGATAGAGCCAGATTGCATCATTTGAGCAGCGGCTGGAGCATTCGAGAAGGTCCTTCTGTACTCGCCTTCTCTCATCTTTTGTGTCAACTTTTTTTTTTTATCAGACTTCCACCCCACTTTAGGTTCTCCAGGTAGGAAAAGTGAAAAATACAGGACCGAGCTCCCAAAATCGGATCAAAAAGAGGTGATCACCGTATGCGTCTCTATGTTTAGTAAAAGACATGCAATTTATGTGACAGACATTGAATAGGATCATCATTCTAAATATTGATCACATTTGTTAGAGGCAGTGAAGAAGAGTAGATTATGTGTATGACTACAGGAATCAGAATTCCTGGGATTGAAATCGCTATCGCTAGCTGGGTGACTTTGGGCAAGTTGATCTCTAATAGTCCCGATTTTCTCATCGGTAAGTAGGAATAAAAAGCCTATCTACCTCACTGAGGCGTTGAGAGATTAAATGGTCTAATACATGTAAAACAGTGTACTACATGATGCAGACTTCCTAATGAATATCAGCTGTTACTACTAATAACATTATTACTGTTATTGTCTACCTATAATCCAAACAGAAATCTGGAAAGTCATTATTTACTCTTTTATACCCCATCGCCAATATAGCAAGTCTTAGCCATTCTAATTCCCAAGTAATTCTTAAATCTATCCCATTTCCTATTCACTGTCACTAGGGAATAAACTTCCTCCATTAATGGACTCCTAACATTCTCCCTTACCCCCTGTCATTCATGTCATGTCCTAAATGAATACTGTTATTCATCATTTACCGTGGTCCATCTTTGTCCCCATGTAGGGACAAAGAAACCATTACACACAGTCTCCACCCCAAGAACTGGAACATAGCGAGGGAGACAGGCATAAGAGTAACTAGGTGGAATAAATAAACTCAGCATGCAGCAAACTACTTGGGTTCTACAGCCTTGTCATACTATCTCATACATGTCATGTTTACATATGCTACTCCTTTTTCTTAAGTCCTAACCCTCCTCCTTTTCCTTATCTAATTCCTGCTTATCCTTCACTATTCAGACTAAGCATCAATTCTGTTGTGAACCCTTCTCTGTTGGCTTGCCCCCCAACCCTATCCCACCCCAGTATGGGTTAGGTGCTCTTAACTGTGCTCCCATAGGACCTTGTCTCTTTCTAGCATTTATCACATAGAATGATAATTGTAGTTTTGTCTATTTTCCTAATAACTATGAGCTTCTTGAGAACAAGCCTAAGACCTGACATGTAGTAGGACTGGCTCAATATATACAGATAAGTAAATGACATACATGCAGATGTGCTGTCTTGGTATATAAATGTTTAGAGGATGGGCGCCTGGGTGGCTTAGTTGGTTAAGCGTCTGCCTTCGGCTCAGGTCATGATCCCAGGGTCCTGGGATCAAGCCCCGCATCGGGCTCTCTGCTCAGTGGGGAGCCTGCTTCTCCCTCTCCCTCTGCCTGCCATTCTCCCTGCTTGTGCTCTCTCTCTCTGTCAAATAAATAAAATCTTAAAAAAAAAAAAAATGTTTAGAGGACAGGCCCTATGATATGTTCTATGTCGGAGTTAAGATATGGAGCATCTACAGGAAATAGTAAGCAGTAACCTTATGCCTGAGTCCCAGGCTGGTCCCTTTGCAAATCACCTAGCATCCAAGAGGCTCTTTGGAATGTACTTAGAGGTGTTTCCTCTCACATACTTAACCTGTGAGCACTGTTTGAGAATGAGAAGAGCGATATGAGTAGTTACCTATGATAACATTTCATCGTCCTTGCAGCACAGAGACCAAAATAGATTACAAAGTGTGAGACACTCAGAATCTCAGCCTGCAAAGTATATAAAGTGTTGTAAACCTCTTAGGTTAGATTGCTCACCCATATATTAAAGGGACAGACCCTTCACAAACTTTAAAAATGTGATGATAGATTTTGTGGTGTGCTTAAATTTGCCTTCTTTTTCTTTCATTAAAAAATAAATTATACAATTAATGTCAAATACAACATGTAAATAATATTGTATTTTTTAAGAAATCTTAAGACTTTCCGGGGCGCCTGGGTGGCTCAGTTTGTTAAGCGTCTGCCTTCAGCTCAGGTCATGATCCCAGTGTCCTGGGATCGAGTCCCGCATCGGGCTCCCTGCTCGGCGGGAAGCCTGCTTCTCCCTCTCCCATTCCCCCTGCTTGTGTTCCCTCTCTCACTGTGTCTCTCTCTGTCAAATAAATAAATAAAATCTTTAAAAAAAAAAAAGAAAGGAATCTTAAGACTTTCTGGAAAATGAAGATGATTGCAAATATGTAGAAATTTTAAATTGAACAAGTCATTCTAGGGTTGTTATCCTTAGTTATGATTTTTTATTGCTTGTTTGCCTCTTTTGTTTACAAAGTCCAGAAAATTTACAGGGTACTTTCCAGTTTCAAACTGACTTCACGCTAATTATCTCATGAATCTTTTACAGAGAACAATTTGACATAGGTAGAAGGGTAGTCTTCCTCTTTATAGAGGGGAACTTGGACTACCAAAGTTAGGGCTTGGGTCTTCAGAACAGGGTAATATCTTACAAACAAATGAAGTTAAAACTCTAAAAAGCATACTGGACTTCATGTCCAGTAGTATGACAGACTAGAGAATGGCTAATTGTCCCACCAAAAGCAACTCAAAGTGCTAGGTAAAATAGATAAAACATATTATCAAATATTTCAATAAGCTGACAAGAATGTAAGAAATCCTTAAGGGCAAAAAACTAGGTAAAAGCAGGAACCCAGACAGTAAATAAGAACAATGCAAAATGCGAAAAAACAAAAACGAAGGGAAAAAAAGCTGGTTACAGGGAAAAATAAACCAAAAATAATCTATCATTTCCTTGTCTAGCAAAATAATTATTTCTGAGCCAGTGTTGGCATTCCCATAGAAATTTGCTTTTGAAACTCCTGTACAAAAACAGAACTGTCTCTGAAATGTCTTTTATTAGATCAGTTATGGACAACTCTGCATTTCAGGCCCTTTTTCTGATGTTGGAATAAACAACTGCAAAAAATTGGAGGGCTTAGAGAAAAAGGTTAACAGAAGAGCTTAGACTCTGAAGAGTATGGTTCTCTTCAAAAGAGTCACTTTAACAAGCTACATACATAAAGGAAAAGTTTGGTAATTGGCTTCAGATCCATATTATCTCACTGATACCCAAATTGCCATCTATTAAACACATAGTTATTGCTTCGCTCTGCCAAGTGCATAAATAATCTGCAGTGAGAGAGAAGAGAAGGAGGGGTGAGACACAATGAGGGGACTTCGTGGCTTCCCCAGAGTCCCAGATTCCAATCTATTCCTGAGGCTTCCTTCATCCCCACCCATAGGTTCTGTGACAAATCCTTGTATTCTTAAAAGAATTCCCCCATTTTGCTTAGATTTTGAATGGATTGCTATCAATGGCCACCAGAAAATTATCCTAAACTATGTATTTTAATGGAGGGGTTGGTTTCTGTAGCAGTTAAAAACCCCAAATAGCAGTAGCTTACACAAAATAAAATGATTTCTCTTATATAAGTATAGACAGTTCAGGGTTGATACGATGGCTCTCCAATCAGCACAGACACAGGCTTTCTTTATCATGTGGCTTTACCATCCTGAACATGCAGCTTCTACCTCATGATCCATAATGGCTGCTCAAGCTTCAGCCATCACATCCTTATTTCCAGCCAGCAGAAAAGAGATGGGGGTAGAAAAGGACACACCCCTCTTATTTAAGAACACTTGCAGGGCCACCTGGGTGGCTCAGTCAGTTAAGCATCTGACTCTTGGTTTCAGTTCAGGTCATGATCCCATTGGTCTTGGGATTAAGCCCCGCATTAGACTCCACATTCAGCAAGGAGTCCGCTTGAAGATCCTCTCTCCCTCTGCCCCTCCCCCCACTCACTCTTTCTCTCTGTCTCTCTAAAATAAATGAATAAATCTTTAAAAAAAAAAAAAAAACCTTCAGAACTTGTATACATCACTACACTTGCCCCTTATTGGTCAGAACTTAACTATAAGTAAGGTTGAAACATGTCATTTCTATTGAGTAGCGATGTGCCCAGTTAAAAATCAGTAGTTCTAATACTAACGAAAAAGAGAAGAACAGATATTAGAAATAACTAGCAATCTCTGGCTCATCATCTGAGATCAGACTTAGGAGGAGAGAAATGGTGATGGGGAAGAACATACAAATAGAGCAAAGGCATTATAACGAAAACACGCAATGTGTTCAGTGATGGGGAGCACGGCAGATTAGGGGCGCATGCAACAAGAACAGGTAAATAGTGCCTGGAAAGATATGTGGCAGCCAGACCCTGGGAGATTATAAGTGCCAACTGAGGAAGTGGCATTTGGGAGTCAGAAGGGAGTTCCTAAAAGATTTTGGGTTGAAGGGTGAAATGATGAAAACAGTGCTTTAAGAAGAGTAATGTGGTGGCAATGCCTTGAATGTACTCGAGGGGAAATGGGAGGAGAGAAGATTAGATAGGAAGCTACTTTGAGGTAACGAGTGCTTATACTGTAATAAATACAGGAAAGGAGAAACACTTCAAAGGATGAATTTGTTTAATGCAAGATGGGATTAAATATGCTCTCTCTTTCTCCCTCTCCCTGTCTCTCCTTCATGTTCAGCATCCATTATACCTTTTTGAAATCAGCACAATGATTTTATTTGGAGAAGTACCCTTTCACCATGTTCAGTCCGTATGATTCAAGTGGAACTGAATTCTGCCTCTTCAAGGGCAAGCGTGTGACCCAGGCTTAACCAATCAGATAAAATGCTGATGGCTATAGCTGTCAGAAAACATCAACAAAGCACACTTTCACACAAGTAAGTGACTTACCTTAAGGGCAAAACCAACAATCCTGCATTTGAGACAAGGGGATCAAGTATATGGGTTGGCAGCAGTGCCTCCAGTCAACCTGATTTATTATAAAAGAGAAGAAGAGAAGGCACAGTTGAAAGAGGAATGTTCAAACACACCATATACTCGGGAAGCATTCTGTTGGTGAGGCAAGATGGAAAAAAGTGCAACTGAGCAGTCCTGCAACTGCCAGTCTCTTAGAAGGAGAAATTAAAGGTAGTCATGCACAATGTTTGTATCATAAGGATTTCTGTTAGTCTGGAACATGGTCCAGGCCCCTCCTCAGCACAAACTTTTTGCACATAGCATATCTTAGAAAACTTGGAAAACCGGGCGCCTGGGTGGCTCAGATGGTTAAGCGTCTGCCTTCAGCTCAGGTCATGATCCCAGGGTCCTGGGATCGAGTCCCTCATCGGGCTCTCTGCTCCTTGGGAGCCTGCTTCTCCCTCTGCCTCTCTCTCTCTCTGTCTCTCATGAATAAATAAATAAAATCTTTAAAAAAAAAAAAAAAAAGAAAATTTGGAAAACCTCTTCTTCAAAGATGAGTAATCAATCAAAAAGGAACCAGCATGCAAAGATACCATAAGAAAAAAAAAAGGGAATAGGAAAAAAAAAAAAGCCAAATTAAAATTTTCATTTAAAAAACTTGCCATTGGGTGCCTGGGTGGCTCAGTCATTAAGTGACTTCCTTTGGCTCAGGTCAAGATCCCAGAGTCACAGGATTGAGTCCCGCATCAGGCTCCCCGCTCAGTGGAGAGTCTGCTTTTCCCTCTGACTCTCCTCCCTCTCGTGCTCTCTTACTCTCTCTCTCAAATAAATAATAACTTTTTAAAAAATCAAAAATAAAAAAACTTGCCATTAAGCAAAAGAAAATTTTAACCAAACATAGAGCCAAAATCAAGAGTTGGACACTTAACCAGCTGAGCAACCTGGGCGCCCCCAGAGAAGCTTATTTAAATACAAATGTAATATACAACATTTTTAAACATGCAAGCAGTATGGTTTTCATGAGCCCTTTTGTAGGACAGGAGTAGAGAACGAACTTCAGCCAAACAAAAGATGAATTTAGGACCAACAAAACAAAACAAAAAACACAAAAAAACAACTGACAGTGATCATTGAATCCATTTAACTGTAGAATTAAATCTAAAACAAGTGTGACAATTATGGTCATGGAACAGAGAGTAAATAATAAATCCTGACAATGTAGCAATGAAACAACAAAAAGAAGTTGAGAGGGAAAAGAAATAAGGTGAACACTGCAAAAAAAAATAATATAATTAGGGAATGGGATAGGAGGAAGAGGAAATATACTGCTTATTGCTTTGGATAATATCTAAAAATACAGTTATAAAGTTATTAAGATACCCACTGAAACAGAAATACATGCCTTCCAAATTAAAAAACATGCATACCAAAGAGTATACAGGCAATATAGTGACAAAAAGTTAAACAAGTAATATAAACTAAAAGTATAACAAAAAAGAATGATAGGTGAACTAAAATAGAGCGTAACTTTCATTTCGATAAACTTAAAAAGATTAAATGTATCAATTAGTTGAAAATTTCTCTCAGATGGAATATCAAATCAAATCCCAACTATATTCTATGTACGTAAGATAATGAAAGCAAAGTGCTTTAGAATGAAAATAAAAGGAGAGATGAAAGGATACTAAGCAAATGAAGCCAGTATCAGAACTTTATCTCAAACAAAGCTTAATTCAGGGAAAAAGCATTAAATGAGACAAAGACAGGCACTTTATAACAATGAAGCATGAGATATGAAATTAAGATCTCACACTTATAAATACCTATATACAAAATTGCATAGCATTGAAATTTATAAAGAAAAAACTACAGCAGTTTCAAGGAGGAATCAAGAGGAAACATGACGAATTTACCTCTCGTGCAGAACAGATCAAGTGGTGAAAAATAATAAGGATAGAAAAGCCCTAAGTAACATAATTAATAAGGTAGATTATATATATGTTTATAAATTTATATAAATAGATGTGAGAATAAGAATATATCTCCTATTCTTACACTTATGCTCTATTCACACAAATTGACTTTCATACAGGCCTTAAGGCAGGGGAACGCATTTTTGTTCTCTGCCCCAATTTAGTACAGCTAGCTGCTCTTTATTTCCCTGACATATTAAATTTCCAGATGTCAAAAAAAAAGTTTGAAAACCACTGTGACACACACACACTTAACAATGTTAACATATTTATTTTATTTTAAATTTAAGATGCCCACCTGCCAAATGTATGGAATGGAATGTTATAAAGCAGCACCCCACAGGTGACCTAATTGACCCTGGTTAGCTAGAACACAGCTTTCAAAGGCTCTCTCTGCCAGCAAGGAATTGGGGAAGTTTGGCATAAGCATGGGTGTTTGGTCTAGGTGGGGCATCTGCAATGACATGGGGTGGGAGGGAATGCTTCGGTACTAACTCAAGACAAAGGAGAAGTCTGATGCACCTTGCAACCTTCATCAGGTACGTTCGTGACCTGAGCTGCAGAAGATTCTTTTCGCGGTGTAAGAATGGAGGTTGTCATGGTTGTCAGCATGTTTTATGCCTGTGCCCTTCAGCATCAGCTGATGGGATGAAGACAAAGCTGTGTGTACAGTTGGGTTTGTTTTAATGCAGTCAGGCTAGATAATGGGAACTAGTTAAAGAGATGTTTTGAGGTCAATGACTTGGGGGCATTGAAAGGGCTCTCAGAGGCCCAACTTACTCAGCATGCCAGGCCTGAGAGATTGTGCTTTCTTGCTGATCTGATGAAACACCTGAAGACACTGAGCTTGAAACCAGAGGGGAAAGGCAGGGCTTTGGTTTCAGGATATGAAGAGCTCAGGCTCAAACCAGGCATGTGAACTGAACTCGTGGCAACTGGGCTTAATGGAATTATAGATTTTGAGGCATTGCTGTACTATTTTGGTAGGCATAAAGCCCAGATTTCCAAAGACACATGTTTTGATGAATATGAACCATACTTTACATTTCTGCAGCTGCTTTTGGCACGCAAACCTCAAGATGTGTTCGAATTACCAAGTAACTCTTCTATCTGTGCAGCTTGGTGACAAGAAGAATTTAATTTCCCAGACCTGAGAAGAAACTATACTATCAAAAAAGACACCCTTTAATTAGAATTTGAGAAGTGGCCTATGAATCACAAAATTGTCCTAAATTTCTGTCTACATGGCTCTCTTTCCTGAAACTATTGTAATCCAGGCTGATGGCAACTATCAGTAACAACAATTTGGAATAGAAATAACTGTACGCTGCTTGAATAGTCCGGACATCTCAAAAATTGTTCGGTCACATCCCTAACTATATCGTCATTGTCATAATAAAAGTTAATCAGTGAGTTTCTGTTTTAGGTAAATATTTTTCAGGACCAGAAATACTCTGACATCATCCCCATGTGAAATAAATCTTTCCAGACAAGCAGACACTTTTGGCTGCAAGGAATGGACTTCTGTCCCCAATTCAGTGCCAGCAATGCTCAGTACCCAAACAATTCAGATAATTGTAGAATCTGACCTTGAGGCAAACTGGAAGTTGTATGGGAAATAGCTGAATACTGCTTAGTACGGTATTTTATACAGGGTAAATGAATAATTATAATATAAACCCTTAATTAGGCTGTCTCTTGGGGCCTTGAAGTTTCCCGCATATCATAATTCTGAGGCTTTAGTAAGGCCTAGCCAAGAGACATGAGTCATCCCTAATTTTGGTAGGCTCTTGCACATTTTCTTAACAGTTGACTAAGTAATTTTGAAGGACGCTTTTAATGTTTTCCTAAAAATCCCTAATTTTGAATATCATTAGGAGAGAATTCAGGCCACACACATGAGTTTCTGATTATCCATAAAATGTGGCTACCACGATTCTAAGGAATTAGAACTTTTGGTATGAGCATGACTAGCTATATTAGTATTTTCTTTTTCTATCTTTGGAAATCATTTGAGAGTGACAAGGATTATAAACACAACCTACACCGCCCTCCCCCCAAATCCACAAACCATTTTTTTCTTCTTTTGCCAACTATGATTCTAGTATATTGCCCAGATTCTAGAACATGTATAGGAGTTGCCAAAAGCAGCTGAAGTTGAATAGAAATTACGTGGGAGAAAGTAGACAGAAAAAAACACAGGGATGGATCTCAACAGCAAGAAGACCCAGCTAGACACTGCTAGTAAAAGCGTAACATGTAAAGGTAAGGAACAGAGCCTGAGCTAAAGAAATTTTATCCTTTGTTTTGCAAAAGGGGGTATGGAACCTGGGGAAAGCCATGCTAGGATGGAGCCCTGTATCAGCTTCTGCACTTAGTGAGGAGTCTGCTTGAGGATTCTCTCTCTCCCTCTGCCCCTCTCCTCCTAAAATAAATTTTTAAAAAATCACACAGATAAGCCATATTTGCAGGTAGTGATCTGTTCATGTGGTAGGAGAAGAGAGCCCATACCTAGTGAAAATGAGCTCCCTCCCACCCTTACTGGAGACTTAAAAATCGCTAGTCCAGGAAAACACATTTCATTCACTGATGAGAAATAAGAAAGGAAGTAACACAGCACCAACATAAAGAAACAATACACAAAAATCTGGCAGAAAAGGAGCAAAACTTAACATGGGAAGCACACTTTACCAGTAAAATGTCATACGACATAAATTTTTTTGAAAACTATCTTTCCCTGGGGTGCCTGGGTGGCTCAGTTGGTTAAGTGACCGACTCTTGATTTCTGTTCAGGCCATGATCTCAGGGTCATGGGATCGAGCCGTCTGTTGGGCTCTTGCTTGGTGGAAAGTCTGTTTGAGATTCTCTCCCTCTCTGCTCCTCCCCCCAACTGTGCACTGTCTTTCTCTCTCTCTAAAATAAATAAATAAATAAAATCTTTTAAATAAAAGACAAATAAATGAATCAGTCACCTCTATGAAAAGAAAACAAACAAAAACATAAAGCAGAAATGCAAGACTTCAAGAAAGATTATAGTGAACCTCGAGTTAGAATAATTCAGAAGAGAGGCAGTAGAAAAAAAACAAAACCTTCAAAGAAATAAAGACAAAATGAGGAGGAAAGTAAAAGAGAAAAGAAACTTAAGATAACAATATAGAGAAAAGAAATGAGAACAACAAGCAAAATAAAATGACAAGAGTCAAGAAGATTAGAAACAAAATCATAGATATGGAAAACAGGCAAAGGGGATTTTACAAAACTTATAATTTATGTCCCACCCCCCCCAAGAAAAAGACTCAACATAATGGAAGAAAATAGATATTTAAAGATACAATTGAAGAAAACTTTGCTCCATTAAAAAACAACTCTTCAATTGAAAAACTGTATTACAGTCCAAGGACATTTTACCTAGAATAGCTGCTGACTACAGAGAGAAAAAAATAATCCTTTGAGGAAGGTTACAAATAATCAAGTCACTTATAAAGGGAAACTATCAGGCTGGTCTTATATTTCTATACAGTAATGTTCATTATAAGAAGACAGTGGAGCAACATATATAAGATACTCAAATATAGAAGGTGGACACAAAGACTTTAAGTCTAGCCAAACTGTCTTTCAAGTATAAAGACTAGAGACAAAGAGTTTTTAATATGCAAAAACCCAGGGAACATTGTTCCTATTAGCTTTTCTTAAGAAAACTACTAGAAGATGAACTTCAGGCAAAAAGGAGATAACTGGCCAAACTATAGCAGAAGTTCTGCTTATGAACATTGTGTAGTTAAATGGAATCCTTCCACTGTGCCCTCTGGAATTCAGCCATCATCAACCAAATTCCCTGTATCCTCAACCTCTTCTCTCAGCATTCCATTCACCTCGTTGCTCTAGAAACCTGGCTCTTCCCTGAGGATACTCCTTCCCCTGCCACAATCATATGTAATGACTGTTTCTCTCCCACGGTCATATACCGGGGCCTCGGGTGGGGTAGGCCACCTCTTTGCTCTCATTGTCACTTTCAGACTTTTCTCACTCCACTCACTAAAATTCCCCAGTTTTAAAGCCCTTGTTATCAGATTAGTTCACCTAATAATGTTCATTTTTACTGTCTTCCATTGACACTTAGGTCATTTGCTCTTGTTTCTCAGTGATATTAGCTACAATCTGGTACTCTCCTCTTTAGTCTTCATTCTCGGTGATTTTAATAAATATTTTTGGTGATCCTTCCAACACCATAGTCTCTCAGTTTTTTTAATTCCTCCACTCAAATAACATTGTTCTCACCATACCTCAGACACTCACCCCCAGTCATGCTCCAGACCTTGTCATTATCAATAACTTCATGATCTTAATTCCATCATTCTGTTTTCTGACATCTCACTTCCTATCTTTCCAACTTACTGCCTTTAGTGCCCCGACTCCCAATAATCCTTTGATCCCTAATCAAGGAAAAAATGACATATATGAAGTTATTCACTGCAGCATTGTTCTTTTTTTTTTTTTTAAGATTTTATTTTTATTTATTTGAGACAGAGAGAATGAGAGACAGAGAGCATGAGAGGGAGGAGGGTCAGAGGGAGAAGCAGACTCCCTGCCGAGCAGGGAGTCCGATGCGGGACTCGATCCCGGGACTCCAGGATCATGACCTGAGCCGAAGGCAGTCGCTTAACCAACTGAGCCACCCAGGCGCCCTGCAGCATTGTTCTTAATACAATACTGGAAACAAACCAAATGTACATCTTTAAAGGCCTCATTAAATGATTTGTTTAAGGAAGGAGGCAGTTACTTGAACCAGGAACAGAAAAAGGATTGTATGTATAAGCCTGCCTGACAGGAATTGTCACCTGACAGGGGATGCAATCAGCCTGTGGTGACTCACCATGGAAGGAACTATGGAAGTAAGTACCCACCCTCTCGCTCTTATTCTCTGTTGTTTTCTGCCGTTGACTCAGAATCAAATAATAATTATTAAATTGCCTTTCTAAGGCCACTATAAGAAGAGTATTAGGCAGGGTACAAGTTTCACAACATTAGTACCATCTAGGAAATGATATCAAACCTGCCTAAGAAAATGGCTACCAACCTGGGGTCTCTGGAAACTTGAAGATGTGCAAAGGTGATTATGGGGATCAATAAACAATTTTCAACATTTCAAAAAACGTATCACATAGAAATTGTATCACAGGAGAAATTTCTCCTGCACAAGCAAATAGAAAGATCATGCTTTCTAGCTTTAACTGGTATAGTGCAAACTCAAGCTGATCGGAAATGTGATAGGTGATAGGCATTTCCTGATCTTAGAAATCACTGAATCTAGAAGGTATAGTCTATAATTTTTGAAATTATTTTATCACTAAGAATCACAAAATATATTCCATAATTAAACTATCCTAAAAAATGGTGGTTGTAATTTGTTCACCTGAAATTATCAACTAATTCTCCAGGCTTAATATGATAAATAACCAATACAGTGGTATAAGATGTGTGCGTTAAAATATTAAATGGTATCATATAAAATAAAAACACACTGTTTGGGTTCTAAATTCAGGGGTCAGATTTGTTTTTTTAAGATTGTAAAAGCATTCTTTGGTTCATTCAACATTACTAGTCAAACACTTTTAAGGGCTAAATTACACTAATAATTTTGTCTTTTCTATTCGGTCTGATCAATTTTTTAAATGGCTTCATGTAAAATTTGATTTATATTTTACAACAGGCCCATGTTATTAAGATTCTCTGAGAAAGAAATCAAAAGGATACTAGAACAAAGGCTAGTTTGTATCCTATAATATAATTAAATCTACTGTCTGAAGGGGTTAGTTGACTTTTAAAGTAAAGCGATGGGTTTATTACAGTCAGAAAAATTGCAGATTTGAGAAATGTCATAGTCAACCACTGCAGGATTAGTAAGGATGGACACCAGAGTGATCTTCAGAGGGTGTCGCGGTGCGCTGGAGACCGACCGGGATGAGCTGCCTGGAGAAGAAAAGCAGATGGAGTCCCTGTTGTTCCCCATCAGGGGTCATTACCTTCAAAACCGTCAAGATGTCAAAGCATTAACAAGATAGGCAAAAGAGTTTTCCTCCAACATATGCCTGAAACCTGAGATAGAAGATATGTAAAATTTTCCATGTGGTGTTTTTCTTATCAATGAACACTTCAAACCCCTGGTCAGAGAATGCACAGTCTGGTCCAAGTTCTCACCCGTAGGCCATTGCCTGACTAATTACGTCTCCCTAGATGATAGGGCTTGGGAAACCCAGGCTGGGCAAGTCAGAATGCATAGAATTTCATTTCTCTATTTATTCAAGACACTTAGTCACTGGCAAAATAACTCAAGTGAAAAGGCTTTGGACATATGCAAAAATGGAAAGTAATCTCCTCTCTGAATTAGGAGGCTCCTGGGAGGGTAACCTCCATTTGAAAAGCCAGCAGATTGCAGTCAGGGGCATAAACTCAGAACTGCCTGGCCCTGGGCGAAATGCAATAGGGGCATAATTTATGCAGTCACAAGGATCAGATCAGTAAAGCTCCAGACGAGTGTGGTGACTGATTTTAAATAAGATCTTTCTTTTCAAATTATTTTTAGCACTTTCAATATGTCCTCCAGAGAGACTCATACATAGTGCTTAAGGATAATTACTATAATGTGGAAAATTGGGAACAACGTGAATGTCCATCAATAAGGAAATGGCAAAATAAATTACAGCATATGCATTGTCTGGAATCTTAGGCATTTGTTAAAAAGAATGATCACAACATATTGATGGGAAAAAAATGGTTGTGGCTTTTTATTTGTTTTATTTATTTTTTGGCTATGACTTTTTAAAATAAAACAAGTATCAGAACAGTATGTACGATTTCATTTTTGCAAAATTTCCATTTTGCAAAGCAAGGGTATTGGATGCAATCTTTGTGCACCTTCTCAGATTTCCTCTACTGCCTCTTCTTGCTGCAGGTAACCCTGACACCCCTATTGTATTTTTAACACAACCATTGCCTTTGCTGAACTCCCTGAGCTGCCTGGAATTCAAGTTGGAACCCTGGTCCTCCATAGCCCTTACTCCCCACACTCTAAGCCTTATCGCATCGAGTTGTCTCTCTAGATTTGGATGAAACGCCACACCATGGAGCATGGGAATTGGCTTCCTGAGTGGCTGCCAAGGGCTGAAAATATAAGGATTACCTCCCGATGGGGTGAACATTGGCCGATGGGAAATGAAAGACAGAAGGGATCTGAACAGAAAAATCTCCCCCGCTGCCTTCTTGCAGAGGATTACTCTGAAGTATGGCTTTTTCTTGCAGCCTTTCCAGAGGAGTCTGCATACCAAGCAACACACCTGCCAAGCACCTGCCATGTCTTTGCCAGGCCTGTTAGGAACCCCTGGCCAGTGTGGTGATACACCACGTCCCAGTGCTTTGCATCTTTATTTTTACCTCGTTTCTGTTGTTTCTTCACCCTCACTATCTTCGGCTAGCACTTTCCAAATAAAGTGGCCACACTTTCCTCCTTGCCTCTGATTGTCGTGTCGTAGAGGACCCAGACTAAGATCACAGCAAACTGAATATTGAAGCTATACAGTAGTCCCCCTTTATCTGTGAGGGATCCCCAGAGGATGCGTAAAACCACAGATAACACCATACTATGTTTTTTTCCTGTAAATACATACCTATGATAAAGTCAATTTATAAGGGACAACTCCCCTTATCTGTGGTTTCAATTTCCAGGGTTTCAGTTACCCATGGTCAGGGACAGTCTGGACAGACGATCTTCCTTCTGACAGATCGTCAGAAGGTCAGTAGTACAGTAACACTATGTCACAGGGCCGACATCATTCACCTCACTTCATGTCATCATGTTGGCCTTGTATGATCTCACATCATCACAAGAAGGGTGAATACAACACACTCAGATATTCTGAGAGAGAGACGGCATTCACAGAACACTTACTACAGTTTATTATACTTGTTCTATTTTATTACTAGATTATTATTGTTAATCTCTTCTGTACCTAATTTATAAATTAAACTTTATCATAGGTATGTATATATATGAAAAAAGATAGTATGCATAGGGTCCAGTTCCATCTGCGGTTCCAGGCATCCCTAGAGGTTTTGGAATGTATCCCCCCGCAGATAAGGGGGGAGGGGACTACTGTAACCAACCAAATTCAACTTTAAAAAGAATTCTGTTCTTGGTAGGGCAGCCCTAGTGCTTGAGGAGAAGAACCTAAATAAGATGTCATGACAGCAGAACTTGACAAGTCACCAACAAAGAATTGAGGTTGGTGGTAGAAGTAGCAATTACCACACGTGAGAGCTACCATTTCGTGACCTGGAGCAGGGCCCTCCCCCTAAACCTGGTCTGACAGCCCTCCTTTTAGTAGCTTCAGAACTGCAATAACAAAATTAGCCAACTTTAAATTACAGCCATGGGTGGGGAAAACAGGCAAATACTTCTCTATGCAATTTTTATTATCCTGGTACCATGTGCCAGGAAATGTCTAAGTGCTTACGATTCAGCTGTGAAGCAAAGGGACAAGAATCCCCACCCACATGGAGTTTATGTTCTAGAATGGGGGGTGGGGGGAGTTGGTTGGGAGGGAATATAACCAAAAATTACAAAAATTAATTTTAGCCCTTAGTTTCCTAGCAAGGCTAGCTCTGAAAAAACTTGTCAAAACAACAGAGTTCTATTATTTTCTCCCCCCTCTCACTCTCTTTATAGCCCTGTTTGCTCCCTTTTGCATCCTGCTTGGCAGCTTCCCCACCCCCATCCTGCTTCCTCAGGGCTGTGTGTCTAGTCACCGAATCTCAGGCTCTTGGGATGAAGCCCACCAAACTTTTTTCCCCCCTAAAACCCTCTCCAGGTGGTTCAGATGATCAGCCAGCCTGCTTCAGTCCTCTCTCTCCTCCCTGCTGCCACCCATCAAAATTTGCCCAATTTGTGGTTTTTTCCCCCAGGACTTGCTCGCTGCATTCCAAAGTGATGCTATTAGCTCAAGCTAATGCATTGCTTTATTTTAAAAACTTCATGATACTAATAGTCTCTGATATTTGCAGAGTGCTTTTGTATTAGCAGAGCATTTTCATATACAGTAATCATTTTGGTCACATTACTAGCCCAAGGAATAGGCAGGGTAGGTTTTGTTCCCCTCCTTTTACTGCTGAAGAGACTGAACCTCAGAGCAGTTGAGTCCTTTGTTCAGGGTTATTCTGCTCGGAAGAGCAGAGTCGGTTTGAAGAGCCTTCCAATTCCTTAATTGTCCTATTTCCCCGGTTCTTTTGCACTGTTCTCTCCAGATGATAATTTGAATTATTTTGCTAACATTTCATTATAACTCTAAAGGTGGAAATGCCAGGTACCAGAGTGGGCTGACCCGAAAGAACCCTGGGACAGGTGTGTCTTTGGCGTCTTAAATCAACTAGACAGATTTTCTGGTCCACCTTCAAGAAGAGCCAATGCTGTCAGAATCAAAATCACTATCAAGTGATAGATATATGGCTAATTAGACTAAGTGATACAGCCCGTGGGCCAGTGTTTATTGGCAAGTGGGCTACTTTCTGTCCCTTCAGCGTGCTGCTTCTGGCTCCTTCTCCGGCAGGCTGGCTGTCAGGAGCCAACTGTCCCTCCCACACACCCCCTCCACTCAAGAGTCAGCATCCAGATGGTACCACTCTTTCCTCCCCTCTCCCCGTACCCGAAATCGCTAGGGTGACCATGTAACGCATTCTCTGAAGCAGAGCAATTTTGAGAGAAAACGAGGGCAGTATTAATAATTATGCCAGGACCACAGGTGTAGACCAGGATTGTCCCGTATAAACCAGGACCCTACTTCTCACCACCAAATAAGTGGTGAAAACTTTTTGAAAAGCAACTGACTGAATCAAAAGTTGTTTTTTCTTTCTTGGTGCGCTTCTGATAAAGGTGCCAGTACATACAAATGTATCCTCACATCACACAGAAAGAAAATATTCCTGAGACGTTGCGTGCTATAGAATGCCTGAGAAATCTGGCTAGTTAAGGAAACTTGTGAATTCTTTGGAAATGTAAAAAAAAAAAAACAACAACAAAAAATCCTTTCACAATGCTTTTCCCGTGTCCTGTATAAGGTTGTAAAATTTAAATCTTCTATAACAGTGTCTCACCAGGTAGCAATCTATACTGGCCACAGTTACCCAGAGTAGAATATTTAATTCTCACAAAAACTCCGGAGAGCAGCATGGTATGGAGCACACAGACAGGACTCCGCTGTGCTGAGGCATCCTACTGGAACGGATGCTGCTGCCCATCCTAGCAACGAAATCCTCAATCACATAGCGTTTGCTCTGGGTTTTAATATTATAAAATAGTGTGCACTCATTGTGACAAAAATTGAAAAATCTAGAAAAGTGAAAAGCAGGAAAACAAATCATTCATAATCATTACCTCACTAGTAACTATTATTAGCATTCTGTATATTTAGTTCCAGATATTTGTATTTTTTATAACTTCTTTTTTACTTAGTTGGGACCATTCTATATCATTCTTGCTTTTCACTTAAATTATATTACATGTATTTTTCCATGTCATTATAAATCATTTAAAGCGTAATTTTAAATAACTGCACAGTAATCCATTATGTAAAGAACATCTTGTTCACTTAACTATTCACAGCTTATAGGGTATGTAGGTTGTTTCCCACTTCTTATAAATAATGCCACAATGAATGCTTTATCCTAAAGCTTTTTCTGTGCTTCATGTTATTTCTCGAAGCTAGATTCCAGAAACAAATTATCTTAAAATATATGAACATATTTAAGATTCTTGTTATATGTTATAAAAAGCCTTCCAACAGGCTTTTATCCGGTTTATATACCCATCAATAATAAATATGACCCTCACTAGCTCAGAATATATTCATATGTAAAACATGATATATGTCTTTTGTTTTGCATTTCTCTGATCTCTAGAGAGACTTAGCTATTCCCATACATGGCTAACTAATTGTATTTTCTATTACACAAATTGTTTATATCATTTGCACACCAGAATTTTTGCTAATGTCACAAATTAGAAACATGTATAGTGTATGTTAAAAAAGCTCTGTATGTTCAGTATTGACAAAAATAGCAAAAAGATCCACTAAGAATTATTATGTGGATTATAGAATTAGAATAATATACAATTTTCTACTGAGAGCATTCAAGACATAAGTATATAAGCAACAAAACAGTGATAGTCAGTGAGATCCATCTTCATCTAGAACTGGCAAAACTCTGAGCCAGGGAAGCAGCGAAGACGATGCCGTCAGTCCTGGGCACTGTGTGTCACATTCTAGACTCATTGTCTCACTTCCCTGAGCGTCTTCCTCTGTGCTTGAATACTTGATCATCACATGCCTCCTATCTGAAGCAGATGTTATCGTCATCTTTATGGATAAGAAGACCAGAGTTCAGAGAGGCACGTAACTTGCTCAAGACCACGCAGCTAGAAGAGTCGGACGCTTTCTCATTCTAAACCTCATGATCTTTCCAGAAGTCAGATGCTTAAAAGCATTCAGAAAAACAAGAAAGCAAGGGACCTGAAAATGTACGGCAGTAGCAACTATCAAGGATTAGAGATGCACTAGCCAGACTACGCTGAGCATTAGTAACATAAAAACATTTATTTCATGCTCTGCATTATACTTTTCAGTGTTTATAAAAATTCCTACCTAGCCACAAGCTGGCTCTTCCGGGCACTAGCTTACCTGAAAGGCATATAGCACAGTGGATAAGGGTGCAGGCTCTGAAGCCCACCTGCCTGAATGTGAGTCCCCCGCTTTGCCATTTGCCACATTGTAACCTGGGAACATTACTCCAAAGCTCACCCTCAGGTTCCTTGTGGGGAGGAGGTAGTAATAACAGGACTTACCACATAGAGTTTTAGGGAAGAGTAAGCGTAGTAATACATGCAAAGCACTCAAAGTGATACCCGGTACATAGAAAATATTCAAGTAACATCAGTTGTTGCTGTCATTATATGTATTAAATCATTTAAACTCATTACAACCCTGTGACTTTATGCCTACCCTACTGTGATCTCCCACTTACTGATGAGACAACGGAAAATTTATACTAATTATAAAAACATAACATAAACACTTTTCAAACCTAAAAAGGGATCCCTGGCGAAGGTGTGAACCAGATTAGAAAAACACAGTATATTTTCACTTCAGTGAAGTATAAAATGCGAAGGGAACAAAGTTACATTTTACATCAAAAACAAAATTAAGTAACATTAGACACTAACATAAAGTGTTTTTTTGTCAACATTGAATGTGCAAAAAAACCAAACAAAGAAAACTATTAAATGTGCAAGAAATACTGCAGAGGTTTGTAAACGGTTTTCTTCGAAGTCAATGACCTGGAGCAGTCAAAGGGATGCTGACAGATGTAGCAGTCATCCTCCTTTGTCCTATTTAAATGCCACTTATCCCTATTCTCAGTAGGCTTGAATAGGCTTGGTTTCAGAAGCCTGTGACTCATATTTGTAAATACTAAATGTATTAAAAACATATTTTGTGCATCAACCTATACTTTCACTTTGAATGAAAAGTGCACACACACCCAAACGTTTCTATTTTAAATCTTTATCCTGAGGGGCGCCTGGGTGGCTCAGTCATTAAGCATCTGCCTTCCGCTCAGGTCATGATTCCAGGGTCCTGGGATTGAGCCCCACATCGGGCTCCCTGCTCTGCGGGAAGCCTGCTTCTCCCTCTCCCACTCCCTCTGCTTGTGTTCCCTCTCTCGGTGTCTCTCTCTGTCAAATAAATAAATAAAATCTTAAAAAAAAATAAATCTTTATCCTGAGAACAACCATACATCAAAATCCTAGGGGAAGTCAGTATAACTAAAGTATTTTTATGAATGCTGTTCTTAAGAAATATGACGCTGGGGGAAATGGTTACACTCCTCTCCTGCCTCCTCTTCCAAATATGGGGGTAACCTCAGCTGGTGGATGGCCTCCTGTCGTGCGCTGGGCACCCCAGGCCTGACTCAGGAAGGCAGGTAAGGGAGGGGAGCAGAGGATGAATTGCAGATGTGAAGACCTAGAAGAAGTTACCAATGAATGGCAATCCAAATGTGAGAAGCCTAAAGAAAGAGGAGACAGTGGTCAGTGAAGAAAGAGGAAAGATACAGCAGAAAAAATGAGGGGAAGGGATAGAGATGAGGACTAAAATGGCAGGCAAGCCACAACAGATAGGTGAGATTCACCTTTGCAAAAGGAAATCAAGCTACTGAAGAGACCTTTGGGCTGTGGTGGAGACAAATGAAGGGGTTTCTTTCTAAGGGCACTGAAACTCTTACGTCCAAGCCAAGAGGTATAAAGTATGGCAAAACAAACAAACAAACAAACAAACAAAAAAACACCACAAAAATAAGCTTCTCAGCCTATTGCTGTGTGTTTACAAGATTTACACACTCCATGCGACAGCAAGCAAACTACTCATCCACTGAAGTTTACTTATATGTAAACTTGGCCTGTGGTTTCTCCTGGTTTTCGTCTCCCAGAGTGATTGAATAGCTAGGACATCTGTATCTGCAAATCTACACAAGGAAATGTTATCACCAAACAACCTAGCTGCATCGCGGGTTGTAATCTAAGTGATTTCTTGAACCATTTGGCTTCCTCGATTCCCTTTAGCCATCCTGGAGATGGTTGAATTTCAAGTCAGTATTGAGTCTCCCTGAGAAGTTAATACTGTGTAGAGGGAAGGGAAGAACATTCAGATGGTTGGGGCTGGAGAATGGGCCGTGTGAAGAGAGCAGGTTGGCTAATACACCTCAGGGAGGATGGCTCTCTCCTCCTGACCACTACCCTTCGGTCACATGGACCCCCTGAAGTTCCCTGAGTGTGTGCTCTTTCACACCTTTGTGGTAATGCTGCCCTGGGAGAGCAGACTGTAATCTCTCCCCACCTGACAATGACGTGTTCGTATGCCTGACTCTCCCTCTAGACAGTGAAGCCCTTGAAGGAAGGGACGGAGCCTTACTCATCTTTGTATCTCTAAATCCCAGCACCAAGACGGACACATAGCTGTTTCTCAATATCTAGTTGTTGAATGCTCGAATACATTTTTCTTAACCTATGAAATTTTTTGTTTATGAAACTTTCTTAAAGCCTATAAAGTAAGATGGAATGCATTGTTTTGTGTTTAAAATCACATCAGCCCCTGTGGCAATCAATGGAAATTTATGTAATCTGATTATTTACTATGTCACCAAACCTCCAGAGTTAGACGAAGACTGGAGGGTGGACCCAATTAAGAGACAGAGAGATATATGAGTACTTCACACAAGTGAAAAATTAATATAAATAAATTTAAAGGCTATTAAAATTTATATCTTGAAGTTAACCCTAAAGTAGGTATTCTTAGTTTGGGGGCCAGGGATCTTTAGCAAGGATCCTTAGCAGGGATGAACTTTGAGGGGCGTATCTAGGAACCATACAAAAAAGTCAGTCAAAATGAGGTCTATGAATATGTGTATTTCACAAGGGAGGTGGTACATAGCTCTCGTGAGATTCTCAAAGGTGTCTACAATCTAAAAATAATACAATCCATTAATGCAGAGACACTTGCAGAAACATGAAAAGAAATATGCACAAGGATGTTTGTCACAGCATTTTTTGAAAGTGAAAAATTGGAAACAATCTAAATGGACTTCAATAAGGGAGTGTTGAACGCATACATAAAACGTGTGTGATGTGTAGCATACATATCTAGGCATATTGTTCAGTGAAAGAGCAGATTACCACACAGCATGTATAATAAGGTCTCATTTATGGAAAATAATGTGCATGTGTATCTAGGCATAGAATGTGTCTGGAAAGACCATCACCAAATGTTAACAGTCATTGGTGATTGGTGGAATTTGGGATGTTTCTGTCCTCCCTTTTTACTATCCTGAATTGTTTGAATTTTTACAGTGAGCATGTTATCATTTTCACAAAACAATAATACTATTTTCAAGAATTGGAGGGGATGTTTAGAGAAATATAAGAAAGGCAGAATCGTAATTGACAACTATTGAAAACTTGGAAATTATTAGCTGTAAAGTTGGCATCGGAAGAGATCACTGCTGCTCCTCAAGTAGACCCCAGAGTAAGATAAATCGTAAGGCTGAGCCAGCATGGCAATTCCTACATCTGAGTTCAAGAGTGTTCAAAGGAAGTGACAACTGGTCTTAGAAACTCCTGGCTCCACCTAGCTCACCATAAACTGGTTTTTCTGTGAAGACGCAAGAGCTCCGTACGATAATAAAACCATGTGTGTAAGAAGTAGGAACAATTGCATATTATCACTTACGGTTGTGCCAGTCAGCCCGGTATGTGGCGCAACCAGTTCCTGAAAGAGTTCAAGTTGCTCATCATCTGAATCAGAATCAGATTAGAATCTTTTTTCATGTTTTTAATAGCTTTATCAAGGTATATTTGACACAATTTTATTTTTTTATTTTAAAAAAAATCTTAATTCCAGTATAATTAACGTACAGTGCTGTATTAGTTTCAGGCATACAATATAGTGTTTCAACAATTCTATACATTACTCAGTGCTCATCACCATAAGTGTGTCCTTCCTTAATCCCCATCACCTATTTCGCCAATCCTCCCCCATGTCCCCTCTGATAACTACCAGTTTGTTCTCTATAGTTAAGAGTCTGGCCTTTTTGTTTGTCTCTAGAACCTTCTTTCCCCCTAAAAGGACAAAGACCTGCTTTCAACCTTAGGTTTGAAATGTGAAATGTTTATTTGTAAGACTCAAAACCTTCGCAGAAAGACTGTGTATGAATGCATATTTGCCCTGAGTTAACTGCTGCCCCTTTCAACCCTTCTTCATTGCAGCTCTCTGGCTTGTTGTCATAGGTATATGCCTCAAAAATGATGCATTTTCAAAATGTCCCTTCATTTGGTGCCCAAAATTTCACATCTTGAAATAATGCATTATAGTAATATTTGAGATGGCCAAGAAGAATGCTTTTCTTTTGTCAAGTGGAAGAACAATTATGAAAAGGAAAGCACATTAATTTTAGGAGAGAATACACGTGTATATATATAAGGAAGTTGTGGGTCTAAAAAAATGATTCACTTAAAACTATTCATGCCCTTTTACCTCCTCAAAACCCTCAGGTATATACCAGGGGTATGTGTACCCCAATTTGAAAACCATTGCTTTAG
Organism: Leptonychotes weddellii; assembly: GCF_054177405.1. Taxonomy (NCBI): domain Eukaryota; kingdom Metazoa; phylum Chordata; class Mammalia; order Carnivora; family Phocidae; genus Leptonychotes; species Leptonychotes weddellii. The sequence goes on along the minus strand of NC_138373.1, from coordinate 117,076,852 downwards.
TCTATCTCATTTATTCATAGATATGGAAACTGAAGCCCAGGGTAGTGGCCAAACCAAGACTGAACTTAGGTGTTTCAACTTGCAGACCAATGGGTTTTCAGCCCTACCATACTGCCTTTTACTGTGACAGGGGATGCATTTTTTTCCCCTCTTTGAGGCTTGTTTTGCTCATCTGCAAATTGAGAGGGATAGACTAGCTGATCTCAATACTTGAGCCCCTTCCTTTTTTCCACCAGATCCACTTTCCAAACTTCTGTACTCTGCTGTGAGTCCCTAGAGGTGGTTATGTTTACACTGATCTCTAGCTTCTGGTTGGGTACTGGCAGGAGCTTAGAAGACAGAAGAGGAGTAAGACTGGGCCATTTTATTCACCTGGCTCCGCTGCTTGGTTACAGTCGGTTGGTTGTGTCCTACCCCTGAAGGCACCTACAAATCCCATCCAGTGTCCTTTTCATTCAGCTACCCTCTCTGGGTTCCACTAACTTCTCCCCCTGCTCTCTCATTCAGGCAGAGGGGTGGTAACATTTTCCCAGATCATTCCATCCCACTGGACCCCCTCACCCACATCCTGCCCCACCATTTTCCTATTCCAATTAAATCTTTTCTCTAGGAAGGGAGAGGGACCTGAGCCAACTTAATTTAATAATCCCAGTTTCCTTCCTTAATCCTTTAAATTTTTTTTAAAGGGAAAGTAATGTTGTCACTCTATCCATATTTTCAAAATCTTGGCTCAGCTAAATGTGAAAACAAGCAAAATAAACAAAAAGGTTTTAAGTGAAAAAGACTTTTCTTCTTAACTTATTATTTTGAAGAATTTTAGACTTAGAGACAAGTTGAAACAATTCTACAAAGTTCCCATATACCCTCCACCGGGCTTCCCCTAATGTTAACGTCTTACCTAACCACAGCACAATGGTCAAAACCAGGAAGTTAGCTTTGATACAATACTACTAACTAGTCTGTGACCTTATCCAAATTTGACCAGTTGTTCCACTCATGTCCTTTTTCTGGTCCAAGATCCAGTTGTCATGTTTCCTTAGTCTCTTCCAGTCTGACCATTTCTCAATCTTTCTTTGTATCTCATGACCTTGACACTTTCAAAGAGTACTGGTCAATTATTTTGTAGAATATCCCTCAGTTTGTCTGATGTTTTCTGTTATTAAATTGAGATTATGCATTTGAAATAAGAATACACAGCAATGGCCAGATTTCATCTCTATAAAGTTGCTGTTTACCCTTTTGTAAGTAAAACTATCTTGGGAGGAAATACTTTGAGACTATGCAAATATCCCATTTCAACATTCTTACCTTCACTACCTTTAGTGTCCATTAACTATTCTTGTCTTTGCCTTTTGGTGATTTTTCTATTCCTATCATTCCTTCTATATTTATTTAAGAAGAGCTGTTCCTTCTCTCCATTTATTTATTCAATTATTTACTTGTATCAGCATGGACTCAGGGATATTTATTTCACTTTCTGGGTTATGATCCATTACTATTATTTTTTATTTTTTAGCTCAAATTGTCCCAGTTTTCATTAGAACCTCTTTCAAGTTGGTTCCCATATCATTTTTACACATGCCATCATTTTTTAGTACTTCCATATTTTCTGGCACCATAAGATATTCCAGACTCATATTTTCCCTGGCATCAATCATTTCTCAAAGAAGCTCATTACTTATTTGTTCAATCCTAGTATACATATAAACTAGTTTCAGAATTGTTAACCCATACCCCCAAGGGAAAAAATTTACTAACTAGAATCTAATATTTGCAGGCAGTTCTGTCTTTAGCCTTACATTATACAGTCTAAATACTATTTTCCAGAGTTAGTTCGTTCTTCCCCAACTTCTTTAGTATGGTTATGATATTCATCAGTAATACATTTACATCCATTTGTTACTCTTTGTATTCCATATTGGGGTCCCCCACATCCTGGTTGATTTTAATTCTTTACTTTGGGGGTATGTGAAACAGTACTATGGTTCTAAGAGTCAGAGCCATCCAAAACTACAGAACAGAGTATCAGGTAAATGTCATTCTCCCAACCCTGCTACCCATTCCTACTTCCTCCTTCTTCCCACCCCACTCCCACCCAATCCTGAGTAACCAATTTCATTAGATTTAATCCTTTTATATCTTTTGCACAAATGAACAAATACATGTATATTTTATCTCCCCTTTTTCTTTCATGAAAGGAGGCACACTATAGGAACTCTTTCTTCTATTTTTGAGATACAATTCACAGAATATAAAACTGTCCATTTTAAAGTGTACAGTTCACTGGTATTCAGTACCTTCACATGTCATACAAGTACCATCTCTGTTTAGTTCCATAATATTTTCACTACCCCAAAAGGAATCCCCATAACCATTAAGAAGTCACTCCCCATTTCCCCATAGCCCCTGCCAATGACTAATCTGTTTTCTGTCTCCATGGACTTCCTTAGTCTGGATATTTAATATAAATGGAAATATACAATATGTGTGACCTTTGGATCTGGCTTCTTTCACTTATCATAATGTTTTTGAGGTTCATCGATAATGTAGCATGTATCAGTACTTCATTTCTTTTTATGATTAAGTAATATTCCATTGTATGGATTTACCACATTTTGTTTATCTGTCCATCAGTTGATGAACAGTTGGGTGGTTTCCACCTTTTGGCTAATGTGAATAGTGCTGCCATGAGCATTCATGTTCAAATATTTGTTTGAATATCTATTTTCAATATTTTGGGATAAAAACCTAGGAGTAGAATTGCCGGGTCATAGGGTAATTTCAATGTTTAACTTTTGGAAGAACCACCAAACCGTTGTCCGTAGCAACCACACCATTTTACATTCCTACCAGCAATGTACAAGGGTCCCAATTTCTCCACATCCTTGTCTACACATGCTATTTGCCATGTTTGTTTATTTTTAAATTATAGCTGTCCTAGTGGGTGTGAAGTGTACCACATTGTGGTTTTGATGTGCATTTTCCTAATGACTAATGATGTCAAATATCTTTCCACATGCTTATTTGCTGTAGGCACTCTTTTGCATTTTGGTTTTTTTCACCCGATACACCCTGGAAGTCACTCCCTATCCATTTATAAAGATCATTCTTATTCCTTTTTGCATCTGTGTAGTACTCAATTTTGCGGATTACCATAGTTTATTCAACCACTTGCCTACATATAGGCATTTAGGTTCTTTCCAACATTTTGCAGCTGCAAATAATGCTGCAATTGATTTCTTGGTACATATGCATTTTTGCATTATTGGAGGCATACTTCAAGATGGATTTTTGGAAATGGGATTGCTGAGTCAAAGGTGAGTTAATATGTAATTTTGTTAGATATTAATGAAGTTTGCAAAGAACAATCCTGGTTCTCTTAAATAGTCTAATGATAAATACAACAAAATTAAACTTTTTAAAGATGGGTTTGCGAAGGGAAGCCAAAGAGAAAGAAGCAACCCCTTAGTTTTTCCATGAGGGAAAGGAAACTGTATATAACTTACCTTTTTCTTTGGTCTTCTTATAACAAGATAATGCTATGCTAAGGGAAAAGTAGCCTTGTCCGCACACAAGCAGACCTCATTTTCCTAAAGGCAAGATTTATGTTTTTATAGGATGCCATGAGGTCTATGAGCTGAATTCTAGGAGTTTGCTTTTATGCAACTCACTTTTGTGCTTTTAATTTAGTCTAATCATGAGTCTATGTGAAAAACAGATATGAGTGAATATGAGTCATCCCAAAACTATCAGGGTATGTAGAGGGTGGTAAGGAGTGAAGACAAGACTTAATTCTCAATTTACCTCCATTTTTATGTCACAGAAATATTAAAATATATCAGAATGTGCTCTGAAATACCCTTTAACAGAATATGTACACCCTTCATATACTATTACTCTGCTATTGGGATTTAGTCATTAAAATTCCACTAAAGGTCTTTGGTAATTTAATCTTTACCAAGAATCATATCCCCTATCCCAGAAGGGCATTCGAGGTTAAGAACCTGGAGGCCCCTTATGCGCCACAAGAATGATATCACCACCACCTAAACCATCATTAAAGAACATTTACTGTATTCATCCTTTCATTACCCTGTTATTTTAATGGGTGTGCAATGCATTTGTCACCAGCAAAGTGAGTGCTCAGTCCCATGCCTGGAACAAAATGATGTTATGGAGTAACATAGGAAGTAGAAGGAATCAATTTATTCCTGCCTCTTTCCTTATAGCTATTTAATATACAGTGGTATCCCCATCTGAATCTCCTTGAGGTCAGTAAAAAAAAAAAATGTAAGAGGCAGAGTTACAGATGGATGCCTGGAAGAGGCCATTCACACCCCTGCTCTCTAAATTCCTGAGTTAGCTAAGGATACAGAAATTCAGAAGAGAGGTGACCACATAATGCAGGTGTAGCATTCCACAGTCCAGAGAGAATGCAAAGTCAGTACTCAGAGGTCCCTAAACGCTCTCAGTCTTTAGCTTTCTGGAGTGCTATAAAACTGCTGCAGGAAAAATACTGAGTCTCTTCATTTTCATTCTATAAAAAGCATATGAAAAAGATGGGCTAAACATCTGAATAAAAATATATGTTCTCTTTTTCATTTCACAAATATTTATTGGGTGCCTATTAGATGCCAGGCACTTTTCTGGGTGTTAGATATAAAGCAAGTAACAAAATAAGGGAGTCTGTTCTCAAGAAATTTACATGAGAAAAAGTGGAAACCTCTCTAGTCTCTTTTTAAATGTATTCATTCAATAAATATTCATTGAACTAGGCATTGGACACACTTTGTTTTCATCAGTGAGCAAAACAGACAGCCCCCTGCCCTCGTGAAACTTCCAATTTAGTAGGGATGAGTAAGTCAATAAACACAATAAATGTGTGAATTAGATGGTATATTTAAAGGAGAAATGGCTCCCTGCTCAGCGGGGAGCCTACTTCTCCCTCTCCCTCTGCCTGCCACTCCACCTGCTTGTGCGCTCACTCTCTCTCTCTCTGTCAAATAAATAAATAAATAAAATCTTTAAAAAAAAAAAATAAAGGACATAAATGGCATGGATAAAAAGCAAAAGGATAAAATAAAGGGGATCTGGAGTGCAATGGGGAGAGAGGTGTGCTGGGTCAGTATGCAATTTTAAGTAAGATTATCAGATCATTGAGAAAATATTTGAGCAAAGATTTGCAAGAGTGAGGGAGACAACACCTCAAATACCTGTAGGAAGGGCATTCCAGGCACAAAGATGAGCCATTCCTAAGGCCTTAAGATGGGACCATGCCAGACATGTTCCAAGAAAGAAAAGAGACGAATGTGACCCATAGGATAAAGGAGAATAATAGGAAATGAGGCCTGAGAGGAAATGGGGCAAGCCATGAAACTTGCAGACGGTTTAAGGACTTGGGCTTTTAACAGCAAGCCATGGAGGGGCTTTGAGCAGAGGAGTGACACCACTCACCTGACTTACCTTTCAGTATGAGCACTCTGCCTTCTTGTCAAAAGACTGAAGGGAGCAGGTGGAGAGCAGGGAGGCATGCCGGGAAGCTGCCAGAATAAGCTGGGAGAGCGATGATGGTGGCTCAGGAGAGGTGGGAGAGGAAGAGACAGGGATGTGAGAAGAGAATGAGATGACAGATTCTGAGTCTATTTTGACAGTGGAGGATTTGTGGAAGACTGACTGTAGTATGAAAGAAAGAGAGGAGCTGAGAGTGACTCCAAGGTTTTTACCTCTTGGAAGGAAGGAAGTTTCATCAACTGTCATGAAAGGTTGCAGGTGGAGTATTTTTTAGGGAAAAGATTCGGAGTCCAGTTTGAGGCATGTTGGATTTGAGATGTTGAGAATATGACGAATATTCTGGAGTTGGGGGAAAGATCTGAGCTGGAGGAATAGATTTGGAAGTGATATCAAATAAGATTTTTTTATTGCATATGATTAAATATGAAAATATGGATGTTATTTTATTTTATTTTATTTTATTTTTTTAAAAGATTTTATTTATTTGACAGAGAAAGACACAGCGAGAGAGGGAACACAAACGGGGAGTGGGAGAGGGAGAAGCAGACTCCCTGCCGAGCAGGGAGCCCGATGCGGGACTCGATCCAGGGACTCCAGGATCATGACCTGAGCCGAAGGCAGTCACTTAACCAACTGAGCCACCCAGGCGCCCATGGATGTTATTTTAAAAATATAAAATTATATGGAGCACAAACTGAAGTTTCTCCTTCATTCTCTTACTCCAAACCCACTACCCTCCCCAACAGTAGCCATTAAGCAACAACGCACCGTATGAGAGAACCAGAACCAACATCTGTTTTTCATTTCCACATGCATTTTACCTCAGAGAGAAAGGTGTCTTAGAGGTTTCCAGATATTTATGCTTAGAATTTTTCTATTTGCCTATATCTTCCCTTTGCCCACATAGTTCTATAATTTCCAAATGACCACCTTCTACCACTACAGTGGTGAAGTAACAGAATTTCTCAGCTGTTTGGAACATACTTGGATTTGCATGCTTTTTCATGTAAAACTAAACTGTTTTTTAGTTGGTTCTGTGTTGCAGACTTCTTTTTCTTTAGTGATCAGGAATGTACCTGAGCTAAACGGTACCATCCATTTAAGAAATACCATTGATTAGAAAGCACAGGATACACTTTAAGCACCGCAGTAATAATTCTCTAGACTCTAAGCTTCCATACCTAAAATAGAACAACGTTTCTGTACCTTCCATTAGAAAAAGGTAACCTTCAGAATTTGAACTAATGCATTTTGTTTTGCTGAGTTGGCAATTACTCAGTGTAAGGAAAGTAATGATGACTCCTCAAATATCCAGTCTCTTATGAGCTTAGAGCTTCATCTGTAATAAAATTCAATAGCCTTTCTAATCCTAGAATTTCTCTATTTCTCCCCTGAAGTCAAAAAGAAAAAAATTAATTAACCCCACTTTGGTTTGATTTTTGGCAGAGTTCTATCGCCAACAACATGTATCAGAAACCTCCATACATCCGGACTGACACATGGTTTGTCTCAATCAGCTGCTCGCTATGCAGCAATTGCATGCTTCACAGCAACCAGTAAATAGAGAAAGAGAAACAAGAAAGAGTAAGGCAGGAGTTCTCAAGAAGATTAGAGTCCCTCTGAGCCAATAAAAAATTATCTGGCGGGAAAAAATATCACTGTGCATGGTGCTCAAACCAACTGAGCCAAGGTAGTCTGCTGTGGGGGAAAAAAAAAATGCATGAATGAATGTTCTCAATGGAAAGTTTACTCTATGAATTTTTCCTGGGCTTTAGCACTGACTACTATCTTTTTTAGAGAGATCCAGCATATTGCAAAATGAGTAAGTGCCAGAAAAATTATTAACAGAATTATTAATAGAAAAACTGAGGATTAGCTAATCATACATAATTCGACAACTTGACTTTTTCTGGGCACATGAGCTCCAGTGTGATTTACTTTGCACCCATTTCTTTCTGATAAAATGTTTCTTATTTGCAGGATCAAATAAAACACCAAAGTTACCTGGTGCCCTACAGAGAACCGTGTCACTTGAACAAATCTGAAATCATATTCTGTAGTTCTTGTTCTTCATAAGCAAATGGGCTCAAAGGACAAAGCGAGAGTCCTAGCAGACATCTCTTTCCTCCTCCTCCTTTCGCTCCCCGTAGCCCCTGCAACTTTTTCTGCCTCCGGTAGTAGTTTTCCTCGGGGCTCTCTCTCACCACCCTTCCTCTGCATTCCACTCACCCACCACCCCAGTTCATACCAGAACAGCCATAACTCCAAACTGGTTCCCTTCCTATAGTCCCTGCCCACTCAAATCCATCACACTCTGTGCTCATAGACTCACCTTTCTGCAACACAGATTTTTTCAAGCCCTTTTCCTGTTCAGAAACATTTAATGACTCCTTATTCCCCATTTAATAATGTCCAAAAGTGGGGCACCTGGGTGGCTCAGTTGGTTAAACGTCTGCCTTTGGCTCAGGTCATGATCCCAGGGTCCTGGGATCGAGTCCCGTACCCACTCCCCGCTCAGCGGGTCATCTGTTTCTCCTTCTCCCTCTGCCTCCACTCATGTTCTCTCTCTCAAATGAATACATAAAATCTTTTAAATTTTTTAAAATAAATTAAAAAATAATGTCCAAAAGTCTTAGAGTCAGAATCCAGTTCTCCAAAATACAACTTCTGGTCTTTGAATATTTGAATGCAAAGTTTTGCATGCACGTGACCATGTTCAACCAAGCACGCTGAAGAAATTTGGCAAAGATTTCTCACATCAATGAAATAAGTAGAAGGGTTTAAAATGAATGTGGGACTTTTTAAATAGCTGGTTCTCCTTGAGGAAATGGCAGGGGCTACCTCAGTTTTTTCTTGTTTGCCTTTGAGAAACAATGGGTGATTTACCCTGACACCTATGGATGAGCATCCGTATTCTCATCACTTAGAAATGATCAGTTGTTCTTTCTTTATGAATTTTCCTGTCACTGGATCTTTACTGGAATCAAAGCAAATGTGTTTATTAGGATTGTTGAGAGTCAGAGTGTCAGGATCACATAACCTGATGTTTGCTGTCAAAAGAAAATATGACTGGAATGGTATGTGCATATATATATGCATATATATACATACATATATATTTATTGTTCATATATACATATATATACACACACAGAGATGTCTATCATATTGTTTGCTATTAATTATAGGAGTTAAAATATTTTTTACAGAAGTTTAGAAAGACGAACTTCATGCCAAATGATTACCAATCCTCTAGGGTGGCATGATAGAGTATGACTCTGTTCTTCATATGTTGTTTTACTTTTTATTTTTTAATAAGCATGTGTTACTTTCAGAATCTGGAAAAATGTCTATTTTTAACAAGAAACTTTAAGGTTTTCTTCAAAAAGTCATATGAACAGTTAACTGTGCAATTTGGTGTTTGTTGGGTATTTTCAAATTAGCTACAGTGGCTTGTCCCCTCTAATGAGTTAAATTCTGAAAGGCGTTTTTCGGGACATGTTAGACATAGCCAGTGGGCTCAGAGCTCAATAATGAGAGTTTGTTCATTTAGTCTAATCACTATTAACTAATGTGCATTTAGAATGCGATCTCAACCATTAATTAGTCATTCCTCAAAACAGCGCGATGGGAAAGAGGAAAATCATTAACCTTGTTTAAAAGTGAGACCAGCCAACCGTGCCCCACAGAGGAGGCCAACTCCCCCGGTTACCCAGTCATGACTGCTGGGAATCCTGCCACATTCCAGGACCACCACACATCTAGTAGGAGACACAAAAGTGAGAATTTTTTAAGAACACCTCCCATGTTTCTTTTTTTTTTTTTTTAAGATTTTATTTATTTATTTGACAGAGAGAGACACAGGGAGAGAGGAAACACAAGCAGGGGGAGTGGGAGAGGGAGAAGCAGGCTTCCGCTGAGCAGGGAGCCCGATGCGGGGCTCGATCCCAGGACCCAGGGACCATGACCTGAGCCGAAGGCAGACACTTAACGACTGAGCCACCCAGGCGCCCCAAAACACCTCCCATGTTTCTATTTCACAAGCACTTGGGTTTAGATTTGTTCAAACTCTATAACATTGATAGTCTTGCAAACCCTTATAAATGCACCATCAGGTCTATCCAACCACTTTTCATGGCAACGAAATGTAAAATGTGCAGCATGATATATGTGCTTTTAAAACATTCACAAATTCCCCCAAATGTACTACAGAAGTATCATAGTGATGATAAGATGATAATCAAACAACAGATGCATATTGAATATCCATTATTCACAGGGCTTCGTTCTGGAACTATGAACAGGGATGGGGGCAAGAAATCAGACACCTATGCTCTGTCTTTGTTCTAGGGTGCTTATAGTTTGATAAAGAAACCAGGTAAATGCACATAAAACTTAAAAATGCTATAAAAAAAACCTTTTCAATGTATATTTCTCAATTTAAAAATAAGAATTTTTTTATAATTTTCTCACAAAAAATATATGTTTTTTGTAGTCATTTCAGTTAAGCTGAAGTTGCAATGGTTGGTGCACACATTACTTTAGGAGATTGCAAAGGTCCTAAATTATTTATTCCATTATTTAAAGAATGCCGATGAACTACCTCTCTCAAGAAGGAAACTATGGAAGCCATTTTGAATTATTAAAAAATTTTCCTAGCTGCCCACGGAAGGATAACAAATGTAATGAATCCGTGTGCTATTTTCCACTACACTAAACCATCACACATAATAATTTTCTATGCTCTTCTAAAATATGCACTTGCACGCACATGTGCACACACACTCACACAAACATACATGCTTGTTGCTTTTAATGGAAGAGCATTCTCGATACCTCTCAAACGAGTGAAAGTCTTGTTTATATTCTCGTCTGCCCCAGTTTATGGCCTCACAAAAACTCGCTCTTCATCCTAAGCACACACAGACTGTCCCGATTCCCCTTTTTGGCCAGTGAAGCCTCTTCAGAACACTTTAGGGGACAATGGATCTTTCTTCCTTGATCCCAGGGTAGAACCAAAATGAAAATAACAGACTTCAAGGGCCCAACCTCCTTCACGTCACCTCCGACTTCTCATTCAAAGGGGTACTTTGGGCGGCAGGTGGAGTTGTAATTATAGAGTAGAAAAAAGCTACATCAGCAGCTGTTGCTTCTGTTTGTTCCCGGCTATAACTGTCATCAGTGGGCAAATTGGCATAAACAGCCCTCCACAAGTGGAAAAACATTTTAACTCCTGGACTCGTCACACTCCGGGTCTTCTCGATGGCCAAAGAAGGAAAGAAAATCTGAGTGTGCATGAGCGAAGCGTGAAACCGAGCACAACACCGACCTGAAGGCTCCTCTTCAGGGGGAGCCTGAAATTGGAAGATTTTCTTTCCTGTCGGAGACTCCAAACCCAAGAAATAGGTTAGTGCACAAAGAGTACCCATGCATTTTCATTCTGACCTCTACTCTATCTGATCTTAATTTTTCAGAAGGCTGAGACAGACGGGTGAACTGATAAAGAAAGTGGAGGACTGTTATCTAAAACAAGGCTGCCCGTGAGAACAAATTATGAAATGGGCTTAATTTATTATGCTCCTCTCCCCCAATTTTGGCTGTACTCACATTAGACAGATAGACAAGGTAAAGATGGGAAAATGAGACTGGTTTTGCGGCATGGTTCCTGTCCTCTTGTAATGCCACTTACTTATGCCAGGAAGCCCCGGTTTCTTTACTAACATCAGTGATGTCAAAGGCTTAAGTTTGTGAATAGAGTGCCAGAGTTTTATTTCTTTAAGAGAAACAAGGCAAATTAGAGTTGGATTGTTTTCCCACCTCTGAATAAAGACAGGAAATTTTCTTGTTTAGGTAAAACGTGTGTTGCAGGCTACTTCATGTAAGAAATCTGCTAGAGGATTTATTTCCTGTGCCCAGCCCAATTCTACCTAAAACCTCCATAATTTCCATCTAAGTAGCCCTATAAGACCCTCCTCATAGATCCTTTTGAAGCAAAAAAGAGTTCAAAGAAATTTCATGTTATCTGTATATGCTCCACGTTAGAGAGTAGTGGGGCAGGATTTTCAAACAAAGATTAGTCAGGGCCATCTCAGAACTTGAATGTTTACTGTCTTATTGAGAAGCAATGGAATTGCAGAGAACTCACTGGAACTAGGCATTGGGGTCCAATTCTCATCCTACTCACATCTATGGAACAGATCCAAGTAGAGAGAGCCCAAATAATGACCTCCTTTTGGTCAGCTCCAAACAGAAAGTGAACCTCCCTCAGTATTTTATGCATGACTTTTCCTTGGGGAAAGCACACCTATCCTACTACCACGGTGGCCCTTCCTTGTAAAGTGTACACAGTGCTCACCGTGCACTCAGAGCCCCACTACAGAGGTACCCACATCCAACTAAAGCCACCAAAAGTGACCCATGAATTAAATTCCCGTAAGACGCTTTCTTCTTTTCAACAACATCTCCTGATTTCTAAGAAGAGAGCCATAAGTTCCCCTTAGGAAATTTAAGGATGAAATAAATACTTCTTTACATACTTTAGCAAATAAAGACCCAAACAGCAAGTTTGGTCAGTGCTTTTGAGAATGTCAATTAATACAGCATACCGATACCCTAACTCTTCCCATGAATTAAGAAAATATATGACAGGTGATACCACAATATATTTCATATATATTTGTTCATTCAAATATTACTGGGTGATGACTATAAAACCTGAAAATAATATTTAGAAATCGAGGCAAGTTCTAATATCACCCTTTCCAGAGACTACTTTCCTCCCCTTTTCTACTAAAAGATTTAGCGTGGAGATGGTGCTTATCTCCAAATTCCAAATCGTTTAAACAGAGAAAGGCAGAATGGGGAGATGGCTGGTCAGTGGCTTGAGTTTCTTTGAGACACAGACTTACGCTGAATCTTAAACATTGCTTTTTACTTGTGTTTTGTCTTCTTGCTCTTCTAGAAAAAAAAAGCTCTCCAAGATGACTGTCACGTACTCCAGTAAAGTAGCAAATGCCACTTTTTTTGGATTTCATAGGTTACTCCTCAAGTGGAGGGGCAGCATCTACAAACTACTGTACAGGGAATTTATTGTCTTTGCTGTTTTTTACACGGCGATAAGTTTGGTGTACAGGTACCTTCCTTTGCATGTCTCTTATATGGCCATCAAATATCACGTAAGAATACAGTCTCAAAAATCTGAGCCTTTGGTTGCCGCTGACTTTTGCATTATGTAACCTCCTCCTTTGCATGATCCTCTCTTGCCTTCTTCAACTCAGGACAGAGTATTTTAATCCACACCTAACCATGCTTAGGATGCTAAGTAGACTCTAACTATCATATTCAGGTGGCTCTCATTCCAGCCCCATGTTAATCGATCACAACGAGGGTTTAGTCATGCTGCCAGAGCTTTGCTAGAGGTACAAAAGGGAAGATTTATACGTAAATCGTCACTCAGTGATGATTTTGAATGGCAAAGGCCACAGATGAATAACCATTTGTGCCTATCTGCTATATCATTGATAATTTCAGTTTATGATTTGACAGCTTAAAGCAACTACCTACACAAGTAACGTGTTCGTGAATGGTGTATATCAGGCAACTTTCTTTTGCCTGGAATGACAAGATCTTATCCAGGATGGTGCCTGCCAATCTTACCAATACCTCAACTAAACCTGAAAACTAGTTTCTTTATATCTTCTGAGTTTGGGGCATGTTACATTCACAACAGAAGATGTTTATTCTTTATAACATCACAAGCTATGCCTGTCAGACTGACAGAAAATTTGAGCAATATCATGTCCAAGAAATACTTTCATGTCTAAAATTATAGTCTTAATAAAATTTTATCAGTAATACCAAAGAGAAGTTTTATGAGTTCTTAAAATTAAAATTGCATACATTTCTACTCTGGGGAAGTTAAAACTTAAAAAAGCTGAAGGTTTTTGAGGCTGTATTTCCACCTTTTCTATGTACTTCAGTTTGTTCTTTCCTGCATACAGATGAACAAATTTGTATTATCATTGCTCTTACCTACCTTCTTTGCAGCAGCAGGACTCCATCTGAAGAAGAGGGATAGTAATTTGGCCAGCTGATAATTATCAAAAGTAGAATAGGAAGAGCTATTTTGCTGCCTATCAAAAATATCTGTAAAAGGAAAGTTTTATTTACAAACCTCTAATAATCTTTCAGATGTGTCTTATAAATACAATATTATTTGGACAATTTATTTTTGTGTCACCTAATTCTTCAGAATATGAAATGGTGGAAGGCACATGACGTTTTAGAATAATTGTCTCATTAGTTTATTTTTACTAATGTGAGTTTATTGCTGCTGCTACTGCTGCTTAGGATAGAATAGCATTCAGAGCAGCTGCATAGTAGCCAGAAATGCTCCATGGGGCCTCAACTTTTGCTCCAGGATCTTATTTATACCCCGCAAAATTGTATGCATATATTCCTTTTAAAGACCAAAAGTGCTTACATTTATAACTATGACCAATTACGCGAGTCATTCTTTGTTTTTTCAAGTTCAACTATAAAATCTTGTTAAAATAGATGTTTGATCTTGATTGAAGGTATACCAAGATCTATAGGCTGAATTTACCAAAAAAAGTCAAACATACTTGTAGAAAAATATAGACATAGTGTCATTCTCATGTGTACTAATAACCCTAAGTTTTAAAATTCTACTATAAGCAAATAATTATACTCAGCAAAAATCGTAAGACAAAGCCAGAATTCATTTCTTTGATTATATCTCTTTTTACTTTTGGATGAACTTGACAAAATCATCATTTTAGTACTTTCTAGCTAGTAAACTTTCTATGTAGCTAATAGCTGAATATTTTTTCCTCTGGCCAATTATTAATAATAACAACCCCTTTATTATCAATTAAGTATGACACCATATGTTAAGTAGTTGTATATATAATATATTCTTTAAGCCTCATAACATTCCTAACATATAGGTATTATTATCCCCATTTACCAATGAGAAAACTGAGGCTCAGAGAGATTTAAAAATATGTTCCAAGTCCAAATCTGTAAGTAGCAGGTCTGGGATTCAAACCTGGCTTCATCTGATCTTATGGTCTGTGCTTTCCACATTTAAATCCTTTTTGACCATTTCTATTTGAGTATCAGAAACTGTTCTGGTTGTGACTTGTCATAGGCATGACCCTGATGGGCCTGTGTAACCCATTCCTGACTTCAGAACTTCTGACACTTCCTCCAAAGCTGAGGTGGGAACTCCAAGCCCACCCTGCACTCCAGGCCCCTCTGTAAGCACCAGCTCTTCATCTGCAACTGATTGGTGGCTCACTATTACCTCATTATCCCTCTGCTTCCTGTATCCAAGTTCTACTGCCTCAAACAGGTCTTTGGCACATGTTATAATGGATTTCCCAGGGATTTCTTCCTCCCTTAGAACAGCTGTTCTCATTCTTTCATGCAAATTCATCTGTGTTGCTCCTCTTTCTAGATCTTGGCCATTACTATTAACCTGCCTTGAGACCTTTCTTCTGACTCTGAATCCCCTCCCTATAATATAAACATCAATAATAGTTTCATGAAATGAATTTCTGTTGAACAATACCAGAAAATGAGTTTTGGTCAGATCTGTAATATAAATTTTTATATTTATATTATGTAACTACAAACCCACCAAATATAGTAATAAAAATTTTTACTTCTAGTTATATCTGTGTTGTTTTATATTTTAAGTAATTGTAGGCTGTAAAATAAACAGTTATATCCTTTGAAGTACAGCACATATAATCAAGAATGTGCTAAGTAGCATATTCAGGAAAGAGTAAGATCAAGATGTCAAATTTAGGGTTATTATTTAGTAATTAACCTAATAACTGTAATTCACTTAATCAAGACACTTTTTTTAAGCCTACCTGATGAATAATTGAAAATTGGACTCTTTCATGGGGTATTTTGCTCTAAATCCAATGTATTCATCACATAAAAGCTTAAAATATAAAGTATCTAAAAATAAAAGTTAATAAACCCCACTGTCTAATGGCCAATAACATTTATGTATTAAAAACATTGGTACTTGAACCATTCAGCAATTAAAAACTTTTGAGATACGTCAGCTTAGGTAGGAAAAAACGTTATTGTTCCTTAAAAAAAAAAATTACAATTATTTGTGCTTAATTGTTTGCACTGAATATCACTTGCAAAGCAGGTGCAGAAGTATAATATCATAAAGGGCTGTGCATTTTATTTTTGCTCCAGATTGTTACTTACAGGAGCCCAAAAACGTTACTTTGAAAAATTATCAATTTACTGTGACAGATATGCTGAACAAATTCCAGTAACCTTTGTGCTTGGTAAGTATAGGTCACACGCAGAATGCAGCCACACAGCTGTCTCCGTTAGGATGACACGGATGACTCTGCATGGGAGTGTGTCCAAGCTGGGAGGCATGCCTGAAAAGACACTGCTTTGCAATAGAACCCCAACCACCCGCAAGGTTTGCCTTCAGGGCTGCTTTGGCTAAATTAACACCAAACAAGTTTGAGGTCATCATTTGTTATTGGACAATCAAGCTTCCTCTTCACTAACTGTCCATTTTTGCTGTCAATATTTGAACTCTAATACCCACTTACTGGGTGCTATGGCATTGCCAGGCACAAATTACTTAATTTTTTCCTTTGGAGGGCAAAATCGTAAGATACGGGTAACAACGTAATTTTACACCCCAATCCCTAAAAAGGCTGAAGTTCTGCTGAAAGCATCAGGGTCAACATGTCTGCCGTAAGAAATTGCTTTAGAGTTTCCTGTTATTTTGCAGGGTTTTATGTTACTCTGGTAGTGAACCGATGGTGGAACCAGTTTGTGAATCTGCCCTGGCCAGACAGGCTGATGTTTCTCATCTCCAGCAGTGTTCACGGAAGGGACGAGCATGGGCGCCTGCTCAGAAGGACACTGATGCGCTATGTAAATCTCACGTCTCTGCTCATCTTCCGTTCTGTGAGCACCGCTGTGTACAAAAGGTTCCCAACGATGGACCACGTGGTTGAAGCAGGTAATTCTGAATGACTTTGCCCTCCATCGACTGCTCTCAGCCTGGATGGGAACCTTCAAAATTCCTCTGAAATTTTCTTTTATTTATTCATGCATTCAAGAAACATTTATTGATAACCTACTATGTGCCCAAAACAGTCTTTTTTTTTTTTTAGATTATTTATTTATTTATTTATTTGAGACAGAGAGAACGAGAGAGAAAGAGAGCATATGAGAAGGGGGAGGGTCAGAGGGAGAAGCAGGTTCCTCGCTGAGCAGGGAGCCCGATGCGGGACTCGATCCAGAGACTCCGGGATCATGACCCGAGCCGAAGGCAGTCGCTTAACCAACTGAGCCACCCAGGCGCCCCAAAACAGTCTTAAGAGGCAAAAATGAGTAAGACATACTTACTGCTCTCAAGAAGTTTACTTGGGGGCAAAGGAGGGAAAGTAGCAAACAGTCAACTTCAAATTAAGTGGCAAGGAGTCACATGGCTTTTAGGTAAATATACCATAATAATAATTACCATATTTATTAGAACAATTTTAATATTATCTGACCTTTTCTAGCACTGTATAGTTTATCCATTTTCATAAATATTATTTCATTTGGACCTCAAAAAATAAATAAATAAAACATGAGAAAGGTAGGAAGTAGATTCAGAGAGGTTGTGACCTGCCTTGGATCAACAGCTAATTAGCGGAAGAGCCAGAATTATAATTCAGGCTTGGAACTCCTAAGTTAATATTTTTCCCAAAACCTAAGTAGATTCTAGTAGGAACCAGCAATGTGAGTTTTCACCTAGGCACTGTAGCTCTGTTGTCTCTCTCTCTCTCACTCCTCCAAGTAGATGGAGTTGGGGGCGCCTGGCTGGCTCAATCTACAGAGGGTGCAACTCTTGGTCACGGGGTTGTGAGCTCAAGCCCCATGTTGGGTGTGGAGATTACTTAAGAAAAATCTTAAAAGAAGGAATAAATGCAGTTATTCAACCTGGGCTCCTGGACACAGTATGCTGAGGACAAATCATGTTGGAAGGATGGTTCTCTTTGGTGTGTTAATATTTAGGAGAGAAGCTGTTAAAGCAGCCCTCAATGGGATGCGGATTAAATGAGATCATTGTTGGCAGGCACTGAATAAAAGTTGGTTGTTGTGCTGGGTTGTTGTTAGTCAATCTGAGAGTTTGTTGGGATATATTAATGAATACATTTTTAAAAACCATGAGATGATTCTGCCTTTATATTGAGTATAGTCTCAAATTAGGTTGCTGTATCCCATCTCTTTTTCTGAAATGGCCTTGAAAACAGATTTTTTAAAAAAAGATTAGTATTCTGGAGCTCTTTTTGGAGGTTTTTATGCATGGGCATAACGAGCCTCCTTCTGACTTCAGTGACTCAGTTGGTTTGTGTGGAGCCTCTGATGGAGGACAGAACTGACGGAGCCAGGAGGGGCTAAAGCCTGTGTGGGTTCCTCTGTGGCCACCGCTGACATCACAGTGAACATGTCCCTCCTGTTCTCGTTCACTCCTCAGTTTCTCACAAAAAGCAGAAAAGGCGGTAGTTGGACAGCTTGTGCCCCCAGGAACATAAAGTTTGTGCACTGGGCAGCGGGGCCAAGGTTCCGAACCACTGCGCTTGAAGCTGGGGGAGCCACTCCAGAGGCCGGGTCCTTCCTGACTGCCCACGACCCACCACACTGAGGGGTCACCCACTCTGTGGACTGGCAGCCGACTCACCGACCTCTTGTTCCTTTCCCCCACAGAGAGGGCTGACTCAGTGTGCACACGGGCTCAGTTTCCAAGCTCCCCGAGCTGGACACATGCCTCCACCACTGTCTGACTGTCCTTGGCCTGTGCCAATGGTTCTGGGAAGAACAGGAAGTTCAGGGATGGCGGAAAATGTTTGGCAGAGCCCCTGAGCCCAGAGCCAGGGCACCTGCTCCGCCTGAGGGCAGAGAGGGCTGGTAAGTAAAGCACAGGGCCCCCGGGGCTGGGGCAAAGGCTGGAGGCAATGTTGAAAGCACAAGAAAACCTACTTCCTGTCAGGTGACTTTCCTACATAAAATCCCCTCTCAGAAAAAGTACATGTTCTCAAACCTCAGTGCACATTAGATATTATTAAAAATCAATATTGCTAAAAACGCAGATCCAAGATACCACCCCCAGAGATTCTGATTCAGCAGATCTGGGGTGGTGTCCAGGAATAAATGGATTTAACAAGCCCCTGGACACTTTGAGGCAAGGAGTGCCTGGATCACATTCTGAGAAACAATGGGTTTTAAGGCGATCAGAGTTTCCCTCTAACCTCTGCGCCTGGCTTCACGGAGGGTCCCCGCTACAAAGATTCAGGACTGGCCAGGAGGAACTGAGTGAGAGGGCAGAGAGAATGAAGACCAGCATCTCCTTCTGAAGCATCCGGCAATCCCTTGGCCAGAGCTGGATGAGCTATGTCACTCACCTGCTAGTCCCCCAAACTTTCCTTGCTTTTAAGTTCGACAGTCAAGTTCCAATAGTCTGGAAAATTAAAAGGACCAAATGCACCCCATGGGGGTAATACATATGCTCTGATGTTACAGGTTAAATTTCTCAAATTAAAAATAAAATGGTTTCATTTCTGCTCACATGAAAAGAGAAATAACAGAGTGCAAAATAATATCTATCATGCTAAAAATTCCCTAAACTGGTCTGTTATCAGTTATTTACCAGAGGAGCTGTAACAGAAGCGTCTCTATCATTTTGCCTATTGGCAACAAACCTGGCCTGGAAAATTCCAGTCATTCCAATCACCAGCCCTGGAAGATGTCACTCAACCTAAGTCAAGTCAGGTGCACAATCCAGACCTTCGCCGATTCAAGCGATGGCCTTAATTGGGTGTTTGCATTATGGAATGAGACTGAATCAAAACATTTTATCTGGTGTTTCACAGTGATCAGGAGAAAAAAATATTTCTCTCCAAAATTACTCACCAGAAGCACAAAAATAGGTAACGGGAAATTATCTACATTCCTCTAAAAGAAACGTTACTAAAGCTGTTGCTAAATCTGTCATGCATTTGCTTATTCTGGGTGTATATGATATGCCAGGCACCGTGCTGAGCACGGGAGCACAGCTCTAAGTGAGAATAGATCTGGTCCTTGGCCTCGAGGATCAGTAAAAATTGCTACAAATCTTTGCTCACATGAATCATTTTCAGAGACAAGCACAACTGTATTTACAGCTGAACTTTCTATCTCTACACTGCATTTCTGTTTCTCCAAAATCGTTTCCTTCTGTGCTTGGTAGCCCCTAAGAGGGATTAGAAAACTGTAAAATTTGGGGTGCTGGAGTGGCTCAGTCAGTAAAGTGTCTGATTCTTGATCTCAGCTCAGGTCTCAATCTCACGGTCATGAGTTCAAGTCCCACATTGGGCTCAGGCGTGAAACCTAGTTAAAAAAGAGAGAGAGGAAAAGAAAAACAGTAAAATCTGAGGAAAGGGCACTGTTCAGTTTTCTTAAAGCCCCAGAATCATAACGTGAAGTTCCTGGAGCTTCTTCTATAATGAGAGAGCCTGAGGAGACCCCATCAAAATTTTTATCGGCACTTAGGGTTAACAGACATTAATACAACTAAGAAAACTCCCAGTTGTCAAATGGCCGTTGAAACACAAATTCTACCTTTAGATTCACTGGCCGGAGGGCTAGCCCCGTACTTAGATCATATAACCTGTGATCTTCTCTCACTAAGCGAAATCAAATGGATGTTGAATAGTATTGACTTTCTGCCCTGTGGTCTGCTGTTCAAGTTCTTTCGGACGCATTCCATGGCGCTGGGGCTCCTTGGTCTCCGTGAAGTCTCTAGCTACTCAGCTCCAGAGAGATGACCAAGGGGTTGGTGGTATTCATAGCTGTGCCAGTTTTTATTCTTGGCTGTACTTTCACAACCTGAGTCACTTACCCCTATAGTCTCTCATGATGTGCCCAGAACAGACAGAATGTCATCCTGTGAGTGAAACTTGACTCACTTATGCACATTTGCTCTACACAGGAGAGAAAGTGCACGGCGGAGCTAGCTCTACTTGAATTAATGCCATGGATGGGTAGTCTCAGCGGGTCAGTGCCTGAAGATCCCACACAGTTCTAAAAGTTAAATCAAGGCATCCACTCAATGTTTCTCAAAGTATGATCGTAGACTACATTTATTTATCAAGGGTACTTTTTTTTTTAAAGATTTTATTTATTTATTTGACAGAGACACAGCGAGAGAGAGAACACAAGCAGGGGGAGTGGGAGAGGGAGAAGGAGGCTTCCTGCCAGGAAGGGAGCCCGATGATGCGGGGCTCGATCCCAGGACCCTGGGATCATGACCTGAGCCGAAGGCAGACGCCCAACGACTGAGCCACCCAGGCGCCAGGATCAAGGGTACTTTAAATTGCACGTTCCTGGGCAGCTGGTGGAATTGGAATATCTGGGGCTTAGCACTTAAGAATCCCCATTTCAAACAAGCTCCCGGAAACACTGTAGGATGTTTGATCCACGCCGAGAATGTTAAAAATGGCACAGCCATTCTGTGCACTAGGGTAGATGTTCCTAAATTTTGTTGCAGTTTGAAATCACTAGGGGTCTTTTAAAAATACTGATGCCTGGCTCCCACCCCCAGACATTGGGATTCAATAGGTGTTTGATTCAAACTGGGCAGCGGGAGTTTTAAAAGCCCCCCCGACCATTCTAATATGCAGCAGAGTCTAGGAAGCACTGTACCAGCGCGTAGAGCACACTATTAACTCCTCCAACCTCACCAGCAAGTCACCTCGGGTCTAGTCACTCAGGGCAAATGAAATTCTGGGCCACCTGGACAGGTGAGGATTAAGAGCACTGATTTGGGGGGTGTTATTTCCTCTGTGTCCTGTGTAGAAGGCAGTGAACTATAAGGGGACAGGGATATGGCTGAGTAGAGATGTTTTACCCATATCAGGAAAAGAGAGAAGGTTCTCTGTCTCTGGTCAGCATTGCTATCCTAGAAACTGATTTTACTCGACCAAATCCTATTTCAAGCTTTTCGAACTATGGGTTGTAACTCATTATTGGGTTCTTTTTTTTTTTTTAAGAGTTTATTTATTTATTTGACAGAGAGAGACACAGCAAGAGAGGGAACACAAGCAGGGGGAGTGGGAGAGGGAGAAGCAGGTTTCCCGCTGAGCAGGGAGCCCGATGATGCAGGGCTTGATCCCAGGACCCTGGGATCATGACCTGAGCCCAAGGCAGACGCTTAACGACTGAGCCAGCCAGGCGCCCCTCATTATTGGGTTCTTAAATCATTTTAATGGCTTGCAACCAACATTTTTAATGGAATGGAATGGAATAGAATAGAATGGAACCGATCAGAAAATATCAGAGAGCACACCAGCTAGAAGAACCAATCATTGTTTGGGAACCCCTGTGGTTCATGTTTAAAAAAAAAAAAAAAAAAAAAGAAGTCTGACATCCTGCCCATGCACAGCGTTTTCACAATGTGATGCCATCTCTCTCCCTCAACCTCTCTTACCTCCCTTTGATTTTTCCAGTTGACAAGGATTTCTAAACTTCTACCGTTAAGTTTAAAGGAGCGCTGTAGTTGAATCAGTGCTTTGTTCCACTCATTTTGAATGTACAGTACAGAGACGAAAATGAGCCAAGCACACTGCAATCTTCCTGAAAAAGTCATCTCTTTGAGAAGGGCTCAGATGCTGAATGCACAACTTTATCTTTTAGAAAGAACTGGCAATAAACCCATTCTGCCTTCAGGTTCTGAGATGCCGAGCTTTTAGTTCTTCTGCTAATAGAGTCTCATTTGCACTTGCACACTCTGCTTTAAAAGCAAAAGACATCTGCCTCAGAAGCAAAAGACATCTGCCTCAGCTTCAACTGAGGCAAAATAGACCAACTGTACAGCAGATGAAAATCTATAAAGACTGGATAATTGTTTATCAGGGGACTTAATTAGGCCTTTGGCTTGAGGGCAATAACATTTTGCCTTAAAGTAGGAGGTCCTACTTTATCAAATCACAATTCAAGTTGCCATCGTGTGGGTGTGTTAAACTCTGGTTTGAAATATTAAGGAGGTTTCTTGGGATAAGTATGAAAATTGCTGAGCAAAGCTGAACTGGCCAGAAAGCCAGAAGGAAGAGAAAGCAAGAGAAGCTCTGGGCAAATGTAACAGCAAGATAAAATAGCAATGTCAGGGCTGTGGATAGGGCCCAAGGGTACATGGCATGGAGAGTGACAGGCCAAGGTCACAGGGTCGTGTGAGGACCAGTCCAATTGACAGGACTACCAAACTGTGGCAGATCAGTGCCTGTGGATCACACAGTCCTAGAGATGAGGGAAATGACCACATTCTGAGAAAGATCACTGGTCTCTGGTTACAGTGGCCTAAAGTCCTGATAAAGGTAGCATTCCATTAAACGTTCTTTCAACTGATTTGACCAACAATCTATATATATTTCCTTGTAATCAACCAATGACTTGATTTCCAAAGACAGGGTCAGTTTAGATAAGACATGTGACCCTGCGGGGAAGAGCAAAACCACCATGTCTGTGCACTCTTGGAGGACACATTCATGTCTGGTTTGTCACCCATCTTCCATGGAGCCTAGCAAAGTACTCTGTACCTCGGGGCTGAAAAATTAAAAATCACCAGCTTTCCTTGCTCTGCATTTCCCCTTCCAGTTGGTGGGTGTGCTACCTAGGGGAGGAGCTAACTCTAGCTTTAGGGTCTGCCCTGAATAAACCCTCACTCTGCATAGTTGCGTTCTGCTAAGAAACCAAGAACTTGCCAGCACAAATTGATCCATACTCTTGAATAAAAAATAAGCAGAGGTAAAGTTATTCTTTGGTCAAATGACAGAGATTGCAGCTAGTATATAAATGGGATAATTTTTGAAAATTGCAGTATAAATCCCAAGAATATAACTGCTGGCCAATGGATATGAAATGTATGAGAATAGGCTTGCAGGTAAAGCATGAACTACTGCTGCAAATCTTTAAGTATAGATCCAAGACAGGTCAAGTTTATTAACTTCTTGTAACAAGGTTCAGTCATGCTCTGCAAGTCTTTAAAAAGAAAAAAAAAAAGCAGAGTATCTGGATCAGGCAACAACTTTGAGATGCACTGAGAAACGAGAAGAGAATGATCAGGCTCATTATTTTTGACATCCAGAGGAAGCCCAATTCCTCAGACACGGGCAGAACCCTTCTAAGCTAATATAAATAACCTGAGCATTATCTAAAACGAGTCTCCTGTTGGTAAATATTGGCTTTGTCGTTGATAGCTAGGTTTACTTCAAATACTGAATAAATAGAATCTTCATTTGGCGAGGTAGTGATTTCCTCTCTCTTTTTTTTTTTAAGATTTTATTTATTTATTTGACGGAGAGAGACACAGCAAGAGAGGGAACACAAGCGGGGGGGATGGGAGAGGGAGAAGCAGGCTTCCCACTGAGCAGGGAGCTCGGACACGAACACGAGGCTCCCTCCCAGGACCCTGGGATCATGACTTGAGCCGAAGGCAGACACTTAACTGACTGAGCCACCCAGGCACCTGCATCATTATTTTTTAATAGCAAAAAACTTAAAACAACTTAAATGTCTATTCAAAAGAGGACTAGTTAAATAGAACATTGTATACGATTAACCATTAAAAACAATGATGTTGCTCTGTATGTATTAACAAAAAAAAGATCTCCAAGATGTAATCAAAAAATAGAAACAAATGACAGATATGTATGTAGTGTAAAGCCATTTGTGTTCTTAAAAATTAAGCCTGTACGATATTTCTCTGGAAAGATACACAATACACTGGTCATAGTGATTCCTTCAGAGAGGGAAACTGTGTGGCTGGGAAAATGAGACTGACTCTTCTTATTAATATTCTTTTGGCCCTTTTGGGTTTCTGTACCATTTGAATAACTCAAAAATTTTTTAAAAAAATAGAAAGTCGGGCGCCTGGGTGGCTCAGTTGGTTAAGCGACTGCCTTCAGCTCAGGTCATGATCTTGGAGTCCCGGGATCGAGTCCCGCATCGGGCTCCCTGCTCGGCGGGGAGTCTGCTTCTCCCTCTGACCCTCCCCCATCTCATGTGCTCTCTCTCTCTCTCATTCTCTCTCTCAAATAAATAAATAAAATCTTTAAAAAAAAAAAAGAAAGAAAGAAAAAAAATAGAAAGTCAAGCGTAAACTGCAAGCTTTTAAAGTACATACTTGAGGGGCGCCTGGGTGGCTCAATTGGTTGAATGTCCAGCTCCTGATTTCGGCTCAGGTCATGATCTCAGGGTCATGGGATCCAGCCCCACATGGGGCTCTGTGCTCAGTGGGGAGTCTGCTTGAGATTCTCTCTCTCCCTCTCCCTCTGCCCCCCAAAAAATAAATAAATAAAAAATAAAGCACATATTTGTATGAACAAACCCTGGTACATAATAGACATTCAGTAAATGTTTGTTAAATAAACCTGCTCCCATATTTCTCCTCTCCTCTTACTCAAATCTCTTCTTTCCTTGGTGTGCAGGTTGGGGGGTGGGGTGCATAGCTAAAATTTCATAATGTATTATGCCTTGGCACTTACTGAGTGCTAAGTATGTGCTAAGCATTATGTTAACCTCTTGACATGTAGTCATCATCTCAGGTAATTTTGTAATGTCCCTGGGAAGTAGATATTATCATTTCTCTTTTACACCTGGGAAAACTGAGGCTAGAGAGGTCACTGCAAGCTCAGGCAAACTGTGTTATATACATGCACACAAACAAAGACTGTAAAAAATATACTTTTAAGATATGCTGTGGGCACTATGAAGATCATATGCTCATTGCCCTTCCAAAGGGTCTTGGCAGGAGAAACCTTTATGTATGACATTCCTCTAATAAAAGGCAACAGAGAGCACAGTTGGGGAGGTTTGAAGGGGAAGAATCCCAGGGGAAGGAGAAGACAGGCATCAAGGAAGGCTTCACAGAAGGGGACCTGTTTGATTAGGACTGTGAAGGGAGCGAGCGATCAGGAGGAAAAGTATGTGATTCGTGGTTTCCATGCCATACTAAGTGCTTTGTTAACGCCTTTTATTCTTTTAATCCTAACATTTTTTTTTAAGATTTTATTTATTTATTTGTCAGAGAGAGAGAGAGAGCACAAGCAGGGGGAGTGGCAGGCAGAGGGAGAAGCAGGCTTCTCTGATGTGGGACCCAATCCCAGGACCCTGAGATCATGACCTGAGCCAAAGGCAGACGCTTAACCGACTGAGCCACCCAGGTGTCCCATTAATCCTAACATTTCTAAGTATTCTTGTTCCCAATTTTAGATGAATAAACCAAAACCTAAAGAGGAAACCTTCCCCAGATGTTCTAGTCCACATTTAATGTCACCTTACTTCCTACTGGCCATCTCTATGAGGGATTACCAACGTGCCTTGCCTTACATATTGTTGTTAGATAACTTGTGTGCATTCACACATACACATTCCTTATCTCTAATACAAGTATAAACTACTTGAGGCAAGAACCTTCATTTTATGCATTTTTAATATCTCCCCATTGTATGCTCACATAGTAACCATGAAAATATGTATGGTAAATGTATTAGTGCTAAACTAATTCTGCATAATTGCACTATTTTTGTTTCGTGCTAAAGGTTTTATGACAACAGATGAAAGAAAATTATTTGACCATCTCAAATCTCCTCATCTGAAATACTGGGTTCCATTCATCTGGTTTGGAAATCTTGCAGCTAAAGCCCGAAAGGAAGGTAGAATCAGAGACAGTGTTGATCTGCAATCATTGATGACTGTAAGTACATCACAAACCATCAGTATAAGATGCTAATCAGAGACCAACAGGCATCTGGATGTAACAGGTTGTTCTGGTTCCAAAGGAACCAGAAAGACTGGGCTAGTATCAGAACCCTCAACATGCAGGACAGGAATAATACACAGGTTTTAAGTCATATTGATTGGTGGTGGTTGCTTGGAAACTCTGTCTAAACAGAATTAGGCTTTGTAACAGGCTCTGTAAGAAAGTGTCCCTTAATCGATTAGCAATAGCTGCCAAGAGTTCTGAATGATCTGGTGCCCACGTGGCATATTTACCATCCCTGGCTCCAGGATCCTAGAATAAAATCTGGAGTACAAATAAACCTGCCCAGTCAGTTCCCGCAAACTGGAATTTCCTGAGGTTAAGCCAACTTTTCAGATACTCCAGGAAACAAAATGATGTTTTCATTAAATGAAATAACCCTGAGTTCATCTAAGAAACAAATTTACAGAAGGGCTAGATAGACATGTACCATGACAGTCTTCTGCCTGAATTAGGCAAAAAGGAGTGAATGTTATAAAAATAACTCCCAAATTAACTCTTCTTCCCAGTCTTACATAATAACTTACGCATGATAAGGGGGGGGGGGGAATCAATGGATTCGAGTCCTTCCTGCTCCAAAGAGAGATATTTTCTATTAATATAAGTGTTGTAAAGTCCTCATTTGAGAGGGTGGGGGCGTGCACCTCTTTTTTTCTAAAATCTATAGTAAGCATATTTTCAAAAGAGGTAGGGAAACAACAACAACAAAAAGTCTGCTCTCCACAGAAATTTACCAAAATGGATAGAAATGACTTATTTAAAATATTGTTAAATAAACCTTATTTAAAATATTAACCCCTGCCTTCCCATCACCACTTTGGGCCAATATACATGTTAGAAATTATGGATTCAACAGAGTAGGGGATAGTTCTATAAAGTGCTGATTTAATATTTTTTAAAATGTCCAACTGTAGTCATCCTTTTTGCATTGTGGAATGATGTTGATTGTCATTTTCAGAATTTTCCTTTTGGAGTTGCCTTCAGAACCAATTACCAGCCTTACCAAGTCAGCCTCATCATTTACAGACATATTCATAAAAGCCATGGCTATATTATGAATCCCAGGAAATATTTGTTGCCACACCCATCATTGTAGTAAACTGTGTTTTATCTGTTTTTGGCTTAGGAAATGAACAAATATCGCTCTTGGTGCAGCCTCTTATTTGGCTATGACTGGGTTGGGATTCCACTGGTCTACACCCAGGTATCAAACACTTTGCACGTGGTTTTTCCTCGCTACTTGCCGTGGGTGCTGGGCGCCGGGCTCTCACTCAGGCTTCTCTCCACCGCAGGTTGTCACGCTGGCTGTTTACACCTTCTTCTTCGCCTGCCTGATTGGACGCCAGTTTTTGGATCCCACCAAAGGCTACGCGGGGCATGACTTAGACCTTTACATTCCAATCTTCACTCTCCTGCAGTTCTTCTTCTATGCAGGATGGCTCAAGGTAGCCCACGGTCTCCATGCCTGAGATCCGCTCTGTAATCCCTGTCCTGTTCTACACTCTGCACCCTGCTCCTTTACTGAGTCACTCGTTCAGGAGCCCTTCAAAGGTAGATTTAACATTTAATCGCCCAGAGATGTCATTACTTTTAAAGTAGGGATTCAAGAGGTGGTGAGTACCATATTACATCAATCTGAAGCGAAGAGATTACAAGAACACTCTTTCATGGCTACTGATTTTTAAGTCTTTGTGTGCTCCCATTAAGATTATAGTAATGTAATTAAAGTAATAACTGTAACTGCCTTGATATTTTATACCACAGTAGGCAGCTAGGCAGAGTACAAGAGAGTAAATAAGAAGCCTTAAGCATTAGTATTGTATTATTATCTTGGTTCGGCTCAACTCCGTAGTTAACTGCGACTCTCTGAAATCCCACTAGCTGTCTCACATTAAATGCATCCCATTTTCAAAACCAGAACTGAGCCTCAGAAAATGATTCATCAGAATCAAAACCAGAAACACCGGGATTTATGACAACATTCGGTTTGCCAGGAAATTAAAAACAGGTCAGAGCCATGAGAAGGACTTGTCCCACCATCAGTGCAGAATTGCACTTGTC
>NC_138373.1:117028156-117048320 GCF_054177405.1 Leptonychotes weddellii | reverse complement strand
GAATCGTAACCAGGGAAAATAAATATGTCTGCACTTCAAAAACTAAAGGCGTGTCCCTTATAATTGGCAAAAACATTTTCAGCCGGGTGACAGTGATTCTTAATTATTTTTACCCATTTAAGACAGAGAAAGAGCAAGAGAAACTAATAGCTCTCGTCTCCCATTCGAGAAAAAAGAAGACTCGAGTCTTAGAAAATCACCACGCTGGCCCAAATGCTCGATCATTCTGGTCTTTTATTGTCCTGTCCCCTGAGTTGTGCTGAGCTTTTTATTCTTTGCTTTGTGTCCCTGCGAGGTGTTTGCCCAGCGTGTTCGGAACTGTTAGCAGTTCCTGCCTTCTGAAATGCTCTCTAAAATATTAACATTCTGTCCCTTTATAAAATACTTTTAAAGGCAAAACATGAAAATACAATCTTAGCTCCTTTAAGAGACAGACAACCCTAAAAGAAGAGAAGTATTTTCCCACCCAATGTATTATATCTCACTTTCTAAGTAGCTGTTTTATCTTTCCCATCCTAATATTTATAAATCTTTTCAAAGTGTAAAAACAAAAACAAACAAACAAAAAAACCCATATTAACCTTATACACAGTATATTACTCAGTTATTTCCTGGAAAGGGAGCTTCTAAGAAAGTAAAGGATATTTTTTGAGATAGTCAATCCAGAAACATAATTATCATTTGGGTAGGTAAATGTAGACTCTAATACTATATACAGGACTGATCCCATAAAAGTGAAATTCTGGATGTAACAAAAATATTTTTAGGGCCTATCCAGTGGCCCAGTTAAGGAAAACCCTGGGCCAGAAAGGGTGGATAACCCCTGGAAGTTGCAGTAAAGGACTTTGACATGGATATTGCTGTGAAGCTGACTGATTCGGGGCACAGGTGCTGCCCAATTTTGTCACTTACAAGGGAGATGCGCCTCTCCAAGTCGATGGTTCTCAACTCCAGCCACACACTAAAATCTCCTGGAGCTTCATCCAGTACTGATAGCTCAACTCAACCTCACCTCCTTTAAATCAGAATCTCTGAGGGAGGGACCCAGGCATCAAGGCCCTTTAAAGTTCCCCAGGTGATTTGGATCATCCAAGATTGAGAACAGCTGGTCTAAGTGGTTAGTGGTTAGACTTAAATCCTAAAAATTAAGTAGGTAGATTTTCTACCAAATAGTCTGAGAATATAAAAACCCAACTAATCAATGGTGCCTTTATTTTATACACTTGTTTTTCACATCTAGACCCAATGTAAAATCTCTCTCTCTCACACACACACACATACAGACATATCTAGATAATAAAAATCAAAGGGATTTTTTTAAGATTTATTTATTTATTTGAGGGGGGGAGGGGCAGAAGGAGAGGGAGCGAGAATCCCAAGCAGATTTTGCACTGAGCGCAGAGCCCCATGTGGGGCTCAATCTCACAACTCCAAGATCATGACCTGAGATGAAACCAAGAGTCGATGCTTAACCAACTGAGCCGCCCAGGCACCCCTCAAAGGGATAATTTAAAAAGGAGCATTACATATTTGGCATATAAGCCTCTCATCAAGTCTCTTCAATTCTGGAACACAGTAGATCATTTCATATTGATTAACTATTAGAAAATATGTGAAAAAAATGCGATAAGGAGCTACCTAAACTTTTCCATGGGAAAACTGACTTACCAGGTACCAGAAAATCCTTTAGAGTAAAACAAAGTGAGACAAATTCCAGCTTTATGACTTGCTAGCTCTCTGACTCGTTCATTTAGCTGTTATGTCCAATAAATGTGAAAAGTCCTTGTATTATTTTCTTTAATTGTGCTTTAAGTCTTTCTTTGCTGTTTTATCTTCCCTGTGGTTACATTTTGTCTCATCATCTGGGCCCTTGTAAATTCCTTAAGATCACAGGCTACGTAGCCCTGCAGGTGCCCAGCACAGTGCCTTGCACCTCGTCAGTGCTCCTTCAACTCTCACTGGCTCGATTTGTACCTGAACATCAATCATTTGGCTCCTGAACGGTACACAGCTTCTCCTGGGGAGGGCCTGCACTGTCCCCAGCTGAACAGACAGATCCACTGGAGAGCAAACCCATGCAGGTGCTTCATTCATGGTCTGAGAGTCAAGTCTCATTTGTGGATAAATATCGGTGTCCATGAAATGACCCACTCCCCTCTGGGCTTCATATTATGAAAGTAGCAAAAGGCATCATCTTCATCTTCATCACCTTCAGCCTGCATTCTTAGTCTTCAAAAGCATCATGATAGACTTATTCTATGTTCTCAACTGCAGGTAGCTGAGCAGCTTATCAACCCATTTGGAGAAGATGATGATGATTTTGAAACCAACTGGTGCATTGACAGAAATTTGCAGGTTAGAGGAGCTTCTCTTTCCTGTGCAAACATAAATAATGAATCACTTGTGATGTTTCAAATCTGAACAGACTCTGAATACAGGCCCCTGAACTTCAGAACTTTAGTCACAGATGAAAGAGGTTTGGCTTTTCAGTATGTTGTCTTACGTCCGTTGCAGTGAAGTTTAGTCCCTTTTAAGCAGAATTTCAAGCCAATTTTCTTTGTAAGTTCCTTTGTTAGCTTTACACAGCCTCTTCCATCTTACTACAGAGCAATATTTTCATCCATTCTTTCATCTGTTTTCTGTTGCCACCCAAGTGAGGTTAGCAGGGACATAAAATGGCAGCCAGACATGATCTGGTGTGAGGTGAGTTCCTGAATTCATGTGATGTAGGAGCCTGCGGTCAGATGACTATGCAGCTGGACACTGGGCACGTGGGCCACACCGACTTGTGTCTCAAATCTGCCTGAACTAAACCAAATGGACCCCAGGACCCTGACCCCAAAGCATTATTCCAGAGAGGTTTTTCATGAAGAACCAGCATGAGAGATTTTTCCTTTCTGGCAGGACTCTCCTCAGACCATTCTCTTTCTCACAGGCTGAGAAAATAATTTCAATTTGTCTACTTGCTTCAGGCTCTTACTCAGCTCCTAAAGAGGTTCAAATGTTTCACCGTAGATCACTGTTGGTTCACAAACTGGCCCGAACGTGGAGGGTCAGCAGAGAGGGAAGAAAGGCCACTCCAGATTGGTAGGTGGCAGGTTGACTAAGCAAGGGGACTGAGAGACCAGACTTTGCTTGGGTGGCCGCAAGACAGGTAGATCTCCATGCCCACCTGCCAGAATCTTCTAAGTTTATACAGAGGCCTTAACTGGGTTCAGCCACACTTTCAGTCCAGATGGTCTCAACAACACATTGCTCTCCCAAGGCTGTGTCCTTGAAGTGGCTCCATTGTGGGAACAGTGAGCAGAATGTACATTCCAATGACAGGGGAGGGGTGGGGGGTGAGGGACCTACGATTGCCTGGGTTCAGCTCTCAGGTCAACAGAGGTTACTTCCTCTCCATTGACCTTCTCCAACAATCACACTGTCAGTCTGTCAGGGAGGAAGCATAATGGTTAGGCCACTTGCTCTTTGTAAAAATTGGATTTGCAGAAGATTAATAATTTATTCATGCATCAGTGTGTCAAAGTCAGGAAGAGACCGCTATATAGCCCCAGGCAGTGTAGACTTGCTGATATAGTTTTCCAAAAAAAACAAACAAAAAATCAACCCACATAAGAAATGATATCAAGTATAAGTATGTTTATGGAATCAACAGAATGGGATATTGAGACTCTTTAACTTCCTATAATATCTGGAACTTTAAGTTTGCTGTCAGGATAGCCATTAGACAACATAGTAACTTTGAACAAAGAAGAAAAAGGTGTCTCTCCTGCCTCCAGGTAAAACATAGCTTGCTCCATTCTGGGAATGTGGCTTGACAAAGCAAGTCTGGGCAGTTTTATAGCCCCACTTAACCCCCATTGCCAAGTGCTCTTGTGCAGTAAACAACATGTACAACTGTGTGGCAGCCCTAGTTACAACAAATATTGAACAATAGACATTTGTATATTTACTCTTTCAGACTGTTCTATCCTCCTGCAAATCCCATCCACCCACTGGAACTTTCTTTCTTAATACAACTCACAACCGAATTAATTCTAACAATAAAACGATGATTTTAGGTCTCTCTTTTAGCTGTGGATGAAATGCACATGAGCTTACCTAAGATGAAGAAGGACATTTACTGGGACGATTCTGCTGCTCGACCACCTTATACACTGGCAGCTGCTGACTACTGCATACCCTCATTTCTGGGGTCAACAGTCGAAATGGGGTAAGTGCATTTTTTTAAATCATCAATATTTAGAAAATAAGTAGGGCACTCTTCTGATTTTTTATGTCCTGATCTTGAATTTATTTTCGTGACAGCTCTCAATTATTAATATCTTAGGAGAGTAGCCTTTTCAAATTTTCAGATATAATTAATATGCCCAAGGAAGTTTGAGAGTAAAGAAACTATAGTTTCTGGTTTAACTGTGGTGTGTGTGTGTGTGTGTGTGTGTGTATTTGGGGGTAATTTGCACTTTACCTTGTTTTTATACCACAGAAAACTTTTCCAATAGTTATGAAACTATCCTCTTTTTTTTCCTTCCAATTTGAAAAGTAGTTTAATTATTCAATTATATAGTCATTTAATTATGATTATCATAATTAAATGTATTTGTAACAAGTATTAATTGAGCGTATATCGTGTGCAGGCACTGTGTTAGACTATGTGGAGACAAGCAAATCTTAAGGAATGAGATAAGTTTTATCAAAAGTTTTCTCTAGGATTTTAATTCAACTATGTTTAGTAGACCAGTCAGTCTCTGTTCTTCAGTTTTAACATAACAATCTGTCCCTGTGTACTTAGCTTTAAATAAATGGGCTGAGGCCTGAAGTAAATCATGCACAGTTTTTGAATAATTTTATTAAATCTGATAATGTATTTGATTTTGGAGAAATGTGTGAATGTGGGGGAAGTTTAAGTATATTTGCTGAAGGCAGATGCCACAGTTTCCAAGTAACTTAAAGAGAAGACTGTGGACAAATTTAGAAAAATAAGAAGAACCCCTCTAAAAAATTGTAGAAAAGGCAAAAAACTTTTGCAGGATTTTTCTTATAACTTTTGGCAAAACTGTTTGCTGTTCTTTGAGGCCAGCTCTCAGCAGATTTGTGAGGTGAGTTCATGTCCTATCATTGCCCCCTGGTACCTTCTTTCCTCTCCCCCACAGTGTTCAGCCCTCCTCTTTCCCTACCATCAGGATATCTAGCTTCCACCATATTCCTATAAGGCTTTATCCTTGGCAGAATGTCTCTTAATCCTAACAAATAATGGTTTATGGCACTCCTCCTCCAAAGGAGCCTCTGAGGCTAAAAGCCTTTCAAGATCCAAAGGAAAAGATGACAAAGTAGAATTTCAGGAGTTGTGGCAAATAATGAGATGATTTAGGAGCCAGGAGAGTTGCCTTGTTGTCCTCAAAGCACACCTTAGAGAAGGTTGCACATTCCAGGCTAGGCTTGCCTCTGCTTCTAGAGAAGGCCTGCTAAGCCGGGACTCTCCTGGCCAGAGCTTCCTCCAGCCTGGTGTGCTCATCTCCCCCTACCCGGTTGCTCGTGCTCCAGGAAGAGTCATTCACTGTTGTTTGCACTTCTCAGCCTTTTGTCATTCATTCTTTGGGGGCAGTTTCATGGATTTTGAAATCCTTCTCAATTTTGAAAAGTAACTGATGTTTTTCTGTGCGTTTGTTTTTGGACATCTCAGTAGGCTTTAACCTTTCCCTCCATTCCCATCACTGATTAATGCAAAGTGTTTGAAGATCTAATTTGTAAGAGAAAAGAAAGCAGCACATTTGATAGGGTCGGGGAATCATGGCGGTGATGCTATTTAGACTGTCAGCGCCCTTGGACTCCATTGCTGTTGTCCATGGGTAGTTGTTCATACAGGATTGTTAAAATGATATATTTTTGGTCTCAAGATTTTTATCTTGATCTGCACATTCATCCCTATCATCATAATTTTACATTCTCATGTAAGCGTCCATGTTTCTTAGAAAGTATTAGGATATATATTTCTCCTATTTCTAAATATAGAAACTCAGAATTAGGGATTTACAAGATCTCAAAGAAAATATCTACCCCCAAACAATTATTGAGAAGATTAAACGAGATTGTAAACCTAAAACACTCCAGATATAACCATAGAAGCGTTGTCAGTATGGACTTGTGTAAATCTCTCATTTGTGGATGTCAAAGTGAGGCATAGAAAAATTAAACAAGTCTAAGCCGTTATTTGTATTAAGCTAGTTCTGGGAAATTTAGGACAGAAAATAAAATGCTTCAGAGAAAACTAGGAGATATGATATTTAAGAATGCAGCAAAGTTTTTAGCTGTCAGAGAGAATTCCTGTAATTAAGACGGACTGTTTGTTAGCAGGATGGGAACAGGCACAGGTAAAGGCCAGAGTCTATTAGGGGAGGCATTGAACTGGACTCCTCTAGAACCAATTGATCAAATAAACAATCAGGCAAAAGCTCACTTGGTCTTGATTTTCTGCATGAATGAGGACCATTCAAGGGGAGCCTCACAACCCAGGAAAAGTCGCTTCAAGAATGCAGGCTTTCGGAGAATTCACAGAAATGTCCTCTTTGATCCATCACTGTAGATTCCTTCCAGGACTGTGCTATTAGATAAGCTGTTTCTGGTTGCCTGTGATGGAAAACCAACTCCAGCTAACATAAGCAAAAAGAGGTTTCTTGGGTCACATCTAGAGACTAGCCTCACTTTCAGTGTGGCTCGATCCAGAGGCTCAAAGAATGTCACCAGGACTCACTCTTGCCTTGTCTCTCTATTCCCGCTTTTCTCTCCATTGGCTCAGGTTTCAGGCAGGCTCTCCCCTCCTGATGGCAAAATGGCAAGAGGGCAGCCAGAAGCTTTAGGCCTACAACCTATCTTCTCAGCAAATCCTATGGAAAGAGTACATCTCTTCTCCAACTCTTAAAATTAAAGTACTGAATTAATTGGCTGGGCTTGGCTAACATGCCCATTGTTGAACCAATCACTATCAACAGGGAGACATGATGTTTTGATTAGCCAAGGCTGGTTCACATGTCCATCTTTGGACTAAGGGGTGTGGCCAGCCCCAACCAACCATATGGAGTAGATGATGTCTTAAGAAAATTGGGGTGGTGGGGGCGCCTGGGTGGCTCAGTCGTTAAGCGTCTGCCTTCGGCTCAGGTCATGATCCCAGGGTCCTGGGATCGAGCCCCGCATCGGGCTCCCTGCTCATCGGGGAGCCTGCTTCTCCCTCTCCCACTCCGCCTGCTTGTGTTCCGTCTCTCTCTGTCAAATAAATAGACAAAATCTTTAAAAAAAGAAAAAGAAAATTAGGGTGGTATTACCAGGAGAGGGTGAATGGTTTGCTAGGCTGACAAAAGCAATAGATGTCCTCTGGAATCACAAAAGCTAATTCCCTAAGCATTGTATTGTTCACTCACCAAATACAAGGTCAGTATCAAGAGAGCCATCTGACTGAGGCTCAGGGAAAAGGGAAGGTAAGAGTAAGGATTATTTTAGCACAGGTGATTTTACTGATGATGTGACTGAGCCAACGAGCCCTTTGCATTAGAACAAAGACCAGATGTCAAAATAGTATGGATGCAAACATTTCAGACAAGTGTTTGCTGCTTGATGTGCATATAAAATCCTTTCCTGGATGAGTAAGTTTTTTATTTTCTTATTCTATTGAGGATGTATGTTCCCAGTATATTTAATTCAGAAATCAAAGTTCCCTTATCTTTTCATATCAATGTTTCAAGCTTATGATCACAATTCCTATGACCCAGAAATTCTAAAAATTAAGGTGATTCCCTTCAATAACTGAGCAAAAGTACTGTCCAGGGGCAACCTGAGAAATTACTCTGCTTCATATTTTCCTTCACATTTGATACACTGCTCATTTCCACATAAAAAGGAAATTCCTTAGAGATAATTCTTCTCTTCTCTATATTCAGGAACATGTTCAAAATATTGCCCTATTTTCTACACATTTATCAAATGTACATTAGTGAAATAAAGTAAGTTTTTCCCCATTTTTTATCTCAAGTACAAATTTACAATATCATGTTTTTCCTTGTATCTTCACGTACACAAAAAACTCATCCATTTATTCTAAGCAAAATATGCTTTCAGGGCCTGGTCTATGGTAGGTTATATGCCAAATGCTAGGCAGAGGCGAAAAAAACAAAACAAAACAAATACCTCTTAAGCTCACAGACATAATGAGGAGACAGGTTATAATACAATGTGGTAAACACAGCAATAGAGAAATGCTCACCCAGCCCGGGGAATCAGACAAAACTCCTTGGAGCTGAGAAGTCTAATGTGCATCTTTAAGAATAAATTAGGAGCTAGCACAGATAGGAATAAGGATTCAGCAGAGGGTAAATGCATTGCGGTGATCTGCTGTTTTAATTAAGGTGTCCTGGCATTGTCTTTACCGTGGAGACACTATTAACCAAGACGAAGAGAACACAGGCAAGCAGCCGTAAGAAGAGTTGTCCATAAGAGACACATAAAGAAAACACGGCCCAAGCCCTGAAATGCAAATGGGTCTTCTTTGGGCAATACTAAACACTTATGTCTAATAAACCAAACTTTATCAAAACAAACCTACAATGCTTAAACTCATGCCAGCATTGCTGAAAATAAACTTCTTTTTAAAACAAACAAAAAATAAGATCCAGGCCTAGCCTACCACAGCTAGCTGGAGGTAGAATGCTTTTCACATTATACCATCATGAGTCACTCCAAAATCCTTATTATTTTTTAAATACTCGGGATTATCCATTAGCACAAATTTAAAAGTCTCCAAGGAATGGAACACATGGACATGAAAGATCTGAAGTCTCATAACTCCCTTTAATCCTATCTTGAAAATCAAAACCACCAAGAGTAAAGAAGCAATAATCCCTTAAAGGCATTGGAAAAACCCAAATGAAATATCTATCCATAACAGCTGAAGGATTCCAAATCCTGGAGAAGAGGGGCTGTTGCTGCTTATGAAGTGGATCACGCTAGTGTATACACATGGGACTGTGCTCGCGCTCACTGTCCTGCTGATGTAGACGCATGCGCTCAGCTTGGGAACCTTGAACCTCTGGCTGCAGCACCATTTAAAGAACACTGCTTTATTGGGCTTTCTGCCAGGATTCAAATATGTCACCACTTCCTCACATTTAGAGTGATCTTAAGGAATGGGTCTAAGAAGTCAGTTCAGGGCGCACTTAGAAAAGAGGAGAAATATAAACATTTTGTAAGAGTTC
Organism: Leptonychotes weddellii; assembly: GCF_054177405.1. Lineage (NCBI taxonomy): Eukaryota > Metazoa > Chordata > Mammalia > Carnivora > Phocidae > Leptonychotes > Leptonychotes weddellii. The sequence continues at coordinate 117,039,075 of NC_138373.1, read as the reverse complement.
CTTCTGGTTCAGAGCTGAGGGATTTATTTAAGATTTATTTGGTACTGTAAAACTGCAACCACTTTACCCGGAAATAATGACTTTTACTTATCTCTCTTTATTCCAAAGTTTCTAAGAATGTGTAGAGATAATACAATTACTTTTTTGCAATTATACATACATATTTAATGTGCACAAAGCATTAGGATTGCATGGTACAGTCAGAAGTTTTCTTAGTGATACTAGCTCAAATATACCAAAACATATACTTAACAAGCAAATACTTTATTAAACTGTGGTTAAATATACTTCTAGATGGATGTTTTAGTCAGTAATCCTTTCTTAGGTAACTATATTCAAATATTTATCTTTACAAAAAAATACACAGTCTGATATATACTATTGCATGCTTGGTTATAAACTACCAGAAATACCTCAATTTCTGAATCACTAACTTCAACAAAAATGTATTCTTGGAACATTGATTTTCACTTAATGTATCAGAAAGGAAGGAGAGATGGAACCTCCCAAGGAGATGGCATTAAGTTTGTAATTTTAGAACTTTCTCAGGGCTTCTTTCATATGCCGACATAGGTTCACCACTGGCACTCAATTTTCACCTTCTAAAAGATATAAGAGGTATAGATGACTTAATTTCCTTTTCTAGCAAAACTCTCGTAGAATACGACAGTGTGGAAACGCGGGGGATTGTAAGTGAACCTCCACTTTGGACCACAATTTATTTTTGTTTCAGCCAGCGGAGGCTAAGTGAGCATAACCAGAGTGGTAACACGAGGCTAGATATGCCTGTTCTTTTACCAGATTTGCCATAATCCTCGGTCCAAACTAGCAGAGAGGCAAGAGAGAGGTAGCAGGAGGGTGGCCAGTTCCATGTGCACCTCTCTGGGCTAAGCAAACCTCCCATGATGCTCCACTTCTGGAAACTGTCCCCCAGCAAGGGAGTGCTGGGTGGATACAGCCTTCTGTCTGCTGGATTTTCCTCACAACGCTTGGCCCCGCACCTCCCAGCACAGAATAAGAGTTACCTTTCCCATCTCATAAATCCTGGGCTACCGCTTTGACAAGCTTCTGCAGTGAAGACGGTTATAAATAACCGCCTTCGCCTCTAATGGCTTTGCCATGAATAAATGCTCCTCCACACGTGCTCCTGTTGCCCTGAGAGATTTTCAGGCAAATTGTCAGCTCCCTCCAAGGCAGCTGCCTGACTTTGAGTAACACCAGCAATTTGAAAACAATAAATCTGATGTGAGAAGTAGAACTCATCATATTAAACATCAATTTCCTAAATTCCTCATTAAAATTCGGTTAAAATGACCTAAATTAATTGAATTTAAGTTGGCAAAATACCGCTTTAAATGTGGCACAACAAGAAAAAAAAATGGCGACCACGTGAGGTGATGATGTTGGCTAAACTTATTGTGGCAAACATTCCACAATACACACGTGTATCAAATCATCACATCGTACACATTAAACTTCAGAATGTTCTATGTCAGTTGTATATCAATAAACCTGGGGGGAAGATTAAAAAAAACAAAAAAACATGGCCCAGACTAAAAAAGGCAAGCATCATCCGCTTTTACCCTTCAACCTTTTGAAGCTCTATATTTACCTATCATACACATGAGAAAGGGGTTGCTTTGTAAAAAGCTTGCTCCGAAAAAAAAAAAAGCATTAAATCTCTCAAGTCATCAGGGCTGTTTTGGTCTTTTCATATCAGACACACCCCAAGTCACCACCATCTCCAGCAGTCCGGTCCCCTGCCTCTTATTATGGCAACAGGAGGTGACAAGTGTTCTTCAGCGCCCTGACCAGCTCAAGCAGCTTCTCAAAAGCCCTTAATTAAGTCACTACTGCTCATGCCTTCAGACATCTGTCACTGGCAAGGGAGACGGTGGGGCCGATGGTGTTGTAAGTGCTCAATAGATGTTTTGAAAATGTGAGTTGTTGGTCTTTTTTAACAGCTGAGATTGAAATAAGAACACATCCAATCCTGGCGCCAGTGTGACCTGTAGAAATTATGCATGCTCTCCTTCCTAGGCTCGGCTTGCACCAATTAGCCTGACTGGCTTAACATAATCTATTCTCTGTGTCCCACCTCCCTTTCTCAAAAAGAGCCCAATACTTGGCACAACCTTCCTCATTCTCATTTTTTCCATTTGAATGATTTACATTGTGCAGTCAGTGTTTCCTGCAGGATTCGGCCATGTCTGCTAGTGGCACAAAAACCACCTGATCAGCCCCATCTTCCTTCTCCGGAAGAACCCAGTTTCTCCCATCCCAATGCTTCCTCTCCATTCACTCAGTGCCCTCATCTAACCATGAAATGACTGTTAGAGTCCTCCCTTCTAAGGAGTTCATTGTCAGTTGGCAGCTCCAAGGTGTAGTGACACTTTTAAAATACACTCTTGGAGGAGAAAAGGGAGTCACCTTCAGGCAGACACTATCCTTTCCTCCAACCAGGTGCGAGAAGTCAACAATGACTTGGAAATCACCTCTGACAGTCTGCCGGTCCCTGACAGAGACCTTTTCATATCATCTACCCTTCAAAGCTTTTCCACATCTATTACTCCTTTTGAACTCCCAAACAGCCTGTGAGGCAGGTGGAGGAAGTAGTTTATCGAGTATGATGCTGAGTCACAGAAAGGTTAAGTGGCTCTCCTAAGGTCACACAGTTGGTTAGAGTCAGCCCAGGCAGCAGAAATCCTGGTTCTGCAAGCTCCCGGAAATCAATCCTTTCCCTCACCACAGAGACAATTCTCAAATTCCGTCTTCTGGACACTAAGGGCTGCATGGCACTTTCCATGAACGTCCTCCTAGCTCTAATTACCTGCCTATTTAAGTCCAAGCGAATTCCAGAATGTAAGACCTTTTTCAGCTGACCTTCTCTAATGTAAAGCAATATAATGTTTCTGCTATCATTGTTTTGAGGCATTTTAAGTGGTGTTATACTGGGGCCTCCGGATTGTACTCACCCCATTCTAAAGGTACACTTTATTTTTTAAAAAATTTTTTATTGTTATGTTAATCACCATACATTACATCATTAGTTTTAGATGTAGTGTTCCATGATTCATTGTTTGTGCATAACATGCAGAACGTGCCCTCTTTAATACCCATCACCAGGCTAACCCATCCTCCCACCCCCCTCCCCTCTAGAACCCTCAGTTTGTTTTTCAGAGTCCATCGTCTCTCATGGTTCGTCTCCCCCTCTGATTTCCCCCCCTTCATTCTTCCCCTCCTGCTATCTTCTTTTTTTTTTTTCTTAACATATATTGCATTATTTGTTTCAGAGGTACAGATCTGAGATTCAACAGTCTTGCACAATTCACAGTGCTTACCACAGCACATACCCTCTAAAGGTACACTTTAAAAACCAAATAAGGAGGAGAAGAAAGTCTAAAAGGACCTAAAAGATACATCCAAACCTCCCAACTGGGAAATGAAAAACCTTTAATGTTTTCTATTCCGTGTACTCTAAGCTTTAAACCATTTTGTTCTTAGACCATGGTTTCTGCTGTCATATTGGGAACCATGACTATGGGAGAAAGGAGATGGGGATCGTGTGCAGGCAGTGAGACGTTCCCTCACGGAAACATTTGGACAAAAGGTTGTTAGGTTCATCACGCTCGGGAGTCTCACTCCTGCTCTTTGATAGCATAAACACCCAGAGGGCCTCCTTCACCACGTCAGTCCCCCAGATCACAGGCAGCCAAGTGATCTTCCAAAGACCCACTAACAGGTCCTTCTGACTAATAGCATGGAAAGTTCCCACATCATGTTTCTCATCCAAAGCATTTCTAGATGACAACATTCATCAACGTTGCTTTCCATGTAGCTTTTCCAGCTTGCACACTACTACCAAACAGCACATGGCTAGTTATGCCCTCCATTCTTGAAGAGTCCAAAGCTGCCCCCTGCCTCTGCGTAAAGTCCAAATCCCTCGACCTCGTATGTGAGACTCTGTAACACAATAAAGGCTGCCTTTTCAGCTGTCTGCCTCAACTCTTCTGTGCTTGATACAACTCAGGTATCTGCTATTCCTCATAAACACCCTAGAGCTTCCCCTGTCTTATTTGCTCAAGGCACTTCTTCCACTTGGAATACTCTGTCCCTTCTCTGCCCATTCGATTCCTACTCAATGTCAAAAGCCAGCTTGAAAACTTGGCCCCAAATGTAGCTATTTATATACATGCTTTCTCCCTCCTTTTAAATGATGCGATACAGTACATATGCAGCTAATTTATTCGTAGCTGGTGCTCAATAGATTGAGTCGGGTAAGTGGATAAATCTCATGCGTCCACACCACAGTCTCCTGAGGCAGGAAGGTGCAGTGGGGTCTCATTGGCAGCCCTGCCCAGTGTCAGTTGGTGAATCGGTATTGATTGAACAAGAGCAAGAGCATTGTCCTTTTTGCAGTTTGTTCTTTGCAACTGGTCTGTTTTTCTCTAATTTGTGGCACAGGGCCTTAATCCTCTTGCCCCCATTGAATATACACATCCATCACATCAGTGCATAGTTAGAAAATTGTGTCCTTGGGATTTACAAAGTTTTGAAATACTAATAGTACAACTGGGTTTCCTGGAAGATGTTACCGTTCTTAACACTGTTGTGTGGTTTAGAAGAAGGCAAGGAAGACAAATCCCATATAAAAAGTCAAGATCCCAGATGGAGGACAGAGGCTCGCCCTATGAAGGGAGATGGCCAGCTCCGCCTCAGATGCCCAGCGTGGCGATCTTGATGAACGACCCGCGCCATTGCTCCCCTGGTGCCCTCCTTAACTGAGTGCACTCCTGAAGTGCGACTGCAGATCTGACCTCATGAAATCCAACGAGCTGGGCGCCCGGGGCCGCTGAGGCATGAGTCTGCATTTCCCCAGTCCGTGCAACAGAATTGGAGCCGTGCACAGCCCAGTTGGGGCGGGGACGGGGGTGGGGCCGGTGGTGGGGGTGGCAGGCAGAGACTATCTGGTAGCCAAGGGCCCTGCTGGGGCTTTAGAATAACAGCACGAGGTTGTAATCGGATGCCATTTGGGGACATTTAGCCAGTTAATCCTCTCAACCAGCCATCTTTTATTCATAAACACGGAGGAACAACGTTCTCTCTGCTGCTCACTTTGCCCTTTCAGGTTACACCAATATCGTGCCGTTCCAACTTTCCCCTTTGGGTCACAGAAAGTGCACCTGGCACTGTGTAGGCATCTTGTCCCCACGGATGTCCACATGAGTCCTGCACCCGGGTGGACGGAGCACAGTTGCTCCCAGAGCCATTGTGAGCATTTGCGGTTTAAGGGCAAGGCTTAAGTAGCTCTTCCTCGAACCTCAGTAAGACAGTACATGCACCATGTACTTGGCAGGACTTGGTCTTACCACCCCATAGCCCTCACTGTCATCCCAATTATCCATTTTCTTCCAGCCTTGAAGGAGAAGATTCAAAAGGGTAGGATTATTTGTTTTAGGTCTCAAATGTTGAAAATTCAACATTACCAAATCAATCAAACTTCAGCAGCGGGGAGCCCGGTCACACTGCGCGGCCACATCACTCCACAGAGTTCACATTTCTCCTTCCTTAACCCTAAGTGAGCAGACCAGTGATGATAACAAATTACCTGTGGGCAAAGACTGTTTTACTCATTAATCTGCACCCCCCCCCAGGCTCCCCCTTGTTACCCGATACCCATGTATATAAAAGGGATTAAGAACAAAGGTTTTGGAGTCAGATTTCTGAGTTCTGCCCCCACTGGCTACACAGCCTTCAGGAATCTCTCTGGACCTCGGTTTCTTCATCTGTAGAGTGAGAATCATAATAGTACCAGCTCACACAATGAATATGATAATTAAGTGAATTAATGCATGGAAGGTACTTAAATAAATGCAGATGTCAGCTGTGTTTTGCATGGTCTTGAATTTAACTATGATCCATTATTTTGGAGGGTTTTATGGATCCTTAGTTCATGGCATTGGTTCACCTGTAATAAGAGTGAAGGAACACCCATTGTATCTTTATTTTTTTTAATGTCCAAATCTCTAGATTAGTGATTTTCAAAGTGTGGTCTGGGAACTGCTGGGACTCCCCAGAAACCAAGACCCCCAGGACCCAAGTCCTTAAGGTCAAAACTATTTTTGTAACAACACTAAAATGTTATTTACCTTTTTCAGTCTCATTCTTTCCTGAGTGTAGAGTGGAATTTTCCAGAGGCTCCATGCTATGTGATGATGTCATCACTTAACATTTAATGGAACGTGAGCTTGCACATTCTTGTATGTGTGGGTTTTCTTTTTTTATATTCCTCAGTTATTTCCAATACAATAAATAGCAATAGGTATAACCCACATAAACAAATCTCTTCGGGGTATTCAGTAATTTTTAAGAGTTTAAAAAGGTCCTGGGACCAAGAGTTCCGAGAATCTCTGCTGGACTCTCTCAAATTAAAATCTCCTCCATTTCAAAATCTGGAATGCGAACCCCAGACTCTGCCCTTAACTTTGAGGCGCTGCCCAGAGAGTTGAGGACCCGAAGCTGAGCTGCCTGCCTTGTGTCCTTGTGTGTTTCAGACTGTCCGGGTCCAACTTCCCTGGCGAGGAGTGGCTGTGGAGTTACGAGAAGCACGGCCACCGCCGTTCTGTGATTAGGAGAGTCAAGAGGTTCCTGAGTGCCCACGAACACCCCTCCAGCCCCCAGAGGAGAAGCTACGGCCGGCAGGCCAGTGACAGCTCCATGTTCTTTCCCCCAAGTGGTGAGGTCAGCCCAGCCAGGGATTTGCTGGATGTGCCCTCGAGAAGCCCCCACCGTGCCTCAGGCACCCAGAAGCAACCCTGCTCCCCAGAGGGGAGCAGTAAGCTCTACTCCAGCCTGGGGGAGCTGTCCACCATCAGGGAGACCAGCCAGACGAGCACTTTGCAGAGCCTGAGTCCACAGCCCGGCATGAGGGTCTCCCCCACCAAAATGCCGCAGGTCCCCGAGGTACTGATCACAATGGCTGAGGGACCAGTGCCCGTGTCAGATGGCTCCACCACCTCCATCCAGAGTGCAGATTTTACTGGGGTAGAGCCAAGCAGGACTGGACAGCAGGCGGTCCCTGTGGGATTGATTTCATGCCCCACAGAGAAAGGGACACCTCCTAGGGACCCCAGTCCCCAGATTAGTTCAGCCAAAGATGAAAGAAACGTCCTCACGTTTGCCTCTGGGGAAGACCCTAATGATGACAAGTTCCTGAAAAGGTGGAGCCTTCCGGGGTTCCTGGAGTTCAGCCCCACCTCACCGGCAGGCCTTAGTTCAGACCCCGTGAGCCCTGAGCCCGTTCTTTTACTTGACACAGAAGCATCCTCAGAGACCAGTGGAATCAACATTGTGGCTGGCTCTCGAGCCTCTCCTGATATGCTGTATTTAATGGAAAACCTGGACACCAAGGAAACAGATATCATAGATTTTAACAATGAGCCAGCGGAAGAATCACCCAAGGGAAGACCAGAAAGCTCTAGGACCTGGTTCTAGCCGAGGTTCTTACTTTTGAACTGGTCAATTTTTTAGAAAATGTATAAGCTACTTAAAACTGAAGGGCATTATGATCCTAGCTTCTGAGAACTGTTACAAGGTGACTTTCACGGAAGTCACACAGACCACAGTGACATATCTTAACCAAACAGGGAATCTTAATAAAATATATATATGACTTACAATTCAGAGATTATGTTAGATTTGGAAAGGGCCTTGTAGACGATAGTTCCCCAGTTTTGCCTACCGGGAGACAAGGATGCTCTCCTCCCCACTTTTTCTCTTTTCTTCGGCTCCTCAATCATAAAGAGAGGGAGATGTGTCACACAATGCCACAAAAGCTCATTCCTGATACTGACTCTTTGAGGCTTTCTAACCGTCTCACTCCCACTTTCTAGAACTGTTATCACTTCTTGATTCTTAAGCTTCATCAGCATCACAACCTCCATCTCCCTTCAATTTCTTTTTCTCTGTTTTCTTTTATTCTCTCATCCTTTTATCTTTCCCTTCTACTCTGTCCCACCTTTCAGGTTGTACTATTTTCTCTTGCCAACTCTGCTGCTTACTTTTTGCCCTGGTTTGCAAACGATGACGCATTGGCCGTGCCTCCCACAGGGCAATCAAAGATGACCGAAAGTCCAACCTGACACACTCAGGCCTCCCGGTGGAAGGTGCGTGGGGGCTGACGGCAGCCATTGCCATTCTTTCTGTAGCCACCCTCTGGCCTTGAACACTGGAGAAATCGGAAGCCAAGAGGACAAGGAACCTGCATAACCAAGTGCTTATGGAACCAAAGAATAACAAGGCTTGAGTGGGTTTAACTCGAACTCTTAAGCAAAAATCCCAATCATGTCACAACGTGGGACCAGTTACTGTGTCTGCCAGGTTGTTTGGCATGAGGTAGGATATTGGAGCTGGGAGGTTAAGGGGATCCAGGATGGCACGATGGGGACAGGACGTTGACCAACTCCCTCCAAGGAGTTGTTGAAGATGGCGGTTGGTTGGGGCCTCTGACTTTGTGTGGAGAATGCTGTGTCTCACTATCTCCGTTGTATGATGAAGCTTGACTACGTATGACTTAACAAATAAAGTAACCCTAATTGCTACCATTTATCTAGTACTCACGGGTCCAGGCAGCAGCCTGTAAAGTTCACAGAGAATTTCACTAATCCTCACAGGAATGCTATGGAGAGATCCATTTTAAAGATGAAGAAAACAGAGCCTTTGGAAAAGCAAAATAGTGTGACTAAATCACACAGCCAGAAAGTGGTAGAGCTCGGATTAAAACCCAGGTTTAACCAAGAGTCCAACCTCTTAACCTGTGCGCTCCCTCACTGTGTCATGCCATGTATAAGGCCCTGAATCAGCCAGCAGTTGGCCCACAGTTTTGGAGGATGCCCCAAGGAAGCCATGCCTGAACTTCTCCAGCCTTGGCAGGCCCTCTGGGTCCTCCCTGCCTGAGTCTACCTGGTCTTTTCCTTTTAAGATTGATTTTATTTATTTATTTATTTATTTGAGAGAGAGTGGAGGAGGACAGAGGGAGAGAATCTCAAGCAGACTTCGAACTCAGCATGGAGCCCAATGCGGGGCTCGATCCCATGACCCCGAGACCATGACCTGAGCCACTCATGAGGCTCACGAGACACTCAACTGACTGAGCCACCCGGGCGCCCCTACCCGGTCTTTCATGCATGCATACAGGGAGGGCATTGCTCTCCCCTTGAGCCCAGCCATGGTCCTCTTCATTTTTCTGAAAGAACAAAGGTGGCAGAACCCTCCTCCCCAACTTCTCCCAGCACGCAATGTTATAATTAGCACATTTTTATAAGACACTGCATCTAACTGGGCCACCCAAGCTGCGTGACAGCAGTGACATTTACTTTAACTGGGTTTTCTCAAAAGACTAAAAGGAAATAACATTGGAAGAAATACTATACATTGATGGTTCTCTATGTGGGTCAAGAGTGTTAGCCCCTGGGAAAGGACCAATATTCCCAAAGCATTCGTACGGACTATGCAATCAAGTATATATCATATAATATGATGTAATGCAGCTGAGAGCCAGGAACCCTAACCCTCCCCCAGCCTCTTAATGCTTTTCTTTTGGCTGTTTCAACTTAAGTCCCTCTATTCTCTTCTCTTTGGCTTTAACTATTGCTCAAATTCAAACAAGTTTCTACTTAGCTGCTTTCAAAATATAACCAATTTTTGTTCATAAATCCAAGGTGATAAATTATACACAAACAGAATGTATGATTCTAGGGGTCCACTCTCCCAAACTAGGAAAGTATTCATTCATCTCTGCTTCCATCTACCCCTTATGCACCTTTGTTTAGAAAACTATTTAATTTCCTTAAGATTTCATCAGACTCTGAGGTGGCCTCCCATTTCCTCCTTGCACTGGAAGCTGAATAATGACTCATTCAATGAGCCCATGTGGTTGAATTCAGCTATAAATTCAAGCTAGCAATTGCCCACATCATATGAAGAAATTCTCTATTCATTCTGAAATGAGTTTTTACCCACAAAGACCAAAGCTGCAAAAAAAAAGATTTCTCTGGTGCCTGATTTCATTGCCTGCCTAGCCCATTTTTCCCTGAGCTCTGGAAACTTCTACCCCCTAAATGGCCACCTGGCCTGGTGGCTTATTCTTTTTGGCTTGTCCATTCCCAGAACAGGCTCCGCTGTGCATCAGATGCAATCCTTAAAGCCAGAGAGTGCAACAAGGCCAAGCCCACCCTGAGGCCTTCTCTCTCTGACCTCTGGAGCTAGCTGTGCCCTCACGCCTTCCACAAGTCAGGGAAGGTAAAGGCCCGTGAACTTTTTCTCTGTCATCCAAGAATTCAGGGATGACCGGCCCCCCACAAAACAAAGAAGGCTGTTCTCCTCCCTCTTTAATTATCTCGTGTACTTCATGGCTCATCGCCTCTGCCACTCCAGCCATCCACTTACAGCTGGGTTCAACTAAGCCATGGAAAACACATTTTAAATGGAATGGAGAAATGTAAAATTGTCCATTCATTTAAAGACTCACACACCCTCTTTTTTTTTTTTTTTAAGATTTTTTATTTAGACACTGGGGAGGGTATGTGCTCTGGTAAGCGCTGTGAATTGTGCAAGACTGTTGAATCACAGATCTGTACCTCTGAAACAAATAATGCAATATATGTTAAGAAAAAAAAAAAAGAAGAAGAAGAAGGTAGCAGGAGGGGAAGAATGAAGCGGGGGAAATCGGAGGGGTAGACAAACCATGAGAGACGATGGACTCTGAAAAACAAACTGAGGGTTCTAGAGGGGAGGGGGGTGGGAGGATGGGTTAGCCTGGTGGTGGGTATTGAGGAGGGCACATTCTGCATGGAGCACTGGGTGTTATGCACAAACAATGAATCATGGAACACTACATCTAAAACTAATGATGTAATGTA
>NC_138373.1:117013816-117028056 GCF_054177405.1 Leptonychotes weddellii | reverse complement strand
TATAGGGAAAAAAAATTTTTATTTATTTACTTGTCAGAGAGAGAGAGACTGAACACAAGCAGGGGGAGAGACAGAGGGAGAGGGAGAAGCCCGCGGTATTATTTGTTGACTAGAAATCCTTAATTTTAACATGATCAAGTTCATCAAGGTTTTTTGTTTTATGCTTTTGCAGTTTTGGATAAGAAATCCTTCCGCACCCCTATGTCATGATGCTCTCCTACTCTCCTAGGTTTTCCTATGATCTTTACAGTGGTACATAGGTATCCAGTTTTATTTTCCTCCATAGACTGAGGCAGGTTCCCCCCATTGCCTCCTGCTAAGCAAGCAGTCTATCGGTTCCATGTATTTCTTGAAAAGCAGATACACTAGTATGAAGAAAAGTAGCATCTGAGAGAGGAGAAAGATAGGGTATGAATGGGAAAAGAGAAAGCTGAGTCATAACTCCATAAAATTCTAACTCCTCCCCACTAAATACAAACTGTTTCCAAAATGCATCCCCTCCTGTTGTCTTTTGACTAGTGATTTTCCCGTTTGAATACCTGAAGGGTGTAAACTCCTGTTACACTAGACTGCATAAAAATCCACTAGAAATAAGCCAGCTCTTCCAACAGGCTGAGACTGAACTGTAAGAGCCAAGCCTGATACGTGAGGAGCTCTCGCTGAAGAAGATACAGCGACTGTGTTGTAAGGATAGCTCAGGATCCTGCAACGCTCAAAGGAAGGCAGGATGGAATCAGAGAGGCGGAGTCCACAATCAAACTGTGATCCAGGTTCCAGCTGCGGGATCCGCGGAGGAGGAGGTGTTACAGCGGGAGGCCACCGTCCCTGGAGGCAGCAGGAAGTCCACCCCCCCAGGGGGCCCTCCAGGGCTTTCCACCATCGTCTTCACCCTCCTGGAACAGGCTTTGCTCAAAGATGGGTGGATCCTGCGTGTTCACGGCCACCCTCAGCCCTGTCCTGAGTCCCCGTGTAAAGCCACAACACGAGAATTCCTCAATTTGGCTCCTAAACACAACCAAGTATCACCTGCTCTTCCACTGAAACAGTTCCGCTGACTTTTAGCATCCGGGCACATGGGCTTCCCGACAAAGAACCTAATAAAGTGCCCAACGTGGTCCCTCCCTAAGAGAATTACGTGCTGAATTTAGGGCCTCACCTCTGCATATGCTCGCTGGGAGACGTTCATCACCCAAGGATAGATGCGGGGGCATCCCAGAAGCCCAATGAAGGGAAAGTGCAAGGGCAGAAGCACTTAAAATACAATGTGATTGTCTGAGCCAGAGTTGGATATATGACTTTGGCCTGCAGCAGAACACTGGTGGCCGGTGGCCTGAATCTGAGTTCCTTACAGCTCTTTCTTGTCCAGGATGCTCCGATTGACCACAGTCTCCACCGCTGCCGACTGCCCCACCCTGGGCCTGCTTCACTTGGTTGTGGCCTATTTGGCCCTGGGGGGTGTCCTGGGTTGGCAGTTCTTTTACTAAAGCATCCGCAGCTCCACGGAGACCTCAACCACGTGAGTTCCCTAATCTGTGCAAAGAGGGAAAAAATAGGAAGATGCAAAGCCAACGGTGTCCTCGTATTACTATAAACTCCAGCAGCCCCAACCTACCACCCACACATGATAAACCTGTATTCTGTCCTCTTTCTGACCTGCTTCTCCAGGTGAACTGTACAGTCTTGGTGTTCCCCCTGGCTCACTGACAGGGCAAATCATCTGAGCCGCAGGGATTCCGGCACTAGCTGGCTGCGCTTGACCAGGCCCCGTTGGCAGCAGGCCTCGCATGGATGTCAGATCCAGACAACCCAGGAATAGCATGTCATTTGTGTGTCGTTCCCACTGGAGAAACTCTAGCCGCTGTTCATAGTAGCCGGCTGGCTGGCTGTCTCTTGCCATGGGTGGGGGCGGCCTGGAGCCCTCCTGCTATTTCCAGCCATTGACCTCAGTCTGAGGTCAGCTCCCGAGCAAGCTGCATGGAACACGGAATAACAGGGGGCAGCTCTACAGAGAGGGCAGATAAAAGGATATGTAATTTTTGAAGATTTATTTATTTATTTATATATTTGACAAAGAGAGTGTGCGCACAAGCAGGCCGAGCAGCAGGCAGAGGGAGGGGGAGAAGAAGGGAGAGGGATAAGCTGCTGAGCAGGGAGCCCCATGCGGGGCTGGATCCCAGGACTCTGGGATCATGACCTGAGCCGAAGGCAGATGCTTAACTGACTGAGCCACTCAGTTGCCTCAGGATATGTAATTTTTAAAGATTTTATTTATTTATTTGACAGAGACAGAGACAGCGAGAGCAGGAACACAAGCAGGGGGAGTGGGAGAGGGAGAAGCAGACTCCCTGCTGAGCAGGGAGCCTGATGTGGGACTCGATCCCAGGACACTGGGATCATGACCCGAGCCAAAGGCAGACAGACGCTTAACGATTGAGCCACCCAGGCGCCCCAAGAATATGTAATTTTTAAAAGCTAGATTCACCCCTGTAAGGAAAAGGGCAGGTCTACCTACTTGTAGAAGAATAAACAGCTAAGCCCTAGTTGGTAAACCCTGTTGGTGTGGGGAAGGGATGGCCGAGAACAAACCTCTAAAAGCCATAAGGAACTGGCTTTGTGTTCAGCTAACACCAAGTCCAGAGTCACTTTCCTCAGAATATACTTCAAGGGACACTCAGAGAGCCTGTGGGGGGCCCTGAGGAGATGGAGAACAAAGAGTAAGAAGACCAACATCAGATTAGAAAGGAGCCTCTCCCTGTTTCCCGTCAACATTTGGGGTCGGGTCCAGCCCCCCCAGCCACCAGGGCGGTTTTCTGAGCTGCCTCACCTCTGTTACCTGAGGCCACCCCCACGCATGGCTTTTGCAAACCCCACTCTGTTGTTACCCCCCCACACACACACGGGCAGTGCAATTCTGCTATAAACAACGCTGCTAAGATCCAGAACTGTCCAGAGTTGGCGGCGACATGGAGAACTTGCAAGCCGCTGGTATCCAATCCCATCCCTCAGGGCCTCCAGGGATCCCAGAGAGCGGACAGGGGTCACGTGGGCACCCCAGCTGCCCAGCCCCCACAACCAGGGCTCACACCTTTCCCGTGTCTGTGTCAGCGGACACGCATGTTTCTGCTGGTCCCCGGGGAAGGTGACGGGAGACAAATCAGTGGTCTCCCCCAGGGGTGCAGGGGCAAAGGGAGCTCTTGCTTTTACTACATGTTCCACTCAGAAAACTCAACTTCAAATGTGGCCTAATCACCTTTTGTCAAGAAGAGAACATAAAGGGGATGAATGTGAAATTTTGGATGCAGATTGTGTGGGTTCGAATTCTGGATCCACTGCTGCTCGTGCAAAGTTACTTAACCTTTCTGTGACTTGGTTTCCTCGGAGATAAAATGGGGATCATTGTAATGCCTGTTATTGTTAGTATTAAATGAGTTGATACAGACAAAACTCCTAGTATATTGTGTGTCATATAGTAAGCACGTAATAAATGTTTGCTGCCATTATTATACCCATAGTATTAAATAGGATGGTGAATAAGAGCTGGGGGACAGGTTCTAGGCAGGCCCAGACACTTCCTAGCTGTGTGACCTAGGTCAAGTTACCTGACCTGCTCTAGCCTCTATTTCAACAACTATAAAATGGCGTTGATGCCTGTATCTTCTTCACTGGGTTGTTTTAAAAATCAGATGAAATAGTGGATGTAAAGCAATTAACAAGGGGCCTGATGCAAAGTTATGGCTCCATAATTGCTAACTGTCTTTATTATTATTTAATGAAGTGGGCCTGACTTTAGAGCAAAAGTAAGATGTGAGAATGTTTAATGTTTTTTTCCCCGAAGGTATAAAAAGGACTCCTTTCCTGAATCAAAAATAGAGGTACAAAATTTCTTCAATGTCCTGCCTTAAACTGAGTTGACAAAAGTATATAGCAAACTCCACTTGCAGAGGCAAAGGTCCAAGATGGGGACAAAAGGGGGGTGTTTCTCCAACAGTGCGGCCTGGACCTGCCTCCAGGTGGCAGCATTTTAGCATGTTGAACTTCGGGAAGCCCCGGGTCAGACCCTCCAGTTTCACCCACCTAAACCAAGGCTCATCGTGATGTTTATCTGTGAGGGCTGCTGAAGTTTCTCAGGCGCACTAGAAATTGCCTCTGGGAGAGGAAGTTTGGGACATAGGACTAGAGAGTAACCAGGGCCACAACTAGGATGTGCGGGGCCCCTCTCTGTTTAAACAATTTGAGTCACCCCAAATCAGTGTGCCCCTTTCTGGAGGCCCAATCTTATGCCAAAAAGAAGAAGAAGAAAATTACACTCACCCCAAGAGTGACCACTGGCCAGGCAGTTCCTTCCTGAAACCAGGTCCTGGTCACAGGGCACAGGACACCCCCATCAGCCTCAGGACACCTGCCCAATGGCACTGCCATCCCCACCCTCACCCCAGTCCTGCCACCAGGGAGGGCCTTGAACATGAGAGACCAGAGGAAGGCATTCCAAAGCATGGAAGGGCTTCGGGTGGGAAAGAGGCTTACTAGCGGCCGGGGTTGCTGGTCCAAGATGATAAAGGAGAAAATAAAGGAAGTATGGGGTGGTGTGGGGGAAAAGGAAAAACGAAGTGGGGTATCCCACATAATCTCCCAGGCCCACTCAATAACCCCAGTGCCTTATGTGGTCTGCCTCCTCCTTATTCTGAATAGCAGACCAAACACCCCCTCCTGTAATCCAAGGGCATTACCAGATTGGAACTAAGGACAGCCTAGTCACACATAATTTGTTTCTTAAAACTTTGGTTCACATTTCAAATTTCTTCAAATGGGTTGCTTACCAAAGAGAAAAATCTAAGAAATTGGCAGCTAAGTGTCTTATCAGGAGGGAAAACAATGTAATAAAGATGAGTGTGTTGTCTTAGATCAAGGAGGTAGTTCCACAGGTGTGTGTGCTCGGTGCCAGGGGACGTTAGTCAGGGTGAGGAGGTAGATCAGGATGGGGACAGAGAACGCAAGGCTGCCCCAGTAAAAAAGTCTGACACACTTGTCCTGAGCAGAGCTAGGGAGCTTCAGCCTTCACCACATCTTGCAGGCCCCTCAGATCCAACTGCTCCTCTCTTCTTGAATGGATGGGACATTATAGAATATTTTGGGAATATTTAACCCCATCTAAGTAGACACATCAAGTGGACAACTGGATATCAGACAAGTCTGGAGATTAGAGGAGAGGTCAGGGCTGGAGAGAGATAGTGGAGTCACCAACTCACAGAGAGTGTGGCCCTCTTTCTACATGGCCTCCTGGAGCCAGTGACCAGTAGAACATCAGCCTCTCCTCTGCCCCCCACTCAACCCAAGTAGTAGAACCCCCAAACTCACTCATCTGCCACTCTCTACCCCCACTATCCCTGGGAGATTCCAGTCCTGACGGGGGGAATGCTTGCCCTCTTTGCCAAAGGGAACTCCACAGGAAAGATTGGAATCCATTGCATATGCATTTCTGTGAGCAGCATGGTCAGTTTCTATTACAGCTAGAGAAGGTCAGCCACTTCCAACTCTAACACAAATTTCTATCTCAGCACATGGCTGGGAACTTCGAGACCAGAGAGCAAGGCAGGGGCATTTGTGTGCTGTCTCCTCACATCCATCTACCTAAGACAGGCTCATGATAGTGGAATCCTGTTGTCCCCACCGTCGGAGGACTCCCGGGGCCAGGAGTGCCCTCTGCTGGTCACAATAACACTGATGCTCCTGAGAGTAACTAATCACATCAGGAGTCAATTAGTGAGCATAATGACTACCACTTATCGTGAGCATTTACCATGAGCCAGACTTTTAATAAAAATTTTACCCAGATAATCCCATTTAATGCTCATCCTAATATTACCAAGCCCATTATCCTACTGTTTTCCCATTTTCCAAATGAGGAAATTGATGATTTTCTCAAAGTCACGAAGAGGAAGTTTGGCTGGTTGGCTGCTCTACTCTTGGTCATCCCCTTCAAATGCCTCAAGATAGACATAAGCCACCGCAGAAAGAAAGGGGGAATTTAAGCACGTATGTTTTTCCTTGTAAAAGTAAACACATTATTTTGGAAAAATTGGAAAGACAAATACATCCCCCCACATCAGAACAACTGTTAGCATTTTAACATGCTTCCTTTTTTTTTCTCCTTTCCATCTTTTTTTTTTAATAACTGAAATCAGGTGTAGTGTAAATTCTTCGCTGAAGAGGATTCTTAAAGATTTGTTTTCTTCAAGAATTTTCTGTTCTCAGACGAGATTTTCACATTTCTTAGTCAAAGCAACAGGTATGTACTTGGACCTCCAGGAAGAATCTGACCTAGAGTTCCTGGCCAGGAGTTCTATAATATCCTGGCCTGCCCAAGTGCGCTTCCCAGAGAGCCAGGGTTGCTATGGAGAATGAGCGTGGGAAACCTCAGGACAGGTCACACGGCCAGTCGGCCAAGTGCACTGCCCTCAGGGCAGGTGTTGAGGGTGAACTTTGGGGACTGATGCCTGGCTCACTTCCCGCAGAGGTTAGCACAGAGGCTCTGAGCAGGGGGATCCCCCAGGCAGCCATCTCAGGGCCTGGGATTCTTGGCGAGTTTCCCTCTGGCCGCCATAGGGATGTGGCCGTGTGGCAGCCCTCTTCCATCAACCTGTTTCACTTTTCTGCAGTTTCCTGGAAAGTGGCTCTTCCTTGCCAGAAGCCTCTGTGCCTCTCTCTACCTTAGAACGAAGCTATTCCCCTCCAGGGCAGTCCCTGTGGAGCTGTGGCATCTTCGGTCAGACTCCCAACTCTGCCCCTGACCAGCTCAATGACCTGAGCACTGCTGAACTTCTCAGACCTGTTTCCTCATCTGGAAGATCAGGGTAACTGTTCAGATTCCCCACAGAGTTGTGAGGAGAGGTCAGTGGACATTCATCTGAGTACCAAGCACATAGTAAAAGCTCAATAAATGGTGGCTATTGTTCTAGAAACCTTCTCCAGATAGGTGACTCCTGAAGGAACGTGGAGAGCAGATGTCTGTACAGAGGGCATCAGGAGACCACTCATCATTCATGTGGAATGTCCAAATTCCCACATCCTAAGTTCTATGCAAATGCCGGGGAAATAGACCTACTGCCTGAATCCTCTCCTGCTCTTCCGGCCCTTCCTCCCCTCCTCCCTGGACCATTTCCTAAGAACACAGGAAGGACTCTACCAGGAGTAATACTCAAATCATGTAAAAACTCAGACTGAAGAAGTATGACACCAGCCATGGAGCTGAAACGGGGTTTTGAGAGCCTCTTGTTACACCACTCTATTTCCTGGATTGTGGGGAGGTAAGGGGTCTCAGGAGAGGGGCCAGAGAAGCTGGTGCATTGGGGAGAATCCTCAGCAGGCTCTGGGCAATGGTTCTTTACCAACTGATATAGCAATATGTTTACATTTTAACAACAAATATGGCCAAACCACCATGTACTGACTGATTTATCTCCAGTTGAAACCCCAGGAAAGTCATTCTGGGACCCCCTCCCAAGAATATAAGGGGCCACAGAATGGATTAAGCCCATTGGGGGTTCATGCCCTGCTCACAGAGTGAGTTGGGGAGAAGAACTGTACTGCTCAAGAGTCTACCTAAGTGTTAAAACACCCCTATCCACGTCATTCCTTACTGCACGCCTTGCTGTTGCAATAGGAAGAAGAGATCCAGAAGTTGGATGAGCCCAAGTCAAACACCATGATGAATGTCTGAGGAGGGATGTCAATGCTGATGTCCCAGACTGGGCCTGGAAAAAGAAACCACCAAACCCAGTGCTGCAGTCCAGCACCAACCCCTTATGCCCAGTCATTCAGTCATTCATTGCACTAATACCTGTTAACCCCACCTTGGGTGCCCGGTGCGGTCCTGAGGGCTGGGCATACGACAGCGAGCAAGACCACTAGAGTCTCTGCACTCGTGGTGCTCAGCCTAGTAGGGGAGCCAGACATGAAAGTGTAATACAGAGTGACAAGAGCTACAATGGGGGAAAAGACAAGGCACTAAAAGAGCAAAAGAGGGCCCCTGACCCAGAAGTCTCACTGCATTAAATAACGTTGTAGCCAAGCCCTGAGGGCGAGTGGGAGCTGGCCACATGAAGAGGTGGGGGAAGCATGCAGCAACATGGACGAACACTAGAGACTGGCCAAGCCCTCAGAAGAGCAGAACAGTCAACCTGAACTTCAACATCATCATTTTGATGTGTCAAGTTTGGGGTGCAATTAATACTCACATGGGAACCTGACTTCTGACTTAACCAAAGAATGGTCTGGAAAGACTATGACCCTGTAAATCTAAATTTCCAAGCCAAAGGTGTGGGCAGGTTGGCAGGGAGACCAGGTTGGGAGGGAGGCAGTGTCGCAAGGGGCTTACGGTTGGACCTTGGTGTCCCATGAACTCATGTTGAAGTCTCACCCGACTCTACTTCTTAGCTGCGTGACTTTAGCTGAGTCAGCTCAACCTCTCTGGGCTGTAACTTCCTCACCTGAAAATGGAGAACAAGGCGGGTATGTACTGTGTAGTAGTATTCGAATGAGACCCAACATGAAGTCCTCAGTGTGGGAAACAGCACAGGGCTGACTCTTGTTACGTGCAATCCACCCCCAACATAAACATCATTTTGTGCCCAAGAATCTCAAGGCTTTTGAGAACAGAAATCTGACCTAATCCAGACGTCACAGCTAATATTTACTGAGAGTGTACATACCCCAGCCCTGTCCTCCACACCTTATGTGGGTGGCTTTAGTTCATCTTCACGACAACCCAATAATAAAGGTGCTGTTTTCCAGATTTTACAAACTAGGAAACCAAGGCTTAGTGACTTGCCTCAGGTAATCAAAAGTTTCAAAAATCTAGAACACTGACAATACAAATGCTGGCAAGGATGTGGAGCAACAGGCGCTCTCATTCATAGCTGGTGCGAATGCAAAATGGTACAGCCACTTTGGAAGACCGTTGAGCAGTGGGCAGTTTTTGACAAAACTAAGCATCCTCTTCCCATATGATCCAGCAATCATGCTCCTTGGCATTTACACAAAGAAGTTGAAAACTTTATTCATAATTGCCAAAAATAAAAAATAAATACAAAAACTTGGAAGGAACCAAGATGTCCTTCAATTGGTGAATGAATAAACTGGAATATTAGTTGGTACTACAGAGAAATAAGCAATCAAGCCATGAAAAGGCATAGAGGAAATTTAAAGGTATATTACTAGGTGAAAGAAGCCAATCTGAACAGACCATGATTCCAACTATATGACACTCTGGAAAAGGCAAAACTATGGAAACAGTAAAAAGACTAGTGGCTGCCTGGAGTGCCTGGGTGGCTCAGTCAGTTAAGAGTCCAACTCTTGATTTCAGCTCAGGTCATGATCTCAGGGTCCTAGGATCGAGCATCGAGTGGGGCTCCATGCTCAGTGGGGAGTCTGCTTGAGATTCTTTCTCTCCCCTCCCTCTGCTCACACACGCGCTCTGTCTTAAATAAATAAATAAATATTAAAGGAATAAAAAAAGATTAGTGGTCCCCTGTTAGGGGAGAGGGAGAGATGAGTAGGCAGAACACAGAGCGTTTTTAGGGCAGTGAAACTACTCTGTATGATACAATAGTGGATGCATCATTATATATTTGTCCAAACCCATAGAATGTACAACCCCTGGAGTGAATCCCAGTCAGACTCTGGACTTTGGGTACCAAGGACCTGTCAGTGTGAGCTCACTGATTTTAACAAATGTACCACCATGTGTGGGATGTCCACAGTGGGCGAGGTTGTGCCTGTGTGGGGACAGGGCTATGTAGAAACTCTCTGTACTTTCTGTTCAATTTTTCTATGACCATAAAACTGCTCCAAAAAAAATAAAGTTTACTAATGAAAAAAAAAAAAAAAAAAGAAACCAGGCTTCAAACCCAGGAAGTTTGGCTCCAGAGTGCACCTCTTTAACCAGTATACTATACTATCCCCCAACTTCTGATGGTAGAAAAATCCAATTTTTGGTAGAAGTAAAAAAGAAAAAAAAAATTGTCCACATAAAGTGAAACGAGATCACCGGGCTTTGGAATGTGCTTCCAGCTCAGGCTGCCAACCCTTCTTAATCCTTTCTAGAGGACTGGCAAGACTTCCCAGCTGATTACGCCGACTCCCGCCTCCCACATCGTGTTTGATGAAAAGCACCTGACATGTGGCTCGAGGCCAGCATCCCCAGGGCCCTTTGGTCTGGAGAACAGCTGTGAGTCATCTGGGGCACCAGGAGTGAAAGTTTTATCAGCTGGCCTTTCGCGAAGCTGCCGGGAAGACTATCTGCTGGGGTAGCCACGCCTCCAACTGCTCTATTTTTAGAGAAAGACACTCTTTCCAGGGCCACGCTTCTGACAAAGGAGCAGGGCAGCTCTGCCCAAGGTACAGCCAGCGACCATCAAATCACTTCCACTGGTTTGCCTGACTTAGGGCTCATTTTCTGCAAGTTTGTGGACCGCCATCCAAAGCATTTAACGAAAGGATTTATCAAATGCTCGCTCCTCCTCCAGCTGAGGGAACCTGGTGTATACTGCTTTCTCCCCCTGGAAGGGGGACAGAGCCATTGTAAGATACTATTCAAACAACAGCATCTTGCCAACATATCAAAGAATACCATTCAAAGTCAATACAAAGCTTTTCTTGCTGTACGGAAACAAAATATCTGTATGGGAGACCATAGGATTAATTTGTTTTAATATTCCATGGTGGGGGGAGGAGTTGGGGGTGCTGCAGAGTGGACCAAAAGGATATAGAATTGGCTCAATGGGCTTTGGGTCTTCCCAACACCGAATCAGGAAGCCAGCTGGGGCCCAGGAACCGAGAGAAACAGCCCCAGGGCTGACCATTAGGACTCCGTGCAATAATCCCAGCCCAATAGCTAATCATAACACCAATAATAAAAGGATACTAATATCAACCATTTTTCAAGTGCCTTCTAATGTGCAAGACACTTTAAACACATTATCTCGTGACAACCCCATGCGGTGGGTGTGACTACTCCAATTGTACAAGTAAGTGAACTGAGGCTCAGAGAAGCGAATGGCAGAGATATGCGAAAGGAAAATAAAAAAGGAAGGCTGGGTCAAGGTCATTGCCATTTTAACTTAGTATCCCAGAATTTAAACTAGAACAAAAATAACAATGTTTTTCTCAAGCACAGTCCCCACCCCCACTTACCTCCGTTTGCCCCGCTGAATGATACAGCGTGTGGGGACACTGAAGTCCCGCAGTGGGGAGTCTCTGCAGCTGAGCTTGATGGGACCTTACGACCCACCTGGTCCAACCCTCTCATCTCCAGATGAGGGAAAGGAGAGGGTGAGAAGTTAAACAACTTGCCCCCAGGCACACAGCAATTAGAGAAATTCCAACACAGATGCCTGGAGTCCAAATAGGGGCCTTTCCTACAGCACCATCCCCTCCCATCAGTGTGACTCTAACTGGGCAGGATTCAAACGGAGCCCCACAATCTGAACGACACCTTTGATGGGGCGATATTGAACCAATGCTACTCCTCCCTCCAAAAGTAGATGGGAGAGGGGCACCTGGGTGGTGCAGTCGGTTAGGCGTGCGACTCTTGGTTTTGGTTCAGGTCGTGATCTCAGCGTTGTGAGAACGAGCCCGGCACTGGGCCTCATGCTCAGTGCAAAGCCTATTTCAGATTCTCTCCCTCTCCCTCTGCCCCTCCTGCTCATGCTCTCTCTCTAAAATTAAATAAATAAATCTTAAAAAAAAAAAAAAAGCAGAAGGAAGAAACTCTCCAACAAGAGAAAAAGAGAAAAACACAGCTTGTCCTAGGCCTCTGGGGAGTTCAGGTTAGTTTGTGGCCTTTCAGAGCTCATGTCCCCAGACCTCCAATCTACTCACGGAATCTACTCCCGTAAATCACATTAACTGCTCTTCTGTCATTCTCTCATGTAAATACACTTCGTAAGGAAGGGTCACAGAAAGCTACCAGCAAAAACTTGTGGCAGGTGGTCTTTCCCAAACTCCTCCAGAGTCCCTGCTTCTCCAAGATGATGCCTGTTGGGCTTCACTCGGATCAAAGAAATCCTGACAAGGTAAAGAGGGATGAGTGAGCTTGCATGGCCAGGCACATCCCTAGTTTCAATTTGTCCCATCCCAGTGTTAGCTCAGCAGTGTGCAGGGGATGGCAGGTGACAGCCAAGGAGAGATGATGTCACACCCTCTGGCTGTGCCAATGTTCCCTTACCTCTCCACACCATGATGAGCTGAAGGCACGGTGGAGCCTCCCAAGATCAGCTTCACTGTCCTTGTTCAGTGGCTGCCCACTACGCCCCAGGCTTTTCGATAGCTCACTGGTTGCAAAAGTTGTGAGGTTGCTCCATCCATCCCAGGAGGTTCTAAGTTAGCAGCAATTTTAAGGATGTAGCTGGACCTTGGGCAAATATTGACATTCCTTAAAGATGTGATGTCGTACCAAGCAAGTATTGATTGATAAGAGAGAAAGTACGCAGCGGGAAGGGGGAAAGCCGACATTGTATTAAGCTTCTACTACGTTCCAGGCATTTACTGTCATTGAATCCTCACCATGACATTCTTATCATCTCTATTTTACAAATGTAGAAAGACCTTCAAAGAGATCCAGCAACGTCTCCAAGGCCATCCAGGCAGGAAATGCTAGAACTACAATTCCACCCCAGATCCACCAAACTACCAACCCACACACGCTAGACGCGTCCATGGCAGGCACTGCTGGTTTCCCACCTAACCTCTCCTTTCTTCCTTGCTAATGGAACCCTGCTCATATGAGGCAGCGATGTGCCCAGCTCCAGGTGGCCCCAGAATTCAGTAGCATCAACCATTCTCTGAAAGCCCCTCTGGCTACTGGGCCTGATGCTTGAGCTGCAGCTTAGAATCCATTTCCTCATGAAAACCATCCTATACACGGAAGTCAGTAAGAATGCAACCACTGTATCATCCCTGTACTTCTGTTGTTCTATGGATGAAGCCAATTCTTGGAGATTAACCTGGGATGCCACCATTTATAGCATGGTTTCTACAGGAAAATGCATTAAAGATTCACCCACTTCTTGACCCCTACCTACTCTGCAAAAAAACAAAACAAAGAAAAAAAAATCGCAGCAACTTATAAGAGACTTCATGAGTCCTTTATAAAGTTTATAAGCAATTCCAATTTCCAAAGCTACTTTCACATTATCAACCCTTTACTTGTTGGAAAGATCTAAGAATATCGAGAATGCCAAGGAATTTCTTGGAAGTATAGCTATACAGTGGGTCTTTCTAGACCATCCTACTCCACCTTATTAAATTGAAAGAAAATCTTTCCCATGGCTGGAAAAAAAAAAAAAAGATATTCTAGGCTAGAAGAAAAAAAATACTAGCTACTGTATGCATTTTACAAATACGGTGCTGCTTTTCCTGGAGAGGGCTGCTGGCATTAGGATATAGCCCACGGCGTCTCAGCCTCGCGGGTGACAGCAGGGGCCAGCCAATTCTTTGTTGTGGCTGCTCTCTGTGCGCCCTAGAATGTTTA
Organism: Leptonychotes weddellii; assembly: GCF_054177405.1. Taxonomy (NCBI): domain Eukaryota; kingdom Metazoa; phylum Chordata; class Mammalia; order Carnivora; family Phocidae; genus Leptonychotes; species Leptonychotes weddellii. Next base: position 117,014,528 of record NC_138373.1, on the reverse strand, counting down.
GCGGCCTCCCTGGCCTCCATCCACTAGATCCAGGAGCACTCTGAGTTGTGACAAACAAAAACGTCTTCAGACATTGCCAACTGTCTCTTGAAGGGCAAGGCCACCCCTAGATAAGAACCACAGGCAAAGGCTGACAAGTTGGGAGGACCTATTGACTCGCAGGGCTGCACTAAACCTGACAGAGCCACGAGACACTCCAGTGAGGTAGAAAGTCCTGATCTGTGTTCTGGTGGCAAATCCCCCCCTCCATAGAGTAGGGCTCGGAGGGTCACTGAAACGGCCTTCAAGAAAGCCCGCCTCAGAAGAGGTGTCCCCTCACTGCTGGCTCCTAAGGGTTGCCGGGCAGAATCCCCTCCAGGCCCGTTTTCCCGACCTGGGTCCTTTCACTCACCTGCAGCCTGTAAAGCGGCTGCCGTGCCCACTTCCGGTCACTCCTGCCCTGGCTCTCCACCCCGGGAGGCGGGGAGGCGGGGAGGCAGTGAGGGTTAGGGTGAGGCGGTGAGGGTTAGTTAGGGTGAGGTGGTGAGGCGGTGAGGCAGTGAGGGTTAGGGTGAGGCGGTGAGACGGTGAGGCGGTGAGACGGTGAGGCGGTGAGGGTTAGGGTGAGGGTTAGTTAGGGTGAGGCAGTGAGGCGGTGAGGGTTAGGGTGAGGCGGTGAGGCGGTGAGGGTTAGGGTGAGGCGGTGAGGCGGTGAGGCGGTGAGGCGGTGAGG
>NC_138373.1:116976630-117013716 GCF_054177405.1 Leptonychotes weddellii | reverse complement strand
CTTGACAGAGTATCTTGGGAGCGACTTGGGAATCCACCGTGCGGACCTGGGCACCGAGCGGCCTGGGCCCGTTCGGGGGTCGTGGGCCGAAATCTCAGGGGAGACCCTCAGCTTCCGCCCAGCCCTGCACTGGGAGGGTCCGAGCCGGTCGCTTATCCTACAGGTTACCCAGCCACTGTGCGTTCCTTTCCGGGTTCTTCCAGCGCCGTGTAATCTTGTCAGCTAGTCTGGGTAAATCCCGAGTCTTTCCCAGAACCCCCTCTCTTTTACCTCAGGGATAATCCATGGTAGGAAAAAATCTATTCGTTCAACATATCTTGTGAAGTTCCTGGCTACTAGTGATTTGAGTTTCCGTTATCAAACTGAGAGTACTGCATCCTTCTTTCCTTCCTTCAGATGCTCCAGGAAGGCAGGGAATTCTGTCTGTGGTTCATCACTTATTTGTGGAATAAATTAATGCCCACTTTGTCCGAGTTGCTGTCTTTGTGCTAAGAATGCAGCAGTGAACAGAACTGGCACATCCCTGGCCTCAGGGACTTCACAGTCCTTCAGGAGAGCAAGAGAACTAAGAAATAAAACAAACCCAAACTGTGGTAAGAGGTAAGAGGGAGGGAAACTGTAGGGCGGAAACAGCCTCAATAATAATGGGGTGGTCAGGGTCAGGGGACCTTCTTTGAGGAAATGCTCGTTAAGCTGAGACAGGAAGATGAGGAACTGGCCTGAAAGCATTTTCAAGGGACCACACACATACACACATGCACACATGTGCATCTGCACCCACACACATGCACGCATAAATACACGTGCATACGTGCAGTCTCACACACACACACACGTGTGAATGCACACACCACATACATACACACAGATACGCATGCACACACACAGATACGCGCACACCACACACATGCATGCACACATAAATATGCGTGCACATACATGTGCACAATACACAGGCCCGCCATATGTATATGCATGCACACATGCAGAAACAGTAATACATGTGTGCACACACCACGCAGGAACGCCACATACATAAACACATAAATACACATGCACACACAGATGTGCACACATGGGCGCGTGCGCGCACACACACACACCCCCTTCGCCTCAAGGGAACATTTCAGGGCTGAGGGAAAAGACTATAGTACAAAGACCCTGAGGCTTAGTTCTCTGTATTACTTAGTAAAAAGGATAGAAGACACTCTGTTTTCCATAACAATTACCACAACATTGGGTGAGATATACATATATATCTCTATATATGTACTGCATATCTCTATATATGTACAACATAACATATATATATACATATATATCTCACCCAATGTTGTGGTAATTGTTATGGAGACAGACAGATGCAACAGGAAGCCAATCCCAGCATATATATATATATATGAAGACCTTGACTTAGTGGTGCTGAGGGTGATAGGAAAAGAGAAGCCTTTATTCCTAGGCCTAACCCTGGACTTACTCCAAGATATATAGATTTTATTTTTTAAAGATTTTACTTATTTACTTATTTAGAGAGCGTGAGCAGGGGGAGAGGAAGAGAGAATCTCAAGCAGACTACATGCTGAGCGTGGAGCCCAACCCAGGGCTCAATCTCATGACCCTGAGATCATGACCTGAGCCAAAGTCAAAAGTTGGACACTCAGCCAACTGAGCCACTCAGACCCCCAAATTATATAGATTTTAGGACTATGGGCTTAAGATTTTACTTATGAGGGAGGGAAGGGGAGAGAGAAGCAGACTCCCTGCTGAGCAGGGAGCCCGCAACTTGGGGCTCGATCCCAGGACCCAGAGATTACGACCTGAGCCGAAGGCAGACGCTTAACTGACTGAGCCACTCAGGTGCCCCAGACTATGGGTTTAGAAGTAGTTTTTATTTAGGAAGAAAAAACTTTGATTAAAACACCAGTCAGAAAAGTAACTCTATTATTGTTTATCATTCTATATGTGAAACTATCCACCCCAACTCCCCCTTTCCCAATAAAACAATCTTTTTTTTGAAAGATTTTATTTATTTAGTTTGGGGGTGGACAGAGGGAAAGGGAGAAAGTCTTAAGCAAGGGCTCGATCTCACGACCCTGAGACTACCACCTGAGCCGAAACCAAGAGTCAGATGCTTAACTGCACCATGCAGGCGCCCCAACAATTACTTTTATAATGTGAAACTTTGTATTTATATATCACATTATAAATACATTATAAGCACAATCAGGTGTGTGTTAAACTCAAGGTTTTTTATACAAGGTACTGTCTATAGCAGTACTGATGGGCATAATAAATCACATCTGTGTTCTTACCTGTATTTAGTGCTGTCTTTAGTATTTAAAAATAATTTTCTGTATGTAAATCAAGCCCTACTTCACGGGCCAATTAACATCAGCTCATTTATTGCTGCTTGCTGAGGACCCACCGGGTGCCAGGCACTGAGGTGGAGACAGACAGATGCAACAGGAAGCCAATCCCAGCAGATCTGCCCTCGGGGAGATTATAGTCCCATCCTGGAGCCGGGCAATCAGTAAGTTTTTACAGGGAAGTACTGTCACACAGTGTAAAATCACTAGACGGCGTGAAACCCAGTCTGAGAGGTCAGGACATGACATGCTCGGTACATGGGGTGTACCGAGCATGTCATGTCCTGAGAGGGGTGGGGTGGGGGAGGGCATCCCAGGCGGAGGGGGCTGCACAGGGGACGTCCCTCCTGATGCGGGGACAGGTGGCACATTCGATGAGCCACAGGAGGCAGCAGGGGAGGAAGGTAGCTCCCAACGGGCTGGAGAGATGGGCAGAGGCGGATCTGGTAGGGTCCTGTAAGCCTCGCTGAGGAGTCTGGGCTTCGTTCTGCGGGAATCAGAAGCCCCTGCCCAGACTTAAGGGGAGGCTTTGATGCCACAAGGAGGCATTGTGGCCAACAGGTGGGAAATGGGTAGCTGAGGGCTGGTAAGGGCACAGTGGATAGCAAAGCTGATGAAGAGCAGAGATGAAGTGGTCAGTGCCCTTCTGAAGCCTCAAGATCACAACCCTCTGTGCCTTGAGCAATGGGGGGCTGTGAGCACGGAGCCCTCGGGAAACCTCCCAGGAACCAGTCACTGTCAGCAGCAGGCCTGCCTCCCCCATCTCTTGCTTTAAACCGCGGCCTTCTTACACTGTTCTCCTTTTCCGAGACTTCTCACCACCTTCAGTTCTTGGCTGAACTGAGCCTTGAACATCTCCTACCTGTCCCTTAGATCGACCAGTACAGAGCCCTCCGGGGTCACAGGGATCATGTGATGCATTTTATATATTCACAGACACCTGTGGTCTGATGAGGATGTGGTCTTTCCAGCGGCTTTGTGAAGATGGTCACGTGGACCTAGGAAATGCCATCGAATCTGCAGGCTGTCCCTTTGCCAGGGACAATCACCGGGGTGGGTCAATACACTAATCATGGTAATGGTTAATCCATAACCCTCCGTGCTTCCCAAGGGACATTTTATTCACTTTAAACCCAATACAAAGGCATGAAAAGTGAGGGCAGGACAAACTCTGAAAATACTGTAGTTATAATCTTCTGTTCTCTCCATTATTTTTATTTTTTAAATTTATTCTGCTTATTTCCATCTCTATCTTTCATACAAAAGGCCCTTCTCAACTGTATGGTTATCCTCAGCTACCTGCTCATATTTAGGGGCTGGTATTTAAGTACCGAGTGAAGGGGCGCCTGGGTGACTCAGTCAGTTAAGCGTCTGCCTTCAGCTTAGGTCATGATCCCAGCCAGGGTTCTGGGATCAAGTCCCGCATCAGGCTCCCTGCTCAGCGGGGAGTCTGCTTCTCCCTCTCCCTCTGCCTGCCGCTCCCCCTGCTTGTGCTCTGTCAAATAAATAAAATCTTAAAAAATAAAAAGTGCCAAGTGGAAGTTCTGTGACGGCAGAGTTTGTCAGCTGATGGGACCTTCACTCCAGGAAGAGAACCCACCATCCTCGCTCTGGTGGAATTGTACACTTCATGAGATAGAGTCCTAGCTTTCTTGTTAGCCACAAGATTCCCTGCATCTAGAACATAGTGGGTGCTTGATAAATATTTGATGTTATTACAAAACCTCTTGGAGCCTTGGTTTTCTCATCTGAAAATTGGGGATAAAAAATATCTATCCGAGGAGCACCTGGGTGGCTCAGTCAGTTGAGCGTCCAACTCTTCATTTCAGCTCAGGGCATGATCTCAGAGTCCTGGGATCAAAGCCCTGTGTCGGGCTCCACACTCAGTGGCGAGTCTGTTTCTCTCTCTGTCCCTCTGCCCCTCCCCGCTGGTCATTCTCTCTCTCAAATAAATAAATCTTGAAAAAATGTATTTCTGGCAGGTGTTCTGAGAAGAGATGGTAGATGGAAAGCACCTGGCACAGTGCTTAGTATTCAGCAGACTGGTTACAAATAATAACAGGTAGCCATCATTGTTCTCGTTATTTCTAAGGCAACAGGGCGGCAGCTTCATGACCATCTGTGGTCACCAGTAGCCAGGCTAAATATAGAGGCAAAGTATAGTACTTGTTGAGAGGCTAGTTATTATAGTACAAATCAACAAAGCAAGGAGAAGGCTCAAGATAACAGCCTCTGACAGTCAATGCATAGAAAGTCCAAGGACGTTCAGTCTTCAGGTGTAACTGAGAAAGGTGGGTAGTGGCGCTACCTCACTGGAGAGCTCTGGAATCGCCATCTCGTGGAACGCTCTTCTCCTGCTCTGCTCAGGCTGTTAGGAGCAACTGAACAGTAAAGGCACTGGAGGAAGGTGAAGAGTATGCCAAGCCTCCCCCCAAACCCCGGCACTCCATCCATACAGCAGGCAGGCTGATGGATTGTCTCTTTTGGAATAGGTTTAAAATACAGGTCTATAGTTTAAAAAAGACAAAACAGCACAAGAGGGTACTTGCAGAAAGATGGAAAGGTCAGGATTCCTATCACCCCCAAACCTTCAGGCAGATTCCCCAGAGATAATCACTGTTATGTCTCAGCGATCTTTTTATGCATACACCATATATGCATATTTTTTCACAGATGGGCTCATAAAAAACTTCTGAAACGTGCCTCCCCCCACTTCATTTATCCTGAATATCTTTGCGTATCAGTATACATAGACTTACCTCCTTATTTTTATCAAATGCTCTATTCACTAAGATAATGCAATAGATACACTCCCAGATCTGGATGGCTTAACAAAAGTGAGGTTTATTTCTCATTTATCTAAATCCAACTGGTGGTAGGGAATGTGTGTTTAGGGAGGCGGGGAAGCACTTATTCAGGGATCCAGGATGACCAAGACCCTGCCAACTTCAACATGTGACTTCTGCACGGTGGCTTCTAAGGTCACCCTTGGTGTTGATATCCAGCAAGCAGATAGGGAAAAAGAGTGTGCAGGAAGGCAAGGTTTTATATGAGCCAGGCCTAGAAGAGACATGTATCACTTCTGCCCACATTCCACTGCCCAGAATTAGACTCTCTGCCCGAGCCCAGTACGAGGCCCTGTCCTGGCTGGACAGCTGCTTCCTACAGCGGGACACTGTGGAGGAAAAGCACAAATCTTAGGTTGGCAATTAACTGTTCTCTGCCACAGACGCATCCTCATTTATTTAAGCTTCAGGAGGCCAGCTTTCCTCTTCTCTCTCTTCTGCTTTTCTACTTGTCTTTTGTCAAAGGCAAATTGTAAACTATGGAAAACTATTACCTGGGAAGTGTAGGTACACTGGTTCAGATGTGGTGGGGGTAGGGAGGAACACTCTCAAGGAAAAGCCTTTAAAAGATGCATATCTTTGACCCAAGAACACATCTAAAGGACCTGTCCTAAGGAAATTAGTGGATGACTGCTCACACTGCATGTATGAGGATGACTATAAGCCAGCTAGGTGCCCGACATTAGAGACCTGTATGCACTTACGATGCCTCCGTATAATGGAATACAGTTGGTTAAAATAATTGTGTAGATACCTACAAACACAAAAATATGTCCACACGTTATGACAAAAGACTCCTAAACAGTGTTAAGTAAATTTTTAAAAATACATTGGTTACTTGTGGCAAAAAGGCTAGAGGACATACATTAAAATGTTTACAGTATTTATCCCTGGTAAGAGGGCTATTTTCTTGTTACACATTTATATAATGTCTGAATGTTTTATCATTGGAAAAAACAGTGAAGCTATTTTCAGCTTGAAACAAACAAACAAAAAATGTAGATAAAGGCAACGGGAGCTTAGGTGACTGAAAACAAGTCTGTGAATCAGATCTGGCCTCCCAGACCCTGTCACCCGACACTCAAGTGGCTATCGTGAGCACTTTTCTCTGTTGAAGTGACTGGCTTTTGTCAGGCCGATCGCAGGTTATGACGGGAGAGAATGGGCCTCCGGGCAGTCCGCAGCAGTCCCCGCCCCCGGGGCGCCCCGTCGGCGACTCAGTGGGCCGGGGCTCACTGTGCCTCCGGCCTCGGCATGGGGAACGCCATCAGGGCCCTGGTGGCCTTCGTCCCCACTAACTGCTGCCAGAGCTACGTGGTCAAAGACCTCTGGGAGATGCCGGCGGACAAGATGGTGGACCTGAGTGGGAAGCAGCTCCGCCGCTTCCCTGCGCACGTGTGCTCCTTCCAGGAGCTGGTCAAGCTCTACCTGAGTGACAACCACCTCAACAGCCTGCCCCCTGAGCTGGGGCAGCTCCAGAATCTGCAGATCTTGGCCCTGGATTTCAACAACTTCAAGGCTCTGCCTCAGGTGGTGTGTACTTTGAAACAGCTCTGCATCCTCTACCTGGGTAACAACAAACTTTGCGACCTCCCCAGTGAGCTGAGCCTGCTCCAGAATCTCCGGACCCTGTGGGTGGAGGCCAACTGCCTCACCCAGCTGCCAGATGTGGTCTGTGAGCTGAGGCTCCTTAAGACGCTGCACGCCGGCTCCAACGCCCTGCGTCTGCTACCAGGCCAGCTCCAGCGCCTCCGGGAGCTGCGGACCATCTGGCTCTCAGGCAACCTGCTGACTGACTTCCCTGCTGTGCTGCTGCACATGCCCTTCCTGGAGGTGATTGATGTGGACAGGAACAGCATCCGTTACTTCCCCAGCCTGGCCCACCTGTCAAGTCTGAAGCTGGTCATCTATGACCATAATCCTTGCAGGAATGCACCCAAGGTGGCCAAAGGTGTGCGCCGTGTGGGAAGATGGGCAGAGGAGACGCCAGAGCCCGACCCCAGGAAAGCCAGACGCTATGCCTTGACCCAGGTGGAAAGCCAGGACGGAGAGGCACCTGCCCTGCCTTCTCTACTTCTTCCTCCCAACTCCTGAAAAGCTTCAGCTGTCAGTCAAGGCCAAGGACACAACCCCAGTGTCTTCTGGACACCTCTCCTTTAGAGTGCAAAGGATTGCTCTGGGATATGTGGGGTGCCTCTGCCAGTGGGGGCTGATCAAGTGAGAAGAAATGCCTCAATCACACCAAGAAGAAAAAATTTCTGGCCAACATCTCTCCCAAAGCGAAGCTGTGTGCTCTGGGTAGCATGAGGACTTCTTTGCAAGAAAATCCGCTTCTCCAGCTATTTTGGAATACTGAAGAGTCAGAAGGGCCAGGACATTTTGTCCTTCTCCACTCTCCAGAAGTGGCTGTTCACGATGCTCATGAACTCCTCAAATAAGGTATTTATTAAAGAATTCGCCTGGCTCCAGCCCTTTACAGGATATATTGTGTTACTATGAATGACCATAAGTGGTATGAAAATACTAATTCAGGCCGCTTATAAAAGACATTTTTACCTACTCAGTCAGACTCACAGACTCTGTGCTGTTGCAAAGGCTCAAGATGAAGCTTCTTCCCTGCAGCTCAGTGCATGCTGGGAGAAGACCCGATGGAAAATGCCTCCTGGTGGAGTCCGGCTGCCATTCTGCACTTGACAGAGGTTCATGCTGACTTAGCTGGTTTTCCCTAAAGGGTATGACCCAAGATCTGCTCTCAACTGCTTCCTGTTACCACAATGCTAGAAGTCATCTAGAAAGTACAACCTCTTGTTGGCCACATGGTCTTATTAAAATCAAGTAGTTGTAATCCTGCCTGCCTCTGTAGAGCAGAGTCCCTGTTTATTCACATTAATGAAGCAGAGCTGAACTGAATCCCCTTCTGTCGAGGGAAACATTTCCAGAGCCATATTAGGATAAAGGCAGTAGGTGAAAAATGTTTACTTGAAACAAGCATCTGGAAATCTGAGTTGCAGGTTGTGGTATACCTAGGACGCTTCCGCCTCTAGCCGCAGCTTCTCAGCCTTTGCTCTGATTTCTGTTGATTTTTGTAGATACAGTCTTTTGATGGTCAGTGTATAGCTTAGATATTTTGGCCGTTTTTTAAAATGTAAATTGTGACCTTTTCTTCTTCCCACAAGTACATCAACCTTAAAGATACTGCTGTCAGTGGGTGATTTAATATAATATAGTCCTTTATGTTTTTGAACCCTTCCAGCACGGACACAAAAAGTGTCCTCTTTACTAAAACTTTCATGTGTTTAGCTTTTGAAAAGTTACTTTTGCCATAAAAGCAACTTTACCCAGCAATGTTTGATTCTAAAATGACACTGCAGATTATTTTCAAGTGTTTTCCTACTATAAATATTTCTTGCTAAACCAGAAGAAGAAAACGTTTCATATCACAATCTCTTCCTATTGCTACCTCCCAATCTGTAGAATATTTGCAACCCACTGATTAGACTGCCAACAGATCCCTTTAATCATTCAATATAATAGGCTGTCAAATATTTAACTGCTTTAGTAACCAGTCCAGATTTCCATTAGGCAACTAGGATTTACAGTTTATTTTCTCATGTCTGACTGACTGAAGCGAAACTATACTCAGTTGATGCTAGAAACGTTATGCCAACAGAACTGCCTTCTGAGCTGTATCTATAGCCAGCCTTATAGATGGCTCTGATTTCTTTTGACCCTGGCTTCCTCCTCCTAAGATGAATGGGCCCACCTTTTCCACAGCTGTAGGCTACAGCCATAAAACAGAGTGATGCCAACTGACCTGTACAGAGTTCTTGTGTAAAGAGCTAACTGGTCTGAATCAAATGTCAAATTATAAACATTTGGCACGTAGTCCAGTGGTTTTCTTCTAAAATAACATACAACAAACATTTCTCAAACAATATGGTTAAGGGTTCACCACTGCTTTTGCTACCCAAAAATGTTTTCACTACAGGATTTCAATCAATTTTATAAAGTAACCATGTAAATGCATAGTAACATTTCTGTAACCCTCTGATGTTTTTTTGAAATTCTGACATAAAAAGTTAAAAAGGGGAAAATGAAGCACCAAATGTAACTTTTTACTCATAATTTTAAAAGCCCTGAAACCCAAAATGTTATGCATCAGAGAAAAATCTTTTTTTAAAAAAGATTTATTTGAGAGAGAGCATGCGAGTGCACACATGGGGTGGGAGGGGCAGAAGGAGAGCAAATCCTAAGGACCTATTACAAGTAAGATTCGGGGTGTGGGGATCAATATAGTACTGAGACAACCAGATAGGAGTGTTAGAAGTCACCACCCATGAGGCTAGATGAACAGTGAACAGCAATGTTACCCTAATCAAGTAAGAGCTAAAAGGCATGAAGAAAGGGGCTACCAACGAAACTGTAGTTGATAGGTCTCACAGGGATGCCGCCATTTCCAGAGACAAAGAGCAAGAGTCGGAAGAAAGTATCAATTCCCTATCCCCATATCTTGCCAGTGCCTCCTGAGTTAAACCACAGAAGTGGTGAGGCAGTCAGCAAGGAAAAGTGGGTGGGCCCGTGGCCTCCAAGCAGGCAAAGAATGGATCGTGGCTTGAAGACAGTAAAAGGGGAATAAAGAGTATACATATTACCCTTCAAAGAAAAACTGAAAGCTACTTAGAATAGATTTAAAAATCCTAAGCACTTAAGACAATTTTTCATGTGCTTATTATTAACATACATTCCAAATCTCTATTTCCATGTCACAAAAGTTTTGTGAAAAACTGCTTCCGTATTTACTGTTTCTGAGTTACAAGAAACTCCATCCTAAAACTGTTATAGGAATAGTGGGGCCTAGGTTGGTATTTAAGTTCTGACTGAAAAGACATTAAAATTTGTGAACCTGAGATAGTCTAGGTCTATGACAACAATGTAAGGTCTTCAAAGGATATGAATTCAAAGAGGAAAAGAGGCATGGCTGTATTTTTGGATGTAACAATGAAGCTCCTATGTTTCTACCTCTTTTTAGATTAATACTTAACAGGTGTATTCTTTTTAAGACCTCTGGAGAAAACATGCCCAAGTATCCTTTTAAGATCTTACTCCAGGCTATCTAGTACTCTCAGACAGATGTTTAAACCCACTTCTACTGAAACCTCTGTAGGTTTTCTTGGTCATGATATGCTCACCTGTTGCACCCGAGGTATGGAGGTGAAAACAGATGTTATGATGTGATAAAGTACTTAAAAAAAAAAAAATCAGTGCAATTCTCTTTGATAATCTCAGGAAAAGCTTCTCCTTCATGTCAATGTTGGAGGATACACACTAGGACCACAAAGAAAAACACCAGTTTTCCCAGTTTTAATTGCTTCTACAAAAGTAATATTAAAATGTTGAGACAAACTTTTTAGACAAAACCAAAACAGACTGGGGGCACTTGGCCAGCTCAGTTGGTAGAGCATGTGACTCGATCTCAGGGTCATGGGCTCAAGCTCCACGTGGAGCCTACTTTAGAAAAACAAACACAATAAAACAGGTTGTTTTATCAGCATTTCTTTGAAAACCCTTTTGCTCCTCTATGGGAATAAAATGTCTCTCCATTAAGGTAGCAGAGATACCCTGTAAAAACTCAACCTACTGCTAGGCTTTCTCTCATTTCTGCTATACATCGAGGCATTAATAACCTCCAAATCTAAATTCACCTTTAAACCATTAACTCAGTACATACCTATCCCTATTCCCACTCTTTCTCGAATCCATTTGCCAAAAACAAAAAATCCTAACTGATCAACAATGCCTAAATCTAACCACATCCATCTTTTTTAAGATATTACCCATTAAAGCATCAAAGGTGCTTGAGAAACAGCTTGTAACAAATGACTTTTAAAACAGGACTTTTTCAAACTTGAAGTAACAAAAACCACGATCATTTTGCCCTATGTAAGAGACAGTACTTAGACAACACAAAATTAAACTGAGTACTAAACTTTAAGATACTTTCACTAAATAAAATTAAACAGCTAATAAAGGTTACATATGATTACAAACCAAGAGATTAACCTATGTTTATCACATCTGACTTTGACTTGACAAGATCATTATTTCATAAACGTGTACGGTCCATCATCAGTTGAGCCAAACAACTCCATACTGAGAGTATAATCATTTGCTCCCATTAAATAAAAAAAAAAAAGTACAAGCCACCACTAAGACAGATAAGAAAAATTAATTGTTCAAATTTTTATTTTGATGCACAGTATGAGAAATGAACTTTTAAATCAACTAAATTTTATGGATAATGAAACAGCAAATAAATTAGACCCATGTTAAAATAGAAGGTCAGTTAAATGTCCAAACTTAAGGATATAAGAGCCACAGATAAACTTCGATTCCACAGTCTTCTTCAAAAGGTCGAAGTCTTTCAAACACAACTTTGCTATGAACTAACTGGTCCAGAGCTCAACAGCACATGGGAATGTTTAACAGGGGTGGTGATCAGGGACACGTTTCCTGCAAGTATTACAAAACAAACACTTAAGAAAACGCAATGGTAAAATTGAAAAACATGACTGTAACCAAGGATTTATATTAAATACAAACACAGCTGAAATCCTAATTTTATCAAAACCATTATAACCAATTCCTTATAACAAGGATGTTTCTACCTCATTACTAACATCCCTCAATTATTATTGTATTAGTAAGAAGACAGTACAAAATCTGTGGAATGTGAAGACCCATAGGTATTTAGCAATTCTCAACTTCTCATCCAAACAACCTATTTAACAAATACATATTCTCCCAAAAAAAAAAGGTTAATTCATGTTTTCAACTAATGTGTGAGGGCATTTTACCAAATCAAAGACAAAGACAGTTTACTCTTAACCAGAAGTTGTAAAATGACAAGGCTTGGGGCGCCTGGGTGGCTCAGTCGTTAAGCGTCTGCCTTCGGCTCAGGTCATGATCCCAGGGTCCTGGGATCGAGCCCCACGTCGGGCTCCCTGCTCTGCAGGAAGCCTGTTTCTCCCTCTCCCACTCCCCCTGCTTGTGTTCCTGCTCTCACTATGTCTCTCTCTCTCAAATAAATAAATAAAATCTTTAAAAAAAAAAAAAAAGACAAGGCTTTGGGGCCTCTAGATGAAAATCTCTGGATCATTATTCTAAATAATGAAAATGAATGCCAGTAGATACGCTATTGGCAGGGTCAGGTAACTCACCAAAGTATGTAAACAGTGCCTTTCAATACATCTTAGGTGTTAAACTTTTACTCTCTGGGGAGAAAATAGTGAATCTCTCAAGGAGGAGGCATGGCAGGGTATTAGAGAATTTTTTTACTTAAGCACTGCTTTTTTTACTTTACTTTTTTACTTTACTTAAGCACTGCTTCTAGAGTCAAGTATAGCAATCATTCTAGAGAAGCAGAGAAAGTATAAAAACAGATCCAAAGAGTACAGCATACTGGGGCAATATAAAGAAAGATCTTCCAACCCTGGAAGCTTATGGGAATATGATTAAGGATGCTGAAAGGTATCAATAGAGAAAAATTTCTCCAGCAGCTGTCACGGGGCAACTAATCTGGAAAACGAGTCCCCTGGAGGTTAAGTATAAAAAAGTTCCAAGGTTGAGGTAAACACAATTACTCATGTTTCTTTACTACAAATTACTGAGTATGTCTACTAAATTTAATAGACACTTAAACCACTAAAACAGTGGTATCAGATCAAATGAGGTATTTTAGTGTATTTCAAATGTGGTTGAGGGTGCCAAGTCATTGCAAAGATTTCTGAGGGTGACCTTATGTGACCTTGCCGTCAAGCCAGAAAACTTTATAGACCTGTTTCCTTTTGCTATCATTCTGCTTAAAAAGACAGGAGAAAACAGAACCACACTCAACCATCTTTGCTGACACAGCTTCCAAGAAACTTTCTCTCAACTCCTTCCCTCACCAATGCTCCATTCCAAAATAGGACCATTCCTCATTACCCTAACCAGTACCAGAGAAAGAGAATCTTCAGATTTTTCAAGCCCAGTCCTCCTTCCACTACACCACAGTAGATTTAAATACCACTCCCCTTTTCTCTCCACATCCAAATCACTATTTTCTCCTCTTTCCTTCTTCCAATAATAAGAGGATGACAGCTGCCATTTACAGAAGCAAGCCACTGAAGGGGTGCTACTGGGTTCCACACAGAGATTCCTCATAACAGAGTCCACTTGAGGTGCAATCTCCTGATAGTGCTCCTCCTTCCCTCCTGTTCCCAGGGACGAACTCCCCTGTGGTCCCCGTGCTCCATCTAAAACCAAGCCCTTCTCTCGTTCTCTCATTCCTCTTCACAGCTACTCAGTGGGCTGCTTCCTCTACCGCATCCATCACCCCGCTAGCAGATCACTTCCACGTACAGCACTGACTGTTCACAGTAGAGACCCACGTCCTCTAGCTCCCATCCCACTTCCCTGCTTCCATTCACAAGAGACTCCCCGAAAGCAGTCTATATACACTTCCGCCAATTCTTCCTTTCCTGACTCTGTCAAACCTACTTCAGATTTTTGTCCCCTCTACTCCACAAAACTGCTTGTCAAGAATACCAATGACCTCTGTTGCTAAATCTAATCTTTAAGGTCAATTTTCAGTTTTTATCTTACTGGACCAATATATTTTATCACTGCGGCAGTTGATCATTCCCTAACCCTAAATACTTCCTTTGTTTAGGGACGCCTGGGTGGCTCAGTCGGTTAAGCGTCTGCCTTCAGCTCAGGTCATGATCCCAGGGTCCTGGGATCGAGTCCCGCATTGGGCTCCCTGCTCCGCGGGGAGCCTGCTTCTCCCTCTGCCTCTATCTCTCATGAATAAATAAATAAAATCTTTAAAAAAAAAAAAAAAAAAAAAAAAACTTCCTTTGTTTAGCTTCTGAGGAAAACCCCATCCCTGGTTTTCCTCCTACCTCAGTGGCACTCAGGCCCCCAACCTTTAAAATTTTGCATTATGGAAAATTTCAAATATACAGAAAAGCAGAGATTAATATAAAGAAGCCCCACGTATCCATCACCCAGTTAATAATTATCCTTTACCTATACTTCACGTTCCTTTTTAGTGTCCTCTGCCAGTTGCTCTGAATCTTTCCAAACTTATTACTGGAATTCTCAAGTGTCCAGTGCCTAAAACCCCTTCCTTCCTTTAGCTACATTCCCTCTCTTGGGGACACAACCGGTCTCATGGCTTTAAATACCACATGTAGGCTAACAACTCCTAAACTTACAATTACAGCTCAAGCTTCTCTACTTCAGCTTCAATTACCCAACTGCTTCCTCAGTGGAAAGCTCAATGTCCAAGTCTGACAACCCCACCCTCCTTTCCCAAAGTCTTCTGCTTCTAAGATAAGAAAAACTCATTTATCCCAACAAAAACCTTGGCTTATCCTTCATTCCCTTTCCTCTCACAGCTTATATCCAAACCATAATCAAATTCTGCTGGCTCTACCTTCAAAACCTTTTATCAACCCCTTCTCACCACCCTTACCTCTATTTCCTGGTGCAAGCAATCATCGTCTCCCATCTACCTGAACCACCACCGTAACAGGCAAAATTAACGTTTTAGTAACTACTAGTAAGAACAATTAAAATTGTTAAACTGAATCTTCAAAAGTTAAGATTTTCTGGCTACTTAACTATTTTTTGTGTGAATGAGTTTCTGTAAGAATTTGACATCTTAGAAAAACTGATGAGGGGGCGCCTGGGTGGCTCAGTTGGTTAAGCGACTGCCTTCGGCTCAGGTCATGATCCTGGAGTCCCAGGATCGAGTCCCGCATCGGGCTCCCTGCTCGGCAGGGAGTCTGCTTCTCCCTCTGACCCTACCCCCTCTTGTGCTCTTTCTCTCTCTCACTCTCTCTCTCAAATAAATAAAATCTTTAAAAAAAAAAAAGAAAAAAAAAAAAAAAAGAAAAACTGATGAGGGGCCGCAGGGTGGCAAAGCTGGATAAGCGTCTGACTCCTGATTTCAGCTCAGGTCATGATCTCAGGATTGTGAGATCGAGCCCCACACAGGACTCCAAGCTCAGCGAGGAGTCTGCTAGTTTCTCTGTCCCTCTCCCTCTGCCTCTCCCTGCGCTCGTGCGCTCTCTAAAATATATAAATCTTTAAAACAAAACAAAACTGCTGAAATAGGAACGTGTAAGGAACTCTGTACATTACGAGCTTAAGATAATCTATATGAAAAACTGTACAAGACAGAAAACGACTGGAGCAAACTCAGCCTAGTGAAAAGACATTCGTTCTTAACACTACAGCCCTCGCTCCCATGTAATCTGGTTCTTGATCTTTCTGAGCCTGGCTCTTCATGGACCTTTCAATCCTGAGAGCTCCGCTGTGTCACCCATACCTCTCTCCCTCTAAGCTTTTCTGACTTAAAGAGTTGTGACTACATATTTTAAATAATGTGCATAATACCTTTAGCTAGGCAGAAATACCTTTTTCTTTCAACTACAATTACCAGATACACACATTTACCTATTTGGTGCTTTCTAAAAAATGTTTAAGGGCTACGATACCTTGGTGCTGCTTTGATAATGTTGTCCACACGAAGAATCACCTCTGCTGCTTCAGCTGCACTCAAAAGAACTTGTCGCTTTACTTGGAAACTTTCTGTTATACCCAATACTGCCATATCTCCGATGGTACCTTCCTTCATATCTAAAAAGAGAGAGTATTTACTAAATAAACAACATTAGTTTTAACAACTAAATTATCAAAATATCTCTAATGACTTACAACAAATGAAGTTAATCCTGTTATAAAAAATGAGATTACAAGACTCAACTACTCAATTTATTTAGAGCATTCTCATCAGCCTAAAACTCAAGGGAAGACTTTTAGAAAATTAAAAGGTCAACTACTGATCATCTGTACTAACGGACAACTAGCTCAGGTAACGGAAAATTTACACAGAACACTCAATCGCCTATCTTTATTACATACATAAATGTGTATGTATATACGTGTACATATATATATATGTAAAATTACTGCAGAAAATGTGCTCATCACTAAATACCATGAATTCTTAAGAACTGAAAGAATTCAAAACTCATCTACTTTTCCTCTTGTGAGAATCATACTTCACCTCCTGACAGATTATTCATTAGCTCTCTCTTCTGAAGCGATGGGATTATCTACCCTCTATGACTATTCCTGTAATGTCTTGGGACAGTTCACTGGGAAATTTTTCAATTTGAATTAAATTTGCCCTTTGGGCCACTTTTATCTATGTAAAGACCTGCACTCAAGAATGCCTCATAATAAGTTTCCTATGAGAGTAGGATTTAATATTTACTATAAGAAATTTAATTAGGTTTATACTTATTTCAGAATATTAGTACTATTTATGTATTTAAATCCTACAGTCAACACATAATAAACTAATTACAAGTCTTCTAACTAGTTTTATACCCCTTATGGAAGAACAGTTCTGACAGTGTTGAGAATATGAAGTTAAACATTCTCCTAGGACATATAATGGTTACGGAGGCAAGCACCATAGAAATCTTCTCTATGCTTATCCTAAGAATTCATCTTAAAAAAAAGAGAGAGAATTTGGTAAGGAGTTATTTCTTTTTTTTTTTTTTTTTTTAATTTTTTATTTATTTGAGAGAGAGAATGACAGAGAGAGAGAGAGCATGAGAGGGGGAGGGTCAGAGGGAGAAGCAGACTCCCCGCCGAGCAGGGAGCCCGATGCGGGACTCGATCCCGGGACTCCAGGATCATGACCTGAGCCGAAGGCAGTCGCTTAACCAACTGAGCCACCCAGGCGCCCCGGTAAGGAGTTATTTCTTAATTACTACAGTCGTTTTCTTACCCAGTCCAGCAGTTGTATTGCCTTCACTATGGGCAGCTCGGAGCTGTGCCACCAGATCCGCACTGTCATAGCCTGCATTATCAGCTATGATAGTTGGCAACTATAAAGTGAAAAAAACAAATGGTAACTATTCTACAATAAGAGAGGTGTAACTCTCTTAGTCCTAACTAGGACAGCTTTTTAAAATTACGCATTTAGAAACAATGTAGTATTGTTCCTTTTAATTACTGCTCATAAAAAAGATAAGCTCCCGAATCAAATTTAAGTGGTGTGAACCAGTTCTTTTTCTTAAAGCCAAAAATTAGCAAACATGTCCAAGAGAGAAAAATGTATTCATTTAAAAAACCATCAATACTCACAAAATGTGTAAGTTCAAATGTCTTTATCAACTTACCATTCTTAGGGCTTTAGCATAAGACTCCATTGCAACAGCTTCTTTGCCTGGTGTTCTACTGGCAAGCTGTGTCACAGCATGAGCCATCAGCATCTCAGAACAACCTGCAGATGAAAATGAAATTCCAATAAATTATGATGTTTAGTTATCTCCAACACACTGACTTACTGATTTCCCTTAAGACACATCAAGCATTTTAAAATTAGGTGCAAACGCATTATATACAAACTTTCTAAAAATCATTAAAGCCAAAACCATTACTGTACTTTAATAGAACATGTTTAATATTTTTAAAACGCTTACCTCCTCCATAAACTGTTCTAGAATCCTTCACAGTTTGGGCAAGAACACAAAGAGCATCATGCAAAGATCTTTCTGCTTCATCTATAATTTGTTGAGTGGCACCACGAAGAACAATGGTACAAGCTTCACCTAAAGTTAAAAAATAATATTCTTAGGTCACAGTGAATACAAAAAATAAGAGTTTGCCTTCTATTATTTATGCAGATACTGGTTATGATTATTATTTGGTTTTAAAAGCTAACATGTCCTCTGCTGTTATACATTCTTTTTGATAATTATCCATGTTCACAATAGTTCTAAGTTATCTAAGAAACAATCATGTTGAATATACACTGTTCACATAGGCAAGGTTAACATGAGTTTGACCTCAAGAGACTGAAATAAACATGCATCCTATGCTTCTCATTGATTAAGACACATCATACTCTAGTAAACAGAGTATTTCTTTTAACTTCAACAGAGCCTATCAAAGATTTAGGAACCTAAATCAGGATCTACATAATCACTCACCAAGGGCCACCCCAGAAAAGTGGATGAGTTTATCTTCTCCAATCATGACTTCCTCAATAAGCTTGCAACTTCCGAGCTTCACTAGTTCTGGGTGGTCAAAGGTAGAGGCAATTTCACCACCTATGAACATAAACATATGTTAATTAAATGCACAACACGTTTAAAATTTGTTTCCTAGCAAGAACTAATGAACAGACATTTTTTAAGTTCACTTTTAAGTTCATTTTAAGAAGCACTTCATTTGGGCGCCTGGGTGGCTCAGTTGGTTAAGCGACTGCCTTCGGCTTAGGTCATGATCCTGGAGTCCCGGGATCGAGTCCCGCATCGGGCTCCCTGCTCAGCGGGGAGTCTACTTCTCCCTCTCCCGCTCCCCCCTCTTGTGCTCTCTCACTCTCTCTCTCTCAAATAAATAAATAAAATCTTAAAAAAAAAAAAAAAGCACTTCATTTAAACTAATCTTTACAATCACCCTCATGAGAGATGCTCTATTATCTGACATAAAACTAATAAAACTGAGGTAAAGAGATACTTAAGAGTTTCTTCCAAGGTTACATAGCTCGAATAAATAATACAGTGAAGCTGGGATTCAAATCCACGTAATCTGTCTTTAGACTTATATGTACACACTGTATAATACTATTTCCCAAAGGTTATTTTTTCCCCCCCAAAGGTTAAATTGGGACTTTAACATTTACTTTTAAGTCTGAATTTAAACTCCGATTCTCTTTTGAATCTAGTCTACAAGACCAGTAGCCTTATGATCCAACTTCCCAAAACGTGAAAGTATTTGACTAGTTCTATTATGTCTACAAGATGACACTAGAAACTGCTTACAGGACACCTGATATCTGCTAATCATCATGATAACTGAAATCTCAGAATGCCCCTATAAGGCCCAGAAAAAGGGGAAATGTATACTGAGAATTTCCCAGAGCAAACCAAATGAGGTATCAAAAAAGTAAATTATTCTGGGGCGCCTGGGTGGCTCAGTCGGTTAAGCATCCAACTCTTGGTTTTCACTCAGGTCATGAGATCCAGTGGTGCAGTCTTGCACTCAGCGTGGAGTCGGCTTGTCCCTCTCCCTCCCCCTCTGCTGCTCCCCTCCCATGCACTCTTTCAAATAAAATAGTTTAAAACAAAAAGCAAATTTATTTTTATATCTTATTTCTATTCCTATTTTCCCTACATCTCCCATGGTGTAAGCTGAAAGACTCAGCCATTTCCTTCCCTGGTTCTTAACTGCAAAACTTCGGTTTCCATTTTAAAATCCTTTTCTCTAGTTCTTCACTCTTTTAATAAAGTAGATTCCCTCTACCATCATCAACCAACCCCTCTTTTCCTACTCCTTACTGTTAAGTCTGAATAATTGATACTTTGTATCTATTTTACAAAAAATTTATTAGAAAGAACTCTGGTCTTTCCAACTCTACTGATTTATGATGATCTATTTAGCTGACTTTTTGACTTCTGATTGGCCTGAGCCTGAGACTGCTGTATGTTCTAGGTGTGAGACACAACAGATATTTGGGACACCCCATATCCCCAAAATGAGACTAATTTGGCTTACGAGAATTTTCATTTATCCTCAATTCACTCACTTACCTACATTTGCTAACAAAATATTTCTATAGACATTTACAAGTACCAATTTCATGCATCCTGACACCACATAAGCTAAGGATGGGAGGCACCACAGGGCCAACTTTGCAGTGGGTTGTGCTTGGTGCAGTCAATATTCTTCTGAGTATATGTGGCAATTTCATGTATCAAGTCCTTAAGATATCAACTTATCCCATGAATGTCCTATCATCCACATTTATTTCTTATGTTATTATCTTTAATTTTTTTGCCTTAAAGGAGGAATTACACCATAAATTTTATCACCTTAAGCATCAAATACGTATGGCTCTTAAAGAACTTTAATTAAAGCAAGTAAACCCACTTCAAACTAATTAATGAAAGAAAAATTTCTCTTTTTAGGTCAGAAGACCACGCTTCTCAAAATATTAAAAATGGATTAAGAAGTTATTCTGAGATGAAACCAATTCTACCCTTTACAATAATTAGTATACTTTATTTTTAATACTCATGGCACTTGAAAACTAAATTCAACATTCCTAGTGGCTTTATATCTCAAATCCCTCTCCGTAATTCTCATTTCAAGATCTCAAACCAACTTTCCAACCCATTCATTCATTTTCAAGGGCCTGAAAATTAGAGAGTAAGGGCTGCAAAACTTAGTTTTTCAAGGGCTACTTAACAGTTACTTTAAAAACTATTGCTACAACAAAGTCAACAAGTTGCAACACTATGTCATTTTGACAGACACATTATCTTACTTATAAACATTTCTATTCCACACAACTGGGAGTATGAAACTCATACCTCTGTTGACTGGTATTACAGTATACTAACTTTTCATTATTCATTGCTGGATTGTTTCACACTTATTTCAACATTACTTCCACAATTTTTTTAAAAAGATATATTTATTTGACAGTGGCGGGGGGGGGGGGAGTGCAAGCACACAAGGAGGAGCGGCAGGCAGAGGGGGCAGGCAGAGGGAGAAGCAGGCCTCCCGCTGAGCAGGGAGCCCGATGCGGGGCTCGATCCCAGGACCCTGGGATCCTGACCTGAGCCGAAGGCAGACGCTTAACCGACTGAGCCACCCAGGTGACCCATTACTTCCACAAATTTAAAAAAATTAACACAATGTTTAAAAGCACTTGACCCACTCTCTGGCATACAGTTAAATGTTCACTAAAGGTTACTCTTATAACTTACTATCACAAAGGACTCAAAGCATTGGACTACTCAGCACTAGAAATAAACAAAGGAATAAACTAGATAAAACTTAGTCTTTTTTTAAGCTTTAGTTTCTTTAGAGGAGGGGTAAATCACTGGTCCTGTGGGTTTGTGAGAAAAGATCTAGTATCTTTAAAACAATGTAACAAAGATGGGGCTCCTGGGTGGCTCAGTACTTGAGCATCTGCCTTGGGCTCAGCTCATGATCCCAGGGTCCTGGGATCAAGCCCCGCACTGGGCTCCCTGCTTGGTGGGAAGCCTGCTTCTCCCTCTCCCACTCACCCTGCTTGTGTTCCTGCTCTCGCTCTGTCAAATAAATAAAATCTTTAAAAAAACAAAACAATGTAACAAAGGTATCTATAACCTATGGCAAACATGGCAGAAAATTCAGTCTCTAAGGATGTCAAAAAACTGTAAATCAGATTTCAGAATATTTATACTCTAAGCCCTTTAGAGTATTTCTTTGTACTCTCAAAAGTTACATTTACTAACATTCAATAAATCCAAGAGTGATTAGTGTTAGAAATTAATGCCTTTTTTCTCATACCTGTGACAAGAGCTAGGCGTTCCACACCTGCAAAATCTGCATGTTCAATCGCCATAACACCAGCAGCACCAAAGAGCTGTTCAGGGTAATTATAAATTAACTGCCTATAAATAAAATAAAAATGTTAAAAATTGCTATTTCACAAGACTAAAATACATTAGACTAAAAAACATGGAACCATTTTTACCTTACCAATAAAGAAATACAAATTAGAAATTCCATATACAAGAATTCATAAGCCACACAACTTAGTGCATCCATGCTAGCACTGCAAACAAGTTGTTTTTTATGTTGCTATTGACAGGATAAACTGGACCATAACTCTGAAAAGCAACATAGCAGAAATGCATCAAAAACCGTATCAATGTTCAAATGCTTTAATTCCACTCCTGAGGCTCTACATCAAGAAAATGAATTCAGATATTAAAAATCTTTAATGAAGGTATGTATAAAAATTTTTACAGAGAACAGCAAAACCTGCCAATATCCTCAATGTCCACTACGAGTGTGTTTGTGTACATCACAATTTACCAATTATAAAAACTGTAATGGTAAGTAAAAATTTACATTGTTAGGTTAAAAAAAAGGCAAGTTACAAAAGTTTATAGCATGTGTTCACAGGTAAGTGAAAAACTGAAACTTGAACACCACACACATACATACACAAGTCGGCTTAATAAAAGAATGAATTTCAGGAAGGTTAGACCTCAGATTCTGTTCCTTCTTTATACTTTTCTGTTTTCCAAAATGAGGAGATGTTATTTTTTAATAGGAGTACAAAAGGACAGGTTTAAGTTTGGAACTTAAAAAAAGGCCAAAAAATTTTTTTAATTAGGTGTAAGGGACTCCTGCGTGGGCTCAGTCAGTTTAGTTTCCAACTCTTGATTTCGGCTCAGGTCATGATCTCAGGGTCGTGGGATTGAGCCCCACGTCAGGCTCTGCGCTGGGCATGCAGCCTGCTTAGGATTCTCTCTTTGCCCCTTCCCGCAAATATTTGATTTTTCATCAAATATTAACTGTCTGTCAAAGTTAACCTCTGCCATTTCATTGCTAGAAATGTGCTGTTCCTCTTCGTATTTTCACCGTTTAAAAAAATCCAAGAGATCTAGGGCGCCTGGGTGGCTCAGATGGTTAAGCGTCTGCCTTCGGCTCAGGTCATGATCTCAGGGTCCTGGGATCGAGTCCCGCATCGGGCTCCCTGCTCCTTGGGAGCCTGCTTCTCGCTCTGCTTCTCTCTCTCTCTCTTGAATAAATAAATAAAATCTTTAAAAAAAAAAAAAAAATCCAAGAGATCTAAGCAGAGGTAAAATTAGGCACAAAGGCCCTGAGGTGGGAATGAGCAAACAGTTCAAAGCAGTGGGTTCAAGCCCCCTGATCCTGGAGGGGAATAGAGGACTTCTTGCCAAAACTCTAGCCTGGGCTTCTGGGGCAAAGGCGGACATGGTGAGTATAAGACTCCTCCACTGCCCACTCTAGACACTGCAATGAGGTGGCACACACTACCACTGGATCCTAGATACTTGACCCTATAATATCAGGGTAGAAGCTGGCCAGAGAGCCATGGAAGAAAGCTGTGAGCCCAGAGTGCCTGCCACCTGACACGGATTCCATGTTATGCTGCCTCAGGCCACTGGAGTGGATGTAGTCATGACTTTTTATAGAGCCTTTTCTAGTTTTACTGAAAAAAATTTTCCATTGCCTTTGGAAAAAAATCCGTAAACACCTTAGATACTAAAAATTAAGAAAGAAAACACGGGAAAAGTTTACACATACTTCATACAGATTAAAGCCCTAAAACTCTTGTTACTTTTCATTTCTTATTTTATTCCTTTGCTATTAGCTTTATGCTACTTCAAAGTCCCATCATTTAATATGAAACTGAAGCTCTCCACCAAATATATGTATATGATAGCCCAAAATTAAGATGCAACTGCCAGATCAGAAAACTATTACTGTTAATATGAAAAGGTTTATTAGTCAAGTATATTAACATAAAACATCACCAAAATGGTGACACAAATGTTTTGCTGTAAAATTCTATTTGGAAAAAACACCAGTTCCTAAATAACAAGTCACTAATTCAGTATGAAGTATTTTCATACATCTTTGTAGACATAAATCATTAGATTATTACAAATATTGTTAGCAAAAGCACATACAGACCTGTTAATAAAGCAATTTATCCCATGCTTAAGAATACGTTCAACTTTCTCCTTCATTTTTTCCTTTTCGGCATGTTCTATTTCGGCAACCTTTGCTGTAGAATCAACTCTTACCCTGGAACCAAATATCTAAGACAAAGGAAAGCATAAAAATAGTATCACTTTCATTACTCCTGAGTCGCACAGCTTAATTTTTATGTAAATACACTAAAATTACATATGTGAATACATTCATATGTATTCTAGGTTTTTTTAGCGGAAGTGACTCCCAGCCTGAATTTATAAAGCAGCTAACAATTAGAATTCTAAGAAATGTAGTTAACATACCTTTATTTTGTCTGTATCCATACCAGTATTTGCAATGAGAATTTTAGCATTTTCAATTCTCTTCGGTTGATTTACTCCAATTTTTTTATCCAACAGAAAGCCTACAACACATTGAGTATTTTAGTAAGTACTTCAAAGCTATATTGATAAATCTTTATGTCTGCTTTATCAAATTACTTTTTCAAACAACATGCATTTAAGTCCAACTCACCAAGCTCCTAGAACCTGTAAAGCATTCCACTAAAGCAAGTGATCATAAAATCAATTTAGCAGGTGGAAATCTAAAGACAGAGCACAAACCTTAAGAATAAACACAGTATTTTGAAACTTCTGTTTCACATATATACAAAATATGCAGGTGTGGATTGTAATATAAAGCTAGTAAGTCCACTTTCATTAGCTTAAAACCAATGCAACAGAAAAACTATGAAGATTCGGGAAAACGAGGTATTGCTAGAGATTACTGAACTTTTTAAAGAACTGAGGCTGGTGATAAAATGAAGAACAAAAAAACAAAAAACCATGTACAATGGAGTCAAACAAACCTAACCCCAACCATGCTCATGCTGCTTACAGGCTATGTGTACAACCTTGGACAAATTAACCTTAGCTATTCTTCTGTAAAACAAGAGTTTACCACAGTGCTAGTTTCTAGCCTATGGGCCTGTAATTTGGAACTCTCTCTCCAGGCTTCTTTTAGATGCGTGCGTAACTTTTCCTTTTTAAGACATTATCATCTTGGGTTTTCTGCTCCATTCAGATGAACCTAATTCTCAATCACTAGTTCAACATCATGAGGAATAAATGAGATTTTAAGTAAAATTCCTATTAGGATGCTTGCACAGAACATTCAAGAATGGTAGCTATCCTTGTTTTCATTATCTTTCCCTACCACTAGGCCCTATTAGAAATGCTACACAGCCCTTGCATACAAAATCAACAAAGAATATTTTTAGAATTGTTACTCCTTTGAAATAGAAACAAATGGGGCGCCTGTGTGGCTCAGTCGGTTAAGCGTCTGCCTCTGGCTCAGGTCATGATCCCAGGGTCCTGGGATGGAGCCCTGCATTGGGCTCCCTGCTCAGCAGGGAGTCTGCTTCTCCTTCTCCCTCTGCCCCTCCCTCCTGCTTGTGCTCTCTCTTCTCTCTCTTTTCTCTCAAATAAATAAAATCCTTAAAAAAGAAATAAATAGAGAGAAATGACATACAGCAAAACCTGGAGTACGAATCAATGGTAAAACACAACTTGTTCCTGTTTCTCCTCTGTAAGAGAACGTTTACATATTCCACTCCATAAGCCATTTTGTAAATACAATATAAAGATGTCCTGAAAAATTCATACTCTAAGAACAAAATACATTATTACTAAGGAAAGAGCAGTTGCTAAGATTTATTTACTACTTTTTAAGAACACCAAGAACTATAACCTTAATACCCACCAATTAAATGATACACAAACTCTTCCTGGAAAAAAAGGCATTTGAGAATAGCTGACTTTTACTAAAACTACAATTTCTCTTTATTAGAGACTGCAAGAACTTCAAGGTATAGAGTAAAACCTAGAGATTATCAAAGAAATTCTGGGACGGTGTGAAATGAAGCACACAGTAAGTATAATAAATGGATCAAAAAACCAAAAATGGTTGCAATGATTTCTATTCTTAAATACAAATTTTCTGGCTTTGTAAAGTGTTACCAGTCCTGACTAGATAAAATGAGGATTCACTATGTAGCCCTCAACGTCTGATCAAAGCTTGTTTTCCCACATTCAACATACTCATACCTTCGTCTAAATAGGAATCTGCCAGACTTCCTCCTAGCTTCTTGATGACGTGAATTGCCTCCAGATTACCAGAGCCTTTCAGTCTGAGAACAGCTTCTACAGCTAACTGAGTAAAATGGTCTTTGTGATGAGTAAGAAGTTTTGAGGATAATGTTGTTCCCGCAATGTTCATTAAATCTTCACGGAATTTAACTTCGTCAGAACTAATAAAAAAAAAAAAAAAGACTCACGCCTGTTTTTAAAATGCTTCTTCAAAGCTATGAATCCTATTTTTCTTTTCAAAATTTATCCAAATACTTGTCAACAGATAATTTCACCCCAGTCAGGGCTCTAAGCCATAGCAGAAGTAAGTTCACAGTAACCAAGAAATGCAAAATTAAAGGATACTATTTTCCCCACCATCTGGCAAAATACCAAAAGAAACACAAGCAAACTAAATACCAAATGCTTCAAGAACATGGATAAATAGGTATTGCTATACAGATATTAAGAGTGAAAATTAATAGGGACGCCTGGGTGGCTCAGTCGTTAAGCGTCTGCCTTCGGCTCAGGTCATGATCCCAGGGTCCTGGGATCGAGCCCCGCGTCGGGCTCCCTGCTCAGCAGGAAGCCTGCTTCTCCCCCTCCCGCTCCCCCTGTTTGTGTTCCCTCTCTCGCTGTGTCTCTCTCTGTCAAATAAATAAATAAAAAATCTTTAAAAAAAAAAAAAAAGAGTGAAAATTAATAAACGTTTTCTAGAGGATTACTTGTAAATAAAAATGCCTTAAAATACACATATACATCTGGACCCAGCAATTATCCCTCTTCAAGCACTTTTTTTGGGTTTGTCACAACTACTATTAGAAATCTCAAACTTACCAAAACAGATCTCCAGCTATAGATAGATAAATTACACTACTAATAAATTATTGCAGAAAATTGATTATTGCCGAAAATTACACTAACAATATTACACTATTGCAGAAAATATAGACACCCAAAATTTGCTTTTTAATCAACTAAGTTAGAATGATTACGCAATGATTCTATTTGTTTTTTCTTGATTTTTACATGCAAAAAACTGGAAACCCAAACTGTATCTCGAGTGTAATGTGGGGGTCTGTTTTGTTATCGGGGCAGGATGAGGCAATAGGGTCATGTTTGTGTATACTCTTCACTGTTTTCCAGACTTCCTGCATTGAGCCTATTTTGAAAAGAATGTTAAATGTTTCAAACAGTATTATTTTGGTATACCAACCCATGATCAACTGCAGAATTCAACAGAGCCTGTCTTGCCGCCTTTGTGGCTTCTCTCCAACCCGCAATGATGGTCTGTGGGTGAATCTTTTTTGCAATCAAAGATTCGGCTTCCTATTAATAAATAATGGAAAACACTCTTCAATAGAAAACACACAGAAAGGACCTGACTACTTCTGATACAAGAGCAAAAAAAAAAAACCAATAAAATGAGGTTAAAGTTGCTCAGATACTCTCACCCTTAGTAATTCTGCTGCTAAGACAGTAACAGAGGTAGTGCCATCACCAACTTCATCATCTTGAACCCGTGACATATCTAGAAATAAGAAGCTAGTTAGTAACTCATTTGTATTCGATATAAATGCATCCTAAATTACTTCTCTGTAGCTTACGTAACTCTCCCAACATACCCACAACCAACCTGAATCTCACTTATCTAGGTCTCCCCACCTGACAAACTCTTTGGAACTTCTCAGTCTGAAACGTTTTATTATTAATAACTACATGGCACTCCAGAAGCTTATATTTTAATAATGATAATAATTAAAAAGGGGACATCAATTAATTGAAAGTAGTTAGTCAACAAAGCCTATTTAAAAATGTGTTTCAAACTATTAATGAAACCTTATCATTTTCAGACTCACCAACTAAAACTTTAGCTGCTGGATTGTCCACACCGATGTTTTTTAGAATAGTTGCACCATCATTGGTTACCATAAGAGAGGCATCTCGTCCACTGCTTAACAGAATTTTATCCTAAAAGGAACATACTTGATTCAAGTTAAGATATAAATACATCTGAAGAATGCATGGGTCAATCTGTACTCTCATTTACTGCTAATGTGTAAATACTCTGGATGGCAATTTGGTAGTATCCATTCAGATTTTTTTTTTTTTTTTTAAATGCATACACTCCATAAGCAAACCTTGGTGTCTGCCCCTAAAAACACTGGAACAGGGAGACATTAACAAGGTTGTTACAGCACTGTAATAGCGAAAACAATGAATAAATATAAAATATAAAGATCTACACCGAAAGGGATTTTAAAAAGCAACCTACAGAAAAAGTACACACAAATACCTATGATAAAAAAATATATATATAACACATAATACATAATATGCACATAAATCTACATAAAAACAAGTATCAGGAAAACTTACATCCAAATAGAACTATGGTTGTCACAGAGGACTTCAGCTGTGGGAGTACTGTTTTGATTTTTAGGAAGAAGAACATATCCATGTCTTACATATACAAGAGTTAACTTTCAAAGTTTAAAAAGCATCCCTAAAAAAGTGAGCTATTAACTAGATTTCCAAATATGGCTCTAAAGCAGAATCAAAACATAACGATTCCTTGTTTTTCTTACCATGCCCTTAGGTCCTAATGTGCTCTTTACCAAGTCTCCAATAGCGATGGCACCAATAAAAGAAGACTGGAGTAAAAAATCAAAGATTGAAAGTAAAAATCAATTTTACAGTCTTAAAATTCCCAAAGTACAACTGTATCTTTAAAAGTATGGGAGAACAAGGCTCACCAGCCGAGCAGTCTCTGCTCTCTCTTCATCAGCTCCAGCCCTGAAGATGTTAACAGGTGCGAGGGAAAGGGACGCCTAAAAGGGAAAATCAACAATCAGTATGAATACCAATATTAACACGTATACATAGATGCGTTCCGCCAGAAATACATGTATATATTTAGGAGAAAATTAATTTACAGCATAGAGTACTTTTTCAAACAAACGACGATCTCCGTCATTGGGGCGGTCACTTACTTAGGGGGAGTGAGGGACTTGTACAACCTGTATAAGCAAGGAGTTTGCCTTTGGGGTCTACAAGTGCTCTACGAGTAAAAATTATACACCAAAAATGACTGCTAAATATGGCAAGACTTAAGATGACTTTAAGGATAAAGCAGGCAGGGGTTGCAGGCCACTCGTGGAGGCCACTCGCGCAACAACCGCCAGGCGGACGAGGCAACGCGGCCGATTCGCCTCCATCTTCACCCTCCAGCCCTTCCAGCCCGGCTGCTCCAGGCTCCGCCCCGAGAGGGAGGGCGGGGCCTGTAGCGCCAACCCGCTGGGGCACTAGAAATTTCTTCGCTCGGGTTGATCCCCGGGCCTCGGGTTCCGCGACTATGGAGAGGCCGAGTCAGCAAAAAACGCTGGCATGGAGGCCCACACCTCCCCGTTAGGTATGGAGGGCTTCGCCGGCGGGCCCGGCGCAAGCCACACGCCGAGGCCCGCGCCACGTGCGGCGGTCTCCGGGGACAGACATGAGGAGCCCCCGGCCACGGAAGGGCAGAAGAGGCAGCGGGCGGGGGGCGCGGCGGGGCGCGGCGGGACGCGGCAGGGTTTGGGCAGGGCCAGTGGGGCCAAGCTCACCATGGTTCCGAGGAGTTCGGCACACACGCTAATCCCTCAGCTCACGCCCGGTACCAGAGGAAAGAGAAGCCGGAAATGACGGCACACGCTCTCCTGCAGGGGGCGGAGCCCCGGCGGGCTCGCAGCTCCGGCCTGGCACCGCCCTCTGGGGAAGGGAGGGTGTGCCGGTTTTGAGTGAAGGACCGCGGTCAGAAAAGCAGCGAGTCACACTGGGGGCGGGGCTTTGACTCGCGCTCCGCCCCCTGCGGCACCACCCGCTCGGGACCGGGGAGGGGAGGATCTGACGTATTGGGTGGAGCCGGGCAGACTGGGAGTAGAACCCCCGAAGAACAAAAGGGACGCCGCCACGTGGGGTTGCCATAGCAACGGAGTTCCTGCTTCCGTGTTCAATTTTCCTAAAATTTCCTTAAGTTTAATCTTTAAAAAAATTTGCCCTAAAGTATACTAATAAACGAAACGATTCACCAACCTCACCACTTCTTTCCCCAGAAGCAAGCACATTCAGCTTTTTCAGTTTGTGGAGCTTTTGGGGATATCATTATCTTACTAAATATTTTTATTGCTATTTTAATTTTAAACGTTATTTATTGAGTTACGAGGAACACTTACATTCCTTTCATTGAATTTTATTTTTTTTAAAGATTTTATTTATTAATTTGACAGAGACACAACGAGGGAGGGAACACAAGCAGGGAGAGTGGGAGAGGGAAAAGCAGGCTCCCCGCCCGAGCAGGGAGCCCAACGCGGGGCTCGATCCCAGGACCCCGGAATCATGATCTGAGCGGAAGGCAGACGCCCAACCGACTGAGCCACCCAGGCGTCCCCTTTCATTGAATTTTTAAAAATCTGTTTTTAATTGGACGTTGACTGTCTAGGACAAAGTCTTGTGAACTCTGATGGAGACATTTACTTTATCTTTGCCCTGCTTGCTCATTTTCATGTCTCACATTTCACTCGTTCTTTTCCCCTCCACTAGTAGAGATGACTAATATACTCCTACATAATGTGTTGGTAGAGACCAAGATTGATTACAAATATTTGTTTATAAAAACAAAATTTTCTACTTAACTCTAAGTTGACCGCCTAGGACGGTTACAGTAAAATGTGCTTTTAAAAAGTCTATTAGTTTTCTATCATCTACTGATATCCTTTTCTTCCTCTGAGTAATTGATCACTTAGCAAGTGCTTGGACTTACTGGCAATCGTTATTAACATTGGTAGATGTTCTCAATTTTTAACTGTTTTTACCCTTCAGATACACTTTAAGAGGGTTAGTTTACATCAGGGGTTGACAAACTATGGGGAGGGAACCAAATCCAACCTCCCACCTATTTTTTTATGGCTAGAGAGTTAAGAATGTGTTTTACATTTTTAAATGATTGAGGCAAGAAAAAAGACGACTATTTCGTGATACATTAAAATTATATGAAACTTGTATTTTGGTGTCCATAAAGCTTAGTTGGAACACAAGCATACCCATTTTGTTTAATATGTATATATATATATATTTTTTTTTAAGGGGTTTTTTTTGTTGTTTTGTTTTGTTTTTAGTACTCTCTACACCCAGTGTGGGGCTCGAACTCATGATCCTGAGATCAGGAGTCACATGCTCTTCCAACTGAGCCAGCCAGCTGCCCCTACCCATTCATTTTTATACTGTGCAGTGATACAGAATTATACAGTAGCAGAGTGGTTGTGACAGACTGTCTAGCCCATAAAGCTTAAAATAGTTATCTGATCCTTTACAGAAAAAAAATTGCTGACCCTGGTTTACACTATTCTCAAGGTCCATCATGAAAAGGGGTGTTCAGATTAGACAAATTGTTATTTTAAATCTACCAAGATTTTGAAAACTTGGCTCTTCTTGCAGGAAATGCACTTTAATGGGCAGATTCCCCAATCACACACTGAGAAAAGTCACAATGAGAAGCTGAGATGCCTGCACGATATTAAAAAGGGCTGTTTCCATTGTGGGCCAAATCACTTACCTGGAAACATTATCTCCTCTGGTAGGCCTGAGGCTTACCTAAGCCTGAGACTGTGCGTGATGGAAAAACCGCTTAGAGAAGTTGGGGGGATAGCCAGGGGCATTTGGATGGGGACTGGGAGGCAGGCCTTGCCACCTGTGGAGCTAGGCCAGAAACAACCAGGAGATCCCCTATTTGGGGACTCCAGGCAATTTGTCCTTTCCCCTTTACATGTGTTTTTGACTCCTCCTCCTCCTTTGGGGTCACCCTTGTACCCGAGGGGTTGAACACTCAACTTCTGGAACCAGGCTGCATGGGTTTGGATTTCAGCTCTTCTATTTACTAGCTTTATAACTTTGGATGGGTTCCATAGGTCTGCCCACCCTGATCTACAGCAATGGGAGAAATAACAGGATTTGGTGCTTTAAGCCACGACATTTTAGGGTGGTTTGTTGCACAGCGGTAACTAACCTAAATACTCTTTCAACAATGCTTTTGAAGTGGCATTTATCCAGTTTAACTTCCATTTTTATAAGAGCCTAAATCAGTCTCCCTGCTTCATTAAAATGTCACATCCTCCAGTGTTCCTCCATGTTGATGTCAGAGTATCTATTGTTTCTCCAGTGTTTAAAATCCTCCAAATTCTCACCTCATTTAGATTAAAGCAGAAATTCCTTCGTGTTCTACACCTATGTGCTCTCATTTCTTCCTCCTTCTCTATCCCCTACCCTGCCTTTGCAATCTATGCTCCAGTCATACGGAACCCCTGGCCATTGAACAATCATGATCTACGTATAGTTATATACAACTGTGCCTTTGTACCTTATTCCTTCTCCCTAAGACAATCTTTCCTCCCCTCCTCTAAATCTATGAAGACTCTCATCAAACACCTTAGGGATTACCTCCTCTAGGTTTTTCTCCAAAATCTCCATTCTTAGACTGAGTTTGATGCCCTTCCTTTATGTGTGTCTGTATCATACCACTTATATTAAGAATTGGAGTAACAATTTTTTCAATTCTCCTAAGGTATACAGCTAGTACCATTCTAGAGGTATCAGAAGAATTTATTATATACAATTTGTCTCAGGGCTTAGTTCTCTGGGGGGGGGCAGGGCGGGGCAGAAGGGCATTGCCCCCATTAGAAAACTACAAATCCTTTTGAGCACAAGGACTGCTATCTTTATTAGTAGCACAGGACCAGTTCATGTTCATCCATTAAATAAGAATAACATGTGAATAGCTACTGTCTTCAAAGGACCTCAAAAGAAAAATACAGAAATAATCCAAAAAAGTTTTTAATTTCTGAGAACAAATGCCCAAATTTCCCAAGATGCGGTCTCTGCCACATCGTAACCAATCTATGGGTTCCATGGTGTCTGGCACATAGTAAGCAGCCAATCATGTGTGGACTTGTCTATCCCTTCATTGTTTAAATGATCTCCATCTTGAGCTGTACCCAAATAGGCTTTGCAGTGTCACACTGTGACTTAAAAACAGGTTTGGAGTCCCAAAGCTGAGAACTACTAGTTTGAATGACCACATAGATAAAACTGTGAGAGAGTCTATCAAATATTTATAACTTCATTTCGCTTTGATGAAACATGATCTTTAACCCATTCATTATATGATCACTTTGAAAATGGAGGCAATGATATGAGACTAAGAAATAAAACCTCTTATCATAAAGTTTTAAGAAATGTATGAAATATAAATACAGGAAAACTTTATATAGGTATCCAACCAAACTTTTATTGGGGTTTTATTGCAATCTACTTTCGGCAATAAGGGGAAAGTAACCATAAGAACTCCGATCAGATTTTATTCAACAAAGCAGTTTTTCATGAATGCTTAAGGTCAGTGTATAGTCAGCTCAGCTTCCAGTATCAACTTGAGTACCTCATTATGGAAATTTATGCCAGAATGACAACAGTAAGGCATTGCAAGATCCTAAATCATCTAAGATTAAACCATATTTTACATATAATTTTTAGGACAGTATACTAATACTCTACAATAAATAAGGATTTTAAAAATGTGTTGCTTAGCCCTTGTTGAACTAAATTCAATTATTAGCTTATTCTTTAAGTACTCCAGTTAATAAAGGTTTGATTGTACTCCAAGAACTCTGACTTTTCCAAAGATAAAAAAATTAGTTCTTATTTGCTATGACAGAAATTAAGCTTAAAAGCACATTCACACTTGTCCTTAAAAGCATGTTTACATCATATATGAGATAACTTCTCATGCCTGGTGATACGGTATATGGCAAAAAGTCATAAGCAAAGAACGACTAGAGGGCAATCCTCCCAGCTCCACGTCCTCCAAAAAGCCACACTTGGCCTCAGTGTAAAAGTTATATTTTATTGCCATGCTACAAAATGTATGAAGTTGGCACTGATAGGGAGAAACAGAGAACAAAGGGTGGGAAGGGATAGAGGGCAAAAGATGTTGTTACATATACAACAAGGTTTTAATCAACAGTGGTAAATTTTGCCAATATTAAAAATGCAAACCAAAATTTAAAATGCTGATATGAAACAGCATTAATATACAATTTATGCATAGTACAGTATCACTTATGTCTTTTATTAGAGAAATGTGGAATGTTTATAAAAGAAATTAACCATAGGGGATAAAATTCCTACTTCATATACAATTTGGCAATGGTAGTCCCACTGTTAGACAATTTTTTATAAAAGAAAAAATTAAAAATCTTAACACGCTACCTTTATACAAAGTTGCTATATTTATGCCTTTATGTAGGAAAAAAACATTTATAATGCAAATTAGGACATACAATAATATTACAGTATTATACAATGTAATGAAAATAAAAACGTAACACGAAGTTTTTCCTTTATAAAATGTATATTTTGCATTTACTAATGCAAATGTGGCACACCGGTGACTACTGTACTATTAATACCAGTCCGTTTCCATGCTATTATTGTCCAATTGTCATAGAATTGCAATTGTATTGATGCTACAGAAGAATCGTGTTATACCCCCAAAAAAATGAGGAAGTAGGAATGGGGAATAGGGATGTAAAGAACAGGATAGATAGGGTGCTGGTTTGGGCAGAGTATATTGTGGTATGTCCTAAAATATCTGTTAGTTTTTCAAGCCAAAAACATTTTCTATACATTCTATAATTTCGTACCAATGCCTTTATTCAAATTTGGCAAACATTAGGGAAAAGGTAATTAGTACCATATACCTCACATATCAGAAATATGAATGCGATGCCAATACATCAGTTACTTCTGAATGTTTTCTCTGATGGTATGTCTATTTCAAGGAGATATTTTTATATATATATGTATATACACATATACATATATATATATTTACACACACACTACACATTGCACAAAACACTTGGGCATTATGGGTTAGGAACAGCACAGGGGGAAGTGGGAAGTACTTTTTAGCTTGTTAAAACCTTTACCTTGAGGCAAAAATATGGTGGCACATTACTGGGAAATTATGAAAACATAAGGCCCCTGTCCCATTTTTAATAGAACATTACTGAGGTACATTTTTATATGTTGTGCCACAGATCTTTTTGAGGGGGGGGAATAAACAAACACTAGCTTGACTTGTAACATTGAACCGTGGGGTCAACATTAATATCTATAAAAACAAAGATTGCTTGGCAAATTTTCATAAGTCCCAAATGTGATCTATTCTGGATATACTGGGAAGTGAAAAGCTTTTTGCTGAGTCTTCAAGAGTAAAGTGCATATCTCATCACTCCACAGCAGCAGTAAATAAAAGGAATGATTTGCCAATCTTCCTGGAGGGAGGGAAGGCACCATATTTTCATTTTTAAAGGAAGATGAAACTGGGAAAGAAAACACATGAAGAAAAAACACAGGTAATACCCATATCAGTTTCCAACCCCTGGTCTGGGATAAAAAGCTGTTATCACCTGTATGGATAAAAGAGGACTCTATTGGGGGGAAAGCATATGAACGATGATTATATTTCCAAAACCAAAAAGTGGGATCCCATGGTCTATCAACGGAACAGAATATCTAAAATTAGGTCCGTCCCAGAAAATCTGAAACATATGGCCACAATTATATCCCAATAAAATATCTCATTCTAAGATGCACCTAGTAACAGGTACATTCTTCCAGGACAGAGCTTAATGCCCACAACTAGACTACTGCAAAGGACAAGTAGTGTTCTACATTACTTTTTATTAAATAGGAACACAGGTGCTTTCCAGA
Organism: Leptonychotes weddellii; assembly: GCF_054177405.1. Taxonomy (NCBI): domain Eukaryota; kingdom Metazoa; phylum Chordata; class Mammalia; order Carnivora; family Phocidae; genus Leptonychotes; species Leptonychotes weddellii. The sequence goes on along the minus strand of NC_138373.1, from coordinate 116,978,001 downwards.
GACATCTAGAAATAAACACCAGTTGTATACATCTTCCTAATACTCAGAGTACCTAAAATCAAATTCGTAGCAGACAAATTGGTCCCATTTTCATTTTTAAAGCACACAGTATTTAAAGCATACACTGCAATGATTATATTGGAGCTACCTAAAATATATAAAAACTAAGTAGAACCTGGAAGGAGAATGAAAATGATGAGGAAAAGAAAGAAAATAAAGTATCCAACCTCCAAAATGAATCAATAGGTCAGCCCTTTCATTTGGAGGTTCTGTCTTGACTGCTTGTTTTGGAGAAAACCACGTGTACTGGTTCCATTATAATTCTTATTCCACGTTACAAAAACCATCACATAAATTTGGCACGATTAGCAATCTACTCAGAAGAAAGCATAAATGGGACAATATATTAAAAATGGAAACTGCACACCTATACCACTGTTCTCTTTTTAGAGAACAGTGAACACTTTAGTAAGCACCAAGTTCACAGAAAAAAAAAAAAGAAGAAAGAAAATTCTGCTATGCACATAAACCAATGGCACTGAAAATAATAAAGACACCTTTAATAATTTATTTTCTTTATAATGGTCCCACTCTATTATTCTGCTAATCCATCCACTGTCCTATAATTAGGTTATTTACTGATCAGGTTGGGTGCTACATTACTGAAACCTTTTCATGCTAAATTAACCTTCATTACATCTGGTGGATAGATCCAAATCATGATCTCAAACTTCCTCATATTTAGAGAAAACAGCAACCTAACCTTTCCACTCTACCGTCTCTTGTCTTCCTAGGGTTTGAGAAACTGGAACATTCTTGATTTTCCAAGAGTTAGACATATGGAATCTCTTCAGTTTACATAAACTTCAATTCATTTTAAATCTTAAATTATGACACAATCTCATTGCTCTAAGACTTCCTCTGTACCTGCTATGCTGGCAACAGTCCTAACGTTCTAATGAAATCAAGGGTTAATCAAAGCTCCAGCTATGAGTGAAAGGACAGCAGAGCTGAGGAGCACTACTGTGGGCAAAGTACAATTGCAGCCGTGGGACGAGGGAATCACTGCTAAAGTGCTGGGGAGAGTGCCCACAGAGAAAACACAGTACGTTTAGGGAACTTTGCATGTTAAAAGTAGCTTCCTTTTTTCTCGGCTGTTAAAGAGATCACCTATGGACACAAGTGAAGTTTCAAATTGAGCGAACATTTTTATCAGCTTGAACAGTAAACAGCATATAAATAAATACTGGACAAGGGCAACCCTGTTATAGAATAACAGTAAGTTCCAAATGAACCTTCAAAACCACAATTTGACAAAAATGCAAACTAAACAACAACGAACACATAATCCAATTTCAAAACTATGTACAG
>NC_138373.1:116826819-116976130 GCF_054177405.1 Leptonychotes weddellii | reverse complement strand
AGAATAACAGTAAGTTCCAAATGAACCTTCAAAACCACAATTTGACAAAAATGCAAACTAAACAACAACGAACACATAATCCAATTTCAAAACTATGTACAGACTCAAACATTTTAAATGGAAAAAAGACATGAAGCAACAAAATAAGCCATCCCAAACGCCAAAGGAAAAAACTGAAGGTAAACGGCAACCCAATGGCACAAATGCCTCCAGAAAACAATGTCACTGTTACTAATCTACAGGAGAGAAACTTCCAAGAGACCGTGGTTCAGATTTCCAAATGTTTTTGGGTAAAGTGACCTGAGACTGATTTCTTGCGTCTAGTGTAATTCTGATGAAGATATGTGGGCATGCCCTTCAAATGACATGAGATGAGTAAACAGAATATCTTGTCTCCTTCCTGCCTTTCAACACACCAAGAGCGAACCACATTCACGGGCACAGGACTCTTTCTAGTAACGCAGAAGGCAAAGGAACTGACTGGTATATAAGGAGGTGTGGTACTTCTATTTCCTTTACATATGTTTTGGCTCAAGTCAAAAAGCCTACAATTAATGAAATAAAGGATTCCTCATGTTACATGCTGGAGGCCATATACCATGAATAGTGAATCTACAAAGAGTACTTTCAAAGCCTAGAGTTATCTGTTAGCAATGCACATTATCAAGAGGCTTTATAAAATGTTTTAAATGCCAACCATGACTTAGACATGAATGATATGCGTCAGTCCAGAATATTGATAAAAATCAACCAGCATGTCACTCACTTCAACTCTCATTTTAAATAGGCACTGTGAAAATGGGAATGCTGCTGTACAGTAATGAGTAGTATATACTGAAATTAGTGTTCTTTAATGAGTACCTGCTCTACTTTAATTCCCTTTAGTTAAAGAAGCACAGGAAATATTCAGAAAAAAATCTTATCAGTCTATAAAAGGAGTTAGTGTTTAGAAATGAAAATGAAGCACTTGCATCTTCATTTTTGAAAACTTCACAAAGGTGCAAACGATGTACCGCTTTCCAGGCTCACATGGGCAGGTCAGTACTATTATGTCTGGTCTTCCTAGAGGTGCCGTCATCTCGGGGCAGTGCTTTCTGCAAATTGGACATAGCAGCAGTTCTCTCGATGTCTATCACAGCATACAGCTCCGTGCGCCTCGTAGGCGTTTGCGGAAGGGGAGTGGTAGGCGTTTTCGGAGTCTGAGGGTTGTCAGAGTCACTGCCGCCTTCCAAGTCAACCTGTATGTAATTGAGCTGCCTGTGTTCTAAACTTGGGCGTCTGATATCAAAGTTGAAGACTGTCGGAGTACAGTCCCGACGCCTCGAATAGTCTATCTTGTGAGCACTTGCTGGCACTGTTACATTCTCTGTATTTACATAGTTATGCATTGGATCTAGATTATTATGGTAGCCATTTAGAGATGGGGTCTTTGGTCCTAAATTGTCATCTTCATCCCTACTTAGCTTGCGGGCTTCCCAAACAGGAGGCAAAGCTGGTAAATTTTCATAGTTTAATAATGCAGTTCTTCTCTGAGCTGAGTTGTTGATATTCTGGGTATCTGAGGTACTGCTAGATGTCAGACGACCTCTCCTGACCCCTGAGGCACTAGGGATAGATAACCCATTTATATTTTCATACACCAGTTTGTTAACAGAGGGTGCATCTCTTCGCTCGTCACTGTCATATCCAGTGTCCCATTCTGTGCTATTGGCACCACTTCCGCTGACTTGGTCTCTTCCAAGTTGCTCCAGTTTCTCCTTTTCCATTAACTGCTTTTGAACAGGGGTTGGTCCTAAGACAAATTTCACTCCTTCAGGTTCAAGAAGAATCTGAGGGTCCCTGTCCTCAACACTACTTGGTTCTTCTTTTGGTGTGTTGCTTTCAGCATTCGAAATCCTCGCCTCCAATGGGACATGCACACTTGTGCGGTTCTTCCGCTCTTCTTGCACTCCTGTAGTGTTGACATAGGTATGTACCTAAAACAGAACAGAAGAGTGGATCAAGAACTTGCTTAAAACAAAAACAAAGAAAGGCTGACCGTATCAGTTAAATTTTTTTTTTTTTTAAAGATTTTATTTATTTATTTGACAGAGAGAGACACAGCAAGAGAGGGAACACAAGCAGGGAGAGTGGGAGAGGGAGAAGCAGGCTTCCCGCCGAGCAGGGAGGCCGATGCGGGGCTCGATCCCAGGACTCTGGGATCATGACCTGAGCCGAAGGCAGACGCTTAACAACTGAGCCACCCAGGCGCCCCCGTATCAGTTAAATTTTAATCGATTAGCTTTCTCCCTACCCTATACTCTTCCTTCAAAGCTTCTGTCCTTGTTCTTCACTAATAAAAAGGTGGACAGAGGAGAGGACTGTGGAAATACATTCTTTACTTGATAGAAGAATAACTACTCTAGGGGCGCCTGGGTGGTTCAGTCAGTTAACGGCCTGCCTTCGGCTCAGGTCAGGATCTCAGGGTCCTGGGACTGAGCCCCATGTCAGGCTCGCTGCTCAGCGGGGAGTCTGCTTCTCCCTCTCGGTCTCAAATAAATAAATAAAAATCTTTAAAAAAAAAAACAAAAACCAGAATAACTACTCTAAAATAGCACATAACATTGTACTTGGTAATGAAAAGCATTCTGTTAAAAAAAATTCAGGAACAAACTGGGATTACCATTTTGATGTTGTTTTAGAAAAGCTCATCAATGCATTAAAACATGATTCAGAAATAAGGAATAACAAGTATTAAAAAAAAAAAAGACAAATTTATCATGATTTGCAGATAATGTGACCAAATAAAGAGATAAACCCTACTAGATTTAATAAGAGTTCTACAAAATGCATTGATATAAAATAAATACCACCTACTAAGAAATCATCACTATTTAAAGAAAAGGTCAATAGTATTTTGGGGGAACACTATAAAAATGTTTGGAAGACTAGGGGCACCTGGGTGGCTCAGTCAATTAAGTATCAACTCTTGATTTTGGCTCAGGTCATGATCTCAGGGTGATGGGACTGAGCCCTGCATCAGGCTTCACGCTAGGGGAGGGGAGGTGCGGGGGGCGACGTCTGCTTAGGATTCCCTCCCTCTCCCTCTGCCCCTCCCCCTCCACAAGCGAGCGAGGTCTCTCTCTCTCTCTCTCTCTCTAAAATAAATAAATCTTTAAAAAAAGTTTGGAAGACTATACAAAAAATTTGAAAAAATTCAAAAATAAAATGTAAAAACTGAGGGAAGTGTAATTATAGTAAATAAGAACTCATTTACTATGTAAAGAACACAGAGAAACAGATTTTAAAACAGTAAAAATTTCTTAATGATATGTGACCATTTGGTTTACAAAAGATAAGAATAACTAATTAATATATAGACAATGTTCAACCAAATACTTCATTCCTCAAATGAAAAACAGAATAGTTAGAAACGTTAAATAGCTTCATAAAAACATTGACAACAAAATCTACCTTCCTGCTAATAAAGAGCAGTATAAATTCCAAATCCATCAGCGGTTATTATAGCAAGAACTGACCATTAGTTGTATCTGTTTTTACCTACAGATGCACCTCTCCTGTGAGCCCACAGGCTACTGTAATGCTACGTTTCCCTCCACACCTTTATGTATTTGGCATATGTTAGAAAATATAAGCTGTTTCCTCTGATTCTTCACTACAAAAGTCATAAACAAACAGTGAAAGCTAAAATTCAGACTAAAATTTCCACGTATCAGCGCAGTAATGCTTTCACTCCACACTTTAATCCATTATCCCATTAGACAGTAGTACATGCTTACTTGCTCCTCGGCCACAAGCAAAGGATGTGTAGATTCTTCACCTACTGAAGGCAGGCGTGCACTTCCCACAGAAGGATGTCTGCTTGAGGGGTGGGATGAGGCATCTCCAAATGAGGGATATCGGGGATATCCATTAGGTAAATTCTGAGCAGCAAACCCTGGAGCTGAGTTTTTGTTTAGTGGTTTAAGAAGAAAAGCAGGATATCGGGGTAGGACAGAGAGATAAAAGTGAATGAGAATGGAATCTGCACTGAGAAAATTAAGCAAGGTGTTTCTGGCAAGACACAACAGAAACCAGAGCACAAACAACACCCTCCTTCCACTCCAACTTCCCATTCACATTTTAGGTAACATAAAACTTTTAACGTTTTCTTACTTAAAATATTAAAAATGTTTATAATTATAGCTCTAACAGTTTAAAAAAAAAACTGACAACCATTACACTTACGTTATTAGCCACTGGTGATTTCTAAGGCGTTACAGATTAAATATCCATAATCCAAAGTTTATAAATGTCTATTATTCAAAATACAAGAGGGAGCTTTGCACAGTGGCAGTATCGTAGCCAATGAGGTTTATCCGAGGCGCGATTCTTGCTAATTGAAAACTTCCCAAAATACAAGAGGGAAAATTGGTACTTACTTGTAGGTGTTCGAGGTGTTCTGGGGACTTCCAATTCTGTCTGATGATTATTCCTTTCTACAACTGGCTCTTCCACCACATTTATACTATTATTTTGCATAATCTCTTGCAACATGTTAAATAATTCTTCTGCACGGGCACACTTAAAGGCAAAGATTCCTACAAATATAAAAGAGAAGGGGAAAATGGTAGCTATAGCTTTAAAAAAGATACAGGAACACCTGTCAAAGAACAAAACTGTGAAGTAAGCATTCTATGCACTGACAGGAAGAAAGGCCCTTTAAGTAGATGTCTGATAAATTAATGATATTCTCTGTTTCAAAACATAAACCCAAAAGGAAATTTACAGACTAATTTTCCTATGTCTAAGTGAGAGAGCCCAAAACAAGGCAGACAAAAACAAGATTTGAACACTTGCTTTGGTCTGCTTTTTAACAGCAGGGGGCACCCAAGTCACCATTACCAAGGTGATCCTTTACCATTTGACAGTCCCTTGCTGGATGGTTTACTTACAATCCTTACCTTGTTTAATTATTACAACAGTTCTATAAAGTAGGGATTAGCATTCCTCTCCGATAGAGAAGAAACCTGATGTTCTACAGAGATCATGTAACTTGCCCAAGACCTTTCAAGCAGTAGGTAGCAAAAAAATCAAACCGTGTTCTCTTTGACTCTGAAGTTTAGGTTCTTTCCCCAAAAAGTTGTAACAGTAAAGATACACAGTCAATTTACTGGAACTAATCATCTACTGAAAATCTTAAATAATATGAGTCAAAATTCTGTACAAAGAGAATGTGCTTAATAAATTCCTGATAAATGAAGACGCAGTTTACTCTATCTCTTTTCTTAACAATCCACTTAGTTGGGGAATTTTTTTTCTATCAGGAAAAAAGTATTCATTTAAACATTGTAAATAGAATAACTGAAAACAATTTTCAAATGTGTTACTGTCTGGGGAACAAAAAAATTAAAGGATCTACCTACCTTGTCCAGTTTGACACCTTCGGCCACTTTCAAAAGAAAAGAGATTTGAATCATAGCCATAGCGCCGCAGGCAGAGGTAGTGCCATTTTACCGAGTCACGTTTGCGAGTGTATAAAATCAGTTCTGTGTCTGTAAGTTCCATTATGCCAGAACCTAACTCATTCCCATCATCATCCACATTAATGACCTAAAAAAGAACGTTTAATTAGTGCCAACCTAATGTGGTCATTTGACGGTCACACACGTATTTCACCAGTCTATCAGTAAAACGCACTGTTGCTGATTGGTTCACTTATTCGCTCATTTGTTAGTTCATTCATCAACCAATGTGTGTGCGGGGCATGGACTATGTAGCAGTGAACTATCTGGTTCTATCCACAAGAAGCTCACATGCCCAGTGAGCATAGAAGATACACAAACATGAAGTCAACACTAAGCTGTATATGAGCAATGGACAAATGGGTGCAACAGAGCCTGCAAAAGGCAGTAACTGTGGCCTAGGGTGGCTGGGGAAGCCTTCACGTGAGAAGAGGAGGGACTTCGGCTGGGCCTCAGGAGAGAACCAGTGGGTCAGCGGTTGTGGGGCATATCCTGAAGATGCAGTGCTAGAGCAGAGACGAAGAAGGTATGTTTCAGAGAGACCAAGACAAGACTGGCACAGAGTTCACGGAAGGGGAGGCCTTACACTGCTGAGTTTCTGAAAATGGCCAGAGACTATGAGGAGTAGGTAACACTTGGAGAAAACTGTCTGTATTCCTGGGACTGGCAGAGCGCTTTCCACATATTTTTTCCATTTAATCCTTATAACAATCCTAAACTGCAGGTAATGCTATTTTTTTCCACTGTACTGTACAAAACTGGAACAAACACACAGTGATAATGTAACCTGCCCAAGGTCACAAAGCTACAAAGCAACACGGTTTCGACTTACACCTGGGTCTGTGTGATCCAGAGGCCATGATGTATGACAACCTGAGGTCAGGCTACGGGAGACACTAAATGGCTGTGGAGAGGTAAGAAATGGAGCATCTGTGCTCTAGGTAAGAGGACACCAGAAGTTTTAGAATGATGAAAGAGGAAGATGAGTATGATGTCAACTGCAGGATGGATCACAAAGGTGACTGACTCAAGGCAGAGTTCTGCTAAGAAATTATCCAGACATGAAGCAATGACTGGGAGGTGGTGACCAGACTGAAGAGGCACCTATAAAATGGCATTAAAAATTTTTTTTTACTAGAACTGTATGGCTCTAATTGGATATAGAGGACCAAATGGAAAGTAAAAGAGGATTCCACACTGTCAGTAAGAACATATTGTCATCATTTGTTAAAACAAGAAAAGGCAGAAGAGACACAAAGAGAAATAGAAGAGTCTAGAGATAAAAATGAGGAAGTATGATATATAATGTGAAGAAAAAGAAGAACATCCGAGTAGGCAGAGAGATATAACTCAACCAGTTTTACTAACCTTAAACTTGTTCCGATGGTTATCTGGGACAGTGTCTTTATCTGGACAGCTACAACAGCTACCCATGGCTTCTTCAGAAGACCATGTGAGCACTACATGAAAGATAATTTGGAAAAAATTATTAAATGTAGGATACAAAACTCATAAAACAGAAAAAGACTTTAGAAATCATCTATCACAAGTCCTGCATTATTTTGATGAGGAAATTTAAGCCCAAGAAGGTACAGGGCTGAGCTAGATTTCAAACATTCAGCTGGTAAATTTTGCTCAGTGACAAGGAAAATAATTTTGTGAGGTAGACTTCATAGAAATCTCAAATTTCCAGCTTAATTTGCAAAGGTCTGCCTATTTTAAAATTATCTTTAAAAAAACAAACAAACCAATTAAGGTCTCATCTCATATGTAACACTATTTAAATAAAGTCATTCATGGAATTAACCCTCAATGGTTTATCAGAAATTTCATGTCCCTCTTTTAATAAAATGCCAAAGGGATGTTGGACTTTAAGGTGGGAAGGTATTTTGAATCTTATTACTCACTGTAGTATATCCTTTATGTACCTCACCAGGCAAAAGTTGACTGGTAAATAAGACACAAAAACAAATTTGGAATATTCATTAAGAGAGAAAACCCAACAATCGAGAAGTAACTCAACATAGAGAATTTTGGCAAAACTGACAGAGCATGTCTGTCTAATCCTTCTTTCCCACACAAGGTTAGAGATAACAGGTTATAGGTGACACTAAGTGTTCAAGAAAACTCCAAATGAACAAAGGAAAAATCCAAAACATCACTTAAAAAAGGGGGAAGAATCAGAATGAACGTGACAATATTTGGAAAAGGGGGAGGGAAGAAAGCACAAGAAGCTATTTAATATTTAAAAACATAAATTTGATAAAACTGGCTTAAAATTCTTCAGGGGCTCTTCACACTACATTTAGAAAAACATTCGGAGCTTGTCAGCATGACACGAGGTTCTTCACCATCTCGTCCTTGGCTACAGATCTAGTCTAAACTCCCTTTGTCTCTGCTTCAAGCCCTCCCAAGTCATACTCAGCAGTCCCCCCAGAGCAATTTGTCCTGCCACATCCTTCCACGCTGCTCCCTTCCCTTCAAGATCCTACTGTGCAGTTCCTTCAGGGAGCCTTCTCTGATTCCAAGCAACTGGGAGAGTTACACCCCCAAGGCACCCTGGGCTTCCCAGTATCATAGCATTCTTCACATTGCTTACTTAGCAGAAATTGTGATAGATCATCTGTTTACTTAACTATCGCTCCCCCTCCACTGTAAGCTCCTTCCCAAGAACTAATTTGCATTCCCCATGCCTAACACATTACCTAGCCCACAGTAGTGCTCTGTCTCTTGTGAGCTGAATGAACTGAACTGTATGTACTTAACAAAGGTAAAGAATGCTGGCAGGTATAAGTATTAAGCAGATGAAAAAGTGTACCAGTGCACAAACCAAAAGAAGTGATAAGTAAAATAGTAAAGTTAATTAAGACTCATATTCGGTAGTTTGCTCTAAGTAATATGCCAGCTAAATAACATGGCATAAAGATGATTAAGTCACAGTATGTACTTCTGAAGAGTCATGAGTCTAGAGGGAGAGACAGAGATGTAAACAGATAATGCATTATGATTAAATGTTATATGAAAATATGAGAAGAGTTCTGTGGGCACAGAAAAGGAAGCAAATAACTTTCTGGGTTAGCAGGGCAGGAAGCACCATTTGAGCTGGTACTCAAAAGGGTGAACAGAAACAATGCGCTGGGCAAAAAATAGAAATAGGTACTTGAGACAGTTAAGAGTACAAAGAATACAAAGACAAAGGTCATGAAAGATCATGAAAGGTGGTACTGCATTCAGAAAAAAAGTGAGGTGTCCAAGACGACTGGAGTACAGGGTCGGCTGCACAAGCAGGGCCCAAACCGCATAAAGGTCCTGAACAACGAGGTAGGGATCTGGGACTCCAAGTAACTTGAAGCTAGATGGCATCCAGTGTCTTCCTAGTCAAATGGATATGACTCTATCATGGCATTTATCACATTCTACTGTAATGTTTATCTGTCTCAACATTCACTTCACTGTGATTTCCCTGAAGATGGGAACCTTTTCTTCTTAATTTTCTAGGGCACTAAGCATATCACCTGACATAACCATGTCCTGACGTGGTCCGTTAAGTGTTTAATTTAAAGAAATTAGGGGCACCTGGGTGGCTCAGTCTGTTAAGTGCCTGCCTTCAGCTCAGGTCATGATCCCAGGGTCCTGGGATCGAGTACTGCATTGGGCTCCCTGCTCAGTGGGGAGCCTGCTTCTTCCTCTGCCTGCCGCTCCCCCTGCTTGTGCTCTCTCTCTGACAAATAAATAAATAAATAAGGTATTTAAAAGAAAAAGATTTGGGACGCCTGGGTGGCTCAGCCGGTTAAGTGTCTGCCTTCAGCTCAGGTCATGATCTCAGGGTCCTGGGATCGAGTCCCGCATCGGGCTCCTTGCTCAGCGGGAGGCCTGCTTCTCCCTCTGCCTGCCGCTCTCCCTGCTTGTGCTCTCCACTCTCTCTCTCTGACAAATAAATAAATAAAATCTTTAAAAAAAAAAATTAATACAGGCATACCTTGGAGATATTGCAGGTTTGCTTCCAGACCTTGGCAAAAAAGCAATGTCACAATAAAGTGAGTCAAATCAACTTTTGGGTTTCCCAGTGCATATAAAAGTTATGTTTTGCACTATACCACAGTCTATTCATGTGCAATAGCAGTATGTCTAACAAAACAATGTATGCACCTTAATTAAAAAATACTTCATTGCTAAAAATGCTGACCATCATCTAAGCTTTCAGTGAGTCATTACCACTGATCCCAGATCATCATAACAAATATAATAATAATGAAAAAGTTTGAAATACTGTGAGAATTACCAAAATATGACACAGAGACACGAACTGAGCAAATGCTGTTGGAAAAAATGGCTTTGACAGACTTGCTCAAAGCAGGGTTGCCACAAACCTTCAATTTGTAAAAATCACAGTATCTGCAAAGCGTAATAAAGCAAAGTGTAATAAAACAAGGAATGCCTGAAACTACTTAATAAATTATGGGATGAGAAAGAGGCAAAAGAATACTATAAACATTTTTTTTTTCCAGTAGAGGGACAAATGATAAAAACAAAGTCTTACCCATCCTCACCACCGACCTGCTCCTGAACATAAAGAGCTAAGAGATGACTACAGTGTAGCTTCTGCCTCAAAAGGTGGCGCCTCAAAGGAATGTTTTTAAACTATTTCTCAAAAGGAGTAGAAAATCATTCTTTTGTTTTAGTTTGTTTTTTTTTTCAACTTTTTTAGGTAATCTCTATACCCAACGCGGGGTTCAAACTCACAACCCCGAGATCAAGAGCCACATGCTTCACCGACTGAGCCGGCCCAGGGCCCCTAGAAAATCATTCTTCTACCTGCCACCTTCACGGGCTACCTGTTAAAGGCAGCACCTCCTGTGTTGTCAAGGATATGTGGGTGGTGGTACAATCTAGTTGAAAACTCTATCCACAGGAACTGTGTCAATTCAGTACGACAACAATTAATGAAAAGCCTAACATGTGACCCAAAAGCCTTGTATGCCATACTACGGAGAATGGATTCTATCCTACACATGATGGAAAGCCAGTGAAGAATTTGAAGCAGGAAAGTGAGGTGCTCAGGACTTCATTTTAAATATATCCACCTGCAGAATAAATTTAAGTGGCAGTTCAGTTCAGAGAAGAAAAACCAGTTGGAGAATATTGAAAAATGAAATATGCTACAGACCTAACACCAGAACAGCAATACTAGGAATAAAGACAAAAAAAGAGGAATTTTTAAACTATTCAGGGAGACCCGTCAGCAGCATGGAGCAGTTGGCTAGGCAGACAGGAAGGAAGAGGCGGTTTCCAGTGTGGCAGATGGTGGGTGCTGGTTCTATTACCTGAGACAGAAAACACCACAGTGGTCTTCAAGTGGAAGTGATGGTGGTTAGTTCAGTTTTAGACATGTTAAGTGGAGATTCTAGAGAACAACCAAATGGAGATATGCAACAGAGAGTTAAACACATGAGTACGGATTTGAGGAAGGAGGTAAAATACTGCTACACACATAGTATTTGAAGTCATAAAACAGAAAACACTGCCCAAGGACAGTATAAAGAGGGGTCTACAGTTGGAATTCTGGGGAATTTCAATTCTAATTCTGGGAAATGTGGAAGTATTGAAGGAGAGGGAAGAAGTGAAGGAGAAAAAAAAATCAAAATAGTACCAACTGAAAAAAGAAAGTGTCAAGAAGGAGGGTTCCACTCATGGTAGACTGGTAGAGGCAGAAATGAAACTGAAGTGAACAAACGGAAGATAAGGAAGTAGCCCCCCAGGAATGGAAACTGCTCTTTCAAGAACAGGTTCAGAAAGGAAAGGGCAAAGTGCTTCAGTGCAGACAGACATGGTTTCAAAAGAAAATATGTTGCCTGAGCTATTTGTTTTCAGATGACAGAGATTGATGCAGGTTTGTGATCAGTAGGTCAAGAAAGGTTAAAATTTTTAGGACAAAAAGCAAAGGAAAAAAATGTGCTACACGATGGATCAAGACAAAAGGGGAGACTGAAGAAGAGGAGTTGCAGGACCCAGAGAAGTCTGCCACTCGAAGTAGGAATGCCTTGTCCTCTGAGGAGAGAGGGAAGACAATAAGGATGGCTGGAGCATAGTAGAGAAGCTGAAGTAGGTAACACCTATCATCCTGAATGTCCTTTGTGAAATAGAAGGCAAGTCTGCAGGATGAGGGACTTGAGGAGAAGGCAGGATTATTCACAGTGGGGCTGCCCCAGAAAGGTAGCAGGATGATTAAGCAGGCTGCCCTGAGAGCTCAGCGAAGGCTGGAGAGGAAGATTATGCTGTGTTTGCAGCAGCACTCAGCAGTTCAGAGGGCAGACTGTTCAGGTGACCCAGGGTCAGAGGGTTAAGAGGACAAGGAAATTAAAGGATATTGGCAATAACGGGGGTTTGAAATGATGGATCACCAGGTCTGGTCAGGACAGAAGTATAGAAAGAAGAGGCCTGATGAAATGGGGACAAAATGGAGGCAAACAGGAACAGGAGGCCTCAGTAAGTTTGAAGAACAGGCTCAGGAGGAGCGGGAGACTGAAATAACTGAAACAATGGGAAGTTGTGGTCAATCTTCCAACACAGAAGGAGACTTTTTAAGGTGGAGTCTCATCCACATCTCTGAGTCCTCCTCCTGAACCACAAACTCCAAGGCAAGGGAAAAGGCAAAATCCTAGATATTCTGAATTTATGACCACCAGATTAATATTTGGAGACCACATCTGAGTTGTGTAAGACCTAATAATGTGCATTAATACTGTAAACACTTGATAAAAAACCACATGATTTCACCATCTTACCCAACCAAATTTGTAACTCAGCAAAAACATAACTATGCTCTGAATTATATGTTAAAAAAAAAAAAAAAAGAAGCTAGCAGGAAGGGAAAAATGAAGGGGGGGAAATTGGAGGGGGAGACGAACCATGAGAGACTATGGACTCTGAGAAACAAACTGAGGGTTCTAGAGGGGAGGGGGGTGGGGGGATGAGTTAGCCTGGTGATGGGTATTAAAGAGGGCACGTACTGCATGGAGCACTGGGTGTTATACGCAAACAATGAATCACAGAACACTACATCAAAAACTAATGATGTAATGTATGGTGGTTAACATAACATAATAAAATAAAATAAGTAACACTAAAAAAAATAAAAACTGTCCTCAAGGGGAAAAAAAAACATAACTATGCTCTCTCAAGAAAGCAACATGGGAAAGTAACCAAGGGTACATTCAAGAACAAAAGGTAGCTACCGTTTGGGAAGATCAATACTGCAGCAAGTTGGCTGAATATTTTAAATTCATGAACACTGCCTTAGTTTAATTAAAGCCATTTGTCCTTATTTGTTGGAGGTGACAGCAAGTCAGGAGGCAACATGATTGCATTCAAGAAAACATAACTAAAATCTCTTGTTTAAAAGAATATAATGTGAACTTAAAAGTTTTTTCTTTTTTTTCCTACGGTAAACCTCAACTTACCTAGATCTGGCCATTAATATTCTTAGCCTCTTCTGCAGCATCAGGGGTTTAATCATACTTCAAAATACCATGTTTTCTTTGTTTGCTGACTTAATCTAGAAACAGAAAAAAGTCAGGAATTTCTTACTTCTTTTAAAACAATGATTTTCCTTATGAGACTTCTGGTAGCACTGTTCAATTAATCTATTTCAATAAACTCAAGTATAAAAATATAAGATTTATTTTTAAAGTGCAAATGACACGTATAGGTTATCATTCACACAGTCAAGTAAAAACGCTATCGTCTAAGTTCTAGAATGTTTGGGTATCAGAAGCTTTAGAAGCCGCTGACTCTGATTCTCCACTACAGCTATGACACTGGACAAATTACTTCTCTACAGTCTCCTTGGCCATAAAACGAGAGGTCAGAATAAACCACCTCCGAAGTTCCTTTCCAGTTCTAATTTCACTGAGTGGCAGGCTAATTCTCCACTTCCAGTCACTTTTCTTAAACCTCACCGTCACTCCTCCTAAGAACAGACTCTTTAGAGTCCACCCACTGTACTTTTTTCATCTACAAGAGCCCTCCAGAACCAATCAGAGGACTCAGTCATCAGGAGACAGTCTAATACGAACAAGCATGCCACACAGTCACAGGATCATGATATACCTTATAGCAATAAATTACAATCTAGAGTTTCAAGAGATTGCAATGTGCTTTTGGGAAATTCCTGGTCAATCTAGTCCCTTTTTATAACACAGAAAAAAATCAAACTCAAACATGGGTGCTAACATTTACTGAATAACTACACTGTATCAGGCATTAGGGGTTTTGCAAATAGTCTCATTTTAATCTATATATTAACTAGAGTTAACAAACGATTGATATCCAAAATGAACATTTTCAAATCATGAACCCACATGCCCACAAAATTTTCAATTCTGGACTTCAAACCAATATACAAAATAAGCAGTTTGGCCAGGTGTTTGCTTGTGCCCCTCATAAGCTGCAGCAACACACCTGTTAGAGTGGGCAGCAACCCAGTGCTTCTGCCTTAACACACCCTTCTTTTCTCCAGAAGCTTAATATATATATTATGCTTTGTCTTAGGCTTGTAAAATTATCTAGCTAATTCCAACAGAAATCATTTCTCTTATATGAATACATATTGTCTGTTCATCTCTCTCTTCTGGGAGATGTTAGCCAGCCAATTAACTCAGAAAAATCTCTCTTCCTCTTTTTATTCATTCCATTTATAAGCATCTCACAACTCCCATCCTAAAATAAGTTTAATCATAGTAAATATTATTAAAAGAAGTGAGAGTGATCCTCCCATAATCCTAAATCAAGGAAAAGTCTTAAGTTTTGAAATGAAACATATTAAAGAATCAGTGTACCAAACCTACATGTTGGTTCTTGAAAATATTAAAAAGCATCCAACAAAATGTCTGAAAACTGATTCTGTCCCACATTTAGACTTTTTTCTTTCCCTAATTTTGAGTAAAATACACATAAAATTTACCATCCTATTTTTAAGTGCACAGTTTAGTCATGTTAAATATATTCAATACTGTTGTGCAACCACTATCCAGAACTTCTTCCTCTTACAAAATTGAAACTCTGTACCCATTAAATAGCTCATTTCCCCTCCCGGCTAATCCTGGCAACTACCATTCTACTTTGTTTTTATGAGTTTGACTACTCTAGGTACCTCATATAAATGAGATCATACAGTATTCATCTTTTTGTGCCTGCCTTATTTCACTAGGCAAAATGTCCTTTTTTTTAAAAAAAGATTTTATTTATTTATTTGAGAGAGAGAGAATGAGAGAGAGCACACAAGAGGAGGGAGGGTCAGAGGGAGAAGCAGACTCCCTGCCGAGCAGGGAGCCCGATGCGGGACTCGAACCAGGGACTCCAGGATCACGACCTGAGCCAAAGGCAGTCGCTTAACCAACTGAGCCACCCAGGCGCCCTAGGCAAAATGTCCTTAAAGTTCATCCATGTGGTAACAGGTGTCAGAATTTCCTCTTAAAGGTTGAACAATATTCCATTTACACACACACACACACACACACCAAATTTTGCTTATCCATTCATCTACTGATAGACATTCATCCACCTTTTGGCTACTGTGAATAATGATGCAGCTGTGAACATGAATGTACAAATATCTCTTTGAAACCATGCTTTCAATTCTCTTAATTTAGACCCGGAAGTGATATTGCTGACTACATGGTTATTTTATTTCTTATTTTTTGAGCAACTGCCATACTGTTTTCCATAGCAGCTGCATCATTTACTTTCCCAATGGCAGTGGGCACACGAGTTCCAATTTCTCCACATTCTCACGAACATGTTTTCTGTTTTTGCTTGTTGGTATCAGCCATCATAATGGGTGTGAGGTGGTATCTCAATATAGTTTTGATTTGTCTTTCCTTAATAATTAATGATCTTGGGCATCTTTTCATGTGCTTATTAATCATTCATATATCCTCTTTGGAGAAATGTCTATTCAAGTTCTTGGCCTATTTTTGAGTTGGAATGTTCTTTTGTTTTGGACTTTAAGAAGTTCTCTATATATTCTGGGTATTAATCCCTTATCAAGTATATGGTTCGCAAATATTTTCTCCCATTCTATGGGTTGCCATTTTAGTCTGTTGAATAACTGTGAAGTCCAATTTGTCTATTTTTGCTCTTGTTGCCTCTGCTTCTGGTGTCATAACCCAAGAAAGCATTGCCAAATCCAATGTCATGAAGCTTTTGTTTAATGTTTTCTTCTAAGAACTGTATTGTTTTATGTGTTATATTTAGGTCTTTGATCCATTTTGAGTTAATTTTTATATGTGGTGTTAGGTGAAGGTCCAAATTCATTGTTTCGCATATGGAAATCCAGTTTTCCCAGAACGATTTGTTGAAAAGATTGTCCTTTCACCACTGAATGGTAGTGGCACTTTTGTGAAACTTTAGTTGACCATATATGTGAGGTTTTGTTTCTGGGTTCTCTATTCTATTCCATTGGTCTTGTAAGTCTATCTTCATGCGAGTACCATACTGTTTTGATTACTGTAGCTCTGTAGTAAGTGAAATCTGAAGTGTGAGTCATCCAGTTTTGCTATTCCTTTTCAAAAAATGGTTTGGCTATTTGGGGTCCCATGAGATTCTATATAAATTTTAGGATGGGTTTTTCTATTTTTGGGAAAAAAAAATCATTGGAATTTTGATAGGGGTTGCACTGAATCTGCAGATCTCTGAATAGCACTGACATTTTAACAATATTACATCTTCTAATCCATGAACATGGGGTGTGTTTAGTTATGTATTCTTTAATTTCTTTCAGCAATGTTTTGTAGATTTTATTGTACGAGTCTTTTACCCCTTTGGTTAACTTAATTCCTAAGTATTTTTTTTAATGGCACTGTTCAGTAAATGGAACTGTTTTTGTAATTTTCTTTCAGGTTGTTCATTGTTAGTGTAGAGAAGCATAACAAATTTTTGCATATGGACTTCGTATGCTACTACTTTGTCGAATTTGTTTATTAGTCCTAAAATTTTTTTGCATGGAATCTTTCAACATTTTGTATGTCTGTTAGCTCTAGTTGGTTATGCCCTCTATTTCCTTACTTATAGTCTATCTATTATTATGAGTAGGGTACTGAAGTCTCCAACTACTATTGTAAAACTATTTCTGCCTTCAATTCTGTCAGTTTTTACCTTGTGTATTTTGATGGTCTATTAGGTACATAAGTGTTTATAATTGTTATACCTTCTTGCTCTGTTGAATATTTTATTAATATATAATACCCTTCTTTGTCTCTTATAACTTTTTAATTTTATTATTTTTTAAAGATTTTATTATTTGACACAGAGAAAGCACATGTAGGGGGAGCGGCAGGCAGAGGGAGAGGGAGAAGCAGACTCCCCTCTGAGCAGGAAGCCCAATGCGGGGGCTCAATCCCAGGACCCTGGGATCATGACCTGAGGAGAAGGCAGATGCTTAACCAGACTGAGCCACCCAGGCGTCCCTCTTATTACCTTTTTAAATTTAAAGTCTATTTTATCTGATATTAGTATAGCCACTCCTGCCTTCTTTTGGTTACTATTTGCATGTAATATATTCTTCCACCTTTTTCCTTCCAATCTATTTGTCTTTGGATCTCAAGGGAGTCTCTTGTAGATAGGATATCGTTGGATCATGTGTTTTTATCCATTCTGCCAATATGTCTTTTGACTGGAGAGCTTAGCGCATTTACAATTAATTACCGATAAGGAGGGACTTCCGTCATTTTGCTATTTGTTTACTATATGCCTTAAGCTTTTTTTGTCCCTCATTTCCTATATTGCTGTCTTCTTTGGTGTTTAGCAGATTTGTTTTATAGTGAAATGTTTAAATTCCTTTCTAATTTTTTCTGTGTATATTCTATAGCTATTTTCTTTGTAGTTACCATGGGGATTAGATTTCACATCCTAAAGTTATAATGGTCCAATGTGAATTTATCCTAGCTTAACATCAATAACATACAAAACCTCTGCTCCTTTACAGCTCCATCCCCACTCCTTTCAGTTACTGATGTCCCAAACCTATCTTTATATATACACTGTGTGCCCAAATACATAAACTAATCATTCTTTTAAAGGTATTCGTCTCTTTTTTAAAAAATTTTATTTATTTATTTGAGAGAAGAGAGAAAGAGAGCACGAGCTGGGGAGGGGGATGGGTAGAGGGAGAGAGAGAAGCAGACTCCTAGCTGACCAGGGAGCCTGATGTGGGACTCGATCCCAGAATCCTGGGATCATGACCTGAGCTGAAGGCAGACACTGTATTAGTCTCTTATATAGAAAACAAAAGAATTACAAGCCAAAATTACAATACTAGCTTTTTCTCCCCTTTAAAATGTATTAGTTTCTTAATCATGTAGAAAACAAAAAGTACAGTTATAAATCTTTGTTACAATAGTACTAGCTTTTCTAACTCCCCTGTATTTATCTTTAGTGAGATCTTCATTTCTCCATATGGCTTCAAGTTACTGTCTAGTGTCCTTTTGTTTCACCCTGCAGGACTCCCTTGCACATTTCTTACAGGGCAGGTCTAGTGGTAATGAACTTCCTCAGCTTTTGTTTATCTGGGAATGTTTTAATTTCCCCCATCACTTTTGAAGGACAGTTTTGCCAGATACAGAATTCTTGGCTGACAGTTTTTTTCTTTTAGCACTTTGAATATATAAGCCCTCTGCCACCTGGCCTCCAAAGTTTCCAATGAGCAATTTGCTAATAATCTTATTGACAATCCCTTGTATGTGATGATTTGCTTCTCTCTTGCTGTTTCCAAGACTCCTTGTCTTTGGGGTGTGCCAGGGTGGCTCAGTTGGTTAAGCATCTGCCTTCAGCTTGGGTCATGATCTCAGGGTCTTGGGATCGAGCCCCAGGTTGAGCTCCCTGCTCAGCGGGGAGCCTGCTTCTCCCTCTCTCTCTGCTCCTCCCCCCCCACTCGTGCTCTCTCTGTCTCTCTCTCTCAAATAAATGAAATCTTAAAAAAGAAAAGATTCCTTGTCTTTGGCTTTAGGAAGTTTAATTATAATGCATCTTGGTGTGTGTCTCTTTGAGCTAATCTTCTTTAGAGTGCAAAGAGCTCCCTGGATGTTTATATTCATGTCTTTCATCAAATTTGGGAAGTTTTCAGCCCTATTTCTTCAAATATTCTCTCCCCCCTTTCCCTCATCTCCTCTAGCACTCCCGTAATATGTATGTTGCTCCACTTGACTGTGTCCCACAGCTCTCTCAGACTCTGTTCATTTTTCTTCAATCCATTTTCTTTCCATTCCTCAGACTTGATAATTTCCATTGTCCCATCTTCAGGTCTGCTGACTTTTTGTTCTGCCTACTCACAGCTGCCTTTGAATCTACTGAATTTTTCATTTTAGTTATTGTAATTTTCAGCTCTAGAATTTCTATTTGATTTTTGTTTTCTCTTTATTTAAAGTATTTTTTTGTTTTCTACATTTTCCTTTAGTTCTCCGAGCATCTTTAAGACTGTTGTTTTCATCTTTCTGTAATATGTCTGTCATCAGGACTTTTTCAGGGACAATTTCTGTTGATTTATTTTTTTCCTTTAGATGGACCATACTTTATTTCTTTGTATGCCTTGTGATTTTTGCTGAAAACTGGACATTTTAATCTAAAAATACGGTAATTCTTGAAATCAGATTCTCCCCTTTGCTGTTTTTTGTGATTGTTTTTATTTTATTGATTGTTGTCAGCTGGCTCTGTGCCAACAGTCAGCCTGACATGTGAACTTAAGGTCTTGTCTTCTCAGATCTTTTCTGGGCCTTTTTCTGGACATGTGAGGTCACCTTCAAATTTTCCCTGTATATGCAGTTGTTTTTGAATGTTGTAGTCTTTAATGTCTGCTTCCCAAAAGGGAAAAAAGAGAAAAATGAATGGGGCAAAAGAAGGTGCTAGTCCTTTAAAATCCTAGAAGTCACTTTAGCTGGAGGGGAGGGGCTTGCAACAATGGGGGAAGGTGCAACAACAATGGTTGGTTGCCCACTTCTTTGTGTGAACCTCTGTGATCAGAAGCAGCAATCAGTGACCCAAGCACAGATCTCTGACATTTGGAAAAGAGGATCTTTTCTGCCTATCTTGGCTCTCACAAGCTGGGTATAAGCTGCACAGGGCTGGGAGGAAAAGATGGGTAGCTGTGCTAAGAGCTGAAACTGACTGAAATTAATCGCAATTTATGTCCAAGCCTTCTGGCACATGCAAGTCTTCAATAACTTCAATAACTTGGAAGTACCAAAGCAGCTATAAAGGATTCTGCCAGTGCAACTGCTGCCTAGGTGGGGAGATAGATTACTGATGCTTCCTGTTCCACCGTACTTTTTGAGTATCAATATATATTTAGTTTTATCATTTTATTTCCTTGATTAGTAGCACTGCCAAAGTATTGTCAAGTTTTTACTTGCTTTTACTGCTTTTCCAATGCAAATATTCAGCATGTCAGTTGTATCAGGGATTAAAAGACTTTATGGGCTTCATTCAAAAGGATACTTTCTATACCAAAACACATTCTGAGTTCCAAATAACTGATATACCACAGCACTCCTGGAATGAACATAACCCAAATGGATCACAGGTGTCCTGCATTTGACTCTGAAACATGAATGCTTTAGAGACTATCCATGACTTGTTAACTGTCTTTGGTTTCCTCCCACTAGCAAAAGGCTTAGAACCAAAAGGTGATTTGGAGGTAGTGAGAGGAAAGAGGTAGCTATAGACATTATATGGAGCTATAATCTTGCTGTAACATGGATGTTACTTTGTAAAATAGGTATATCAGATCAACTATGACTCCATACTCAAGAAGAATACAATGATTTTACACGAAAATTATCAAGAAGCTAAAAATTATACTAAATATTATCTATTAACACCTTATTCTTCTATAGCAAACTGATTTTAAAGCCTTCACTGTACACTAGACATAGATTCATTTGGATTATCTCAATCTATACAACCACCCTATGAGGTAGGTACTATCATTATATTTGTGTTCCAAATGAGGAAACCAAGGCTTGAATAAGTTAGGTAGCTTTCCCAAGGTATCAATAGCTGATAAGAGAAAGAGCCAAATTAAATCCAAATCTGACTCCAAAGCCCAAGCTCTTATTAATTAATATGTATAAAAAGCTTAAACCAGTGCACGGTATATAGCAAGCAATTAGTAAATGCTAGCCACTGAAATAATAACAATAATTTATTTTAAAACAATGTTTTAGATGGCAGTCAGTCAACCTTTCTGTGCCTAAATTTCCTCATTTATAAGATTAGGATACCTATTTCACAGAGTTATTGTGAAAACCAAATAAATTCTAGCTATCAAAACATTAAGAAAACATATAGTGTTTAAAAAGACAAGGAATTATTATATCACCACTACAGGTAAAATCCTGTCTCTTGTATTACAAAGGAGCCTTTTGCACTATAAGCACAGAAGCCTACAAGTTAAGCACTATCCTCATAACAAGAGTTACATTAATAAATTTAGTAAAGCTGTCTTAAATTATTCCAATATGATTCTTGCAGAATGACAAGCAAAGAGAACACTGAACTCTATTCATGAGTGTGATTATAAATTTGGTGCTTAGGAAGGTATATTTGCTCTTTCAGTTCACTAGCACTGAGGGTGAATTTGGCTTATTCTACAGTAGTTCTGTTCAAATGTAGCCACGACAGAATATCTATAGTTAGAAGCATAGCAATATAACTCTAAATTTGGGGCACAGATAACTGCCACATTTAATTACATTAAAACAATCAAGAGAATGACATTCAAAAACCGTGTTCTTTATGTCAGTGGTCTGACTGGTTATTGGTTATGTATTCATTTCCTGCTTATTCTTAACACTGCTAAGAATTTTTTATTCTTTATATTATTCTGAAGAAGAGTTAAGAAACAAACAAACAAAAAACAAGCTAAGGGGAAAGATTTCTCAGTATATTCTGCTAGTCACCAAAACCAGAGCCATTCTGAGAAAGGTAAGGACAGCTGCAACATAGTTTCCTTGTTAGCTGAAAACTGAAGTACACACCAACACACAAAACCAAAAAAGTACCCAACTATTTTTTAAGCATCTATCCATGAATATAGTTGTATCTGCATATTGCTAAGTCCATACAAGGAGATTTTTCTTCCTTTAGGTTTTTTATTTTACTAGGGACTATGTTGGTGAACTACTTTGCAATTCATAAACATCTAACCACACCACCCTCCTTTTTAAATTCTTCAAAAAATCAATTACATTACTTACACACTTCAATATCTGGTACTTTATTTTCTGGAAACTCTTTATGTCTAATCTAAATTCCTGGTACTGCAATTTAAACCCGATTCCTCTCATTTCTGTTTTCTCTGTAAGAGATAAGTAAAACCAGCATGATCAAGAAAACTTAAGCACATACTTATGTATATTTAAACTGTTAGCAATTCATTTTCCTGTGGATAAGTCTAAAATATTAACAAAGTAACATTTCCTTATTTCATATATAGTTGTTTGTCTAAAGCTAGCAAAAAATTACTTAGTAGGTAATAATAATTTGTAAGTAATTATCAATATTAAGGAGAGAATAAAAGAATAAAAAATTGAGCCCATTAATTTTTCCATCTTCACATTGAAGCATTCAACAAGTATTTCCTAAGCACCAATTCTCTTTGCCAGGCACTGAGTTAAATGCTAGAAATAAGATACAGACATATTCCCTGATTTCAAGGAGTTTACTGTTTAGTGAGGGAGACAGACAAGAAAATGAAAACAATGAGTTACAAGCCCATAGGCCAGTGCCATCAGAACATCTCACAGCAGAAGGGAAGACAAGTGACAAGAGGCCTCCTGAGAAAGGTAACCTCTAAGTCAAGTCCTGAAAGACTGAGGGGAGTTTGCTAGGGCAAGGGGAATCCAGACCAAGAAGAGTGCAGGCAAAAGCACAGAAGCATAAAAGGATATGTCCTGCTCCAGACACAGCAAATAATTCCTTACAGCTGGAATGCAGGGTATGCATGGGAAAATATTAAGAGATAGGTAGGAAGACAGGCTCGTGTCATTTCATGAAGGGCCAGTTTGCTCTTCCATAGTTCACATTCTCCCTTATAATCTTAAAGATGCCACTAATGTCTTACCAAAATACTGTCCTATAGAAGCTGAAAATCTAGAGTCTGTAACAAGGAGAACTTCTAATTCCTAAGAATACAATTAATAGTGTTTTACTATTGTCTGTGATGCCCAAAGTCTAACCTGTCAATCACAGCATCCATCTATAAACATAAGCATTCTCCCAACAACATCTAGACCTGCCTACAGTGAATGTCACTATACGATGATGACCTAAACCTCAGCTACTCCTTCAAGACCCTAAAAAAGTTACCCACTTTAACCTCGTATTTCACACTGAATTTGAAAAAGTCATTTTCAATCATACATTCTGACTTTTTTTTTTTTAAAGATTTTATTTATTTATTTGACAGAGAGAGAGATAGCGAGAGCAGGAACACAAGCAGGGGGAGAGGGAGAGGCAGGCTTCCCGCCGAGCAGGGAGCCCGATGTGGGACTCGATCCCAGGACCCTGGGATCATGACCTGAGCCGAAGGCAGACGCTTAACGACTGAGCCACCCAGGCGCCCCATACATTCTGACTTTTAAGAATGAAATGAAAGAATCTATAGCTGTATCTTTACCATTTTTATCTACCTATCAACAATTGTATGTGTGCACTTAGCAAATAGTCACAAAATGGTACTAAAATGGCTTGATAAAAATAAAACAAGAGAAATATTAAAATGGAAGATGATATAAAACACCACTTTGCCTTTAATTATACTGCTCATAATTCAATCCTGGAGTGATCTATAACCTTGGAATATACTTATACCTAGAAACCCTGGTGATGAAATTTATACAATTAAGTCTGAGTGTCCATAATACCTGACCTAAGATATAAAAACACAACTACAGATGTGCAAACCGAGCAGATGAGTCACTCTGCCTTAGCTAACTCAATAATGTAATCAGTACCAATGGCAACAATCCCAGCACCTTCAATCATAGGAAAAAGTATCATCAACCTTGGGAACTCTCAGAAAAATTCTTAGTTTAGTACTTTATGTTGTGACATAAAAATATGTACAAGGAAATCAAATACCATCCTCCAGTAACATCAAAGTGATGAACATTCTATATAACAGATTGCATAGCTCTCTCCACTAAAAATCCACAGACTGCACCACAGAAAGAAGACATATAACTGTAAGATAGCAGTAAGAAAGTCTAGGCATTCTCCAGAAAAGATTTATCACTAACTCTGAAAATTGGAATAAATATATTTGACCTTACAGAGCTAGTGCATTCAATTTTCTCTAAGTACTGTATATCAGAATTCCATGTTCATATTCTTCAACGCAGTCATTTCTATATATTAATTCATACAATTGTGTCAAATTAACAAACGATTGCTTAACCCTCATAATAAACCTCTAATTTATAAATTTCCCAATAGAGAGTAGTTTACTAGCCCAGATTGAACTCTAGCATAATAAATATTTAACCTATAAGGTTTCACTAAACAGAGCAACAATAAGAGGTAAAACCTAAATATGAATTTTACAGTATTTTGCTTAGTAGGGTACACCAAACAGTTCTTTTTTTTTTTTTTTAAGATTTTATTTATTTATTTGAGAGAGAGAGAATGAGAGAGGGCACATGAGAGGGGGGAGGGTCAGAGGGAGAAGCAGACTCCCTGCTGAGCAGGGAGCCCGATGCAGGACCCGATCCAGGGACTCCAGGATCATGACCTGAGCCGAAGGCAGTCGCTTAACCAACTGAGCCACCCAGGCGCCCGTACACCAAACAGTTCTTAAAAAGCATCTGGCTTAATTCTGTAAAACAACAAAACACTAAATGCAAGCCACTCTACCTTCAAACCTCATGTTAAATATGAAACTTATTCAGTATCAATCAAGTTGTAAGTATCTACAAAATAATACAAGACATGCAAGAAAATCTCTAGGTATCTTTGCTTTTTCTATTATATGCTTAACCTAGAACTAAATAAACATTAATGAAGGATATGAGAAAAGGAAATAAAGTGGTAATTTTCAAAACTGAATATTTAAGTGTATAGGGAGAATATACCCTAAATCTGTATTTCCAAACACAGGTGGGTATCATGCTAGTACTAGACTCATATTAAAAGGCTAAATATCGATTTGTGTATATAAAATGTACACATACAATCTGCCTAAAGTAAGGTTAGGCAAATGCCACGCAACTCTAAATAACCTTCAAAACAAATTGCTTCATGAATAATTCATCAGTTTCTGCATTTAACTCAACCTAAAATGCTCTTAAACATATTCTCAAAGGAAAATAAGCTTGATTATTTTCTACTTTTAGAGCAATGTATTCAAAATTACTGGTATAATCTAGCATTAAAATTACCCAATTCAAGTACACCACTAAAAAAAAATGGTTGATGTGTGTGTGTTTTCTAACACTCCTCAACCTCACAAAATGCCACCCAACACACAAGGCTAACCAGAAATATTTACATCAGAGCACATCTATCCATTTGATGAGCTCTTATAGGGCCATTAACAAGCATTGTTTAAAGAACACTTAATGACAAAAAAAAAAAATGTTCATGTATAAAGTTAAGCAGAAAATAAGAAAAAAACTGTTCTTTTAAAATACAATATGGTAGCCAGTGTTAATTTCTTAGTTTTGAAGTATGTACCATAGTTTGGTAAGATTAACATTAGGGAAGGCCAGGTAAAGGGCATATGAGAATTTCTGTACTATCTTTCCAACTTTTCTGTGATTCTAAAATTGTTCTGTAAAAATAAAGTTTATGTTAAAAATTACTCTTTGTGCCCAGTAGCAAATGTAAGAGGCTTCTTGTTTTAAAAAATAACATTCACACTTATTTTTTTCTCTCCCACCCCTACACACAACACATAAACCCAGAAAAAAAGACTAGACTAAAACAATATTAACATTTGTTCACTGGTAGTAGGATGAAAAGCAAATTTTTCTCTTTATATTTTCTACAGTGAATTGCTTTTATAATCAACAATAAATTATTAACTAAAAAATATACAAATCAATACTTTATTAAAAACTTCTTTTGAAAGAAAAGTTATAAATGTCTAAGCAGAGCCCAAAGGCAGACTGCATACAAAACAGGTTAGGGCAGAGTGTGAAGGATGCAGTGGCCAAGGGAAATTGCCAGGAGTATTTAAGTAGGCATAACCTAATTAGTAAATGCTGGAAACCTGCCAATACACAGAACTTAACATCCACTCTGAGGCTAAAGGTGCTCACAGCCAGCAAAGTTGTGCTCAGAATTCACATGTTTTAGAGGAATGTCCTGAAAGGCCCCCGTAATACTAAGGATTTGTGGAGATATATAGCTTGCGTTTATTTCAAACAAAAATAATGCAGTTGGGGATGCCTGGCTAGCTCAGTTGGTGAAGCATGTGACTCTTGATCTCAGGGTTGTGAGTTCCAGCCCCACATTGGGTGCAGAGATTATTTAAACAAATAAAATCTTAAAAAAATAAATAATAACAGGGCTTCTGGGTGGCTCAGTTGGTTAAGCGACTGCCTTCGGCTCAGGTCATGATCCTGGAGTCCCAGGATCGAGTCCCACATCGGGCTCCCTGCTCAGCAGGGAGTCTGCTTCTCCCTCTGACCCTCCCCCCTCTCATGCTCTCTCTCATTCTCTCTCTCAAATAAATAAAATCTTAAAAAAATAAATAATAACAATGCATTTGGACATCTGGTACACAACTGCCCACTGAGAGCTTCTAGAAACATTCTTCAGTACCATGATGTGCTCTTTAGGTATTTCTCCTCTACTTTTTTCCTTCTCTAGCACCTTCCTACAACCTATGCCCAACCCTTAGCCCTAAGGCCTACAAATGTAACTCCAGAATGATCAGGATCTAGAGACCAGTGGGATTACACAATCAAATCCTATTTCAGATGTCTGAAAGGTATCATAAAAGTTATTATTCTGATACCTTCAGGGCAAAATATGTTCTAGAACTCCATTAGGCAATAAGAGGGGAAACTAAGTCAATAACAAATGTTTCCCACTCAAAAATGAAAAAATAAAATACATTTTGTCCCTTAGAGGAAGTGCCAGTAGAATCAAACAGACTGCATTTTGATAGAGTTTCTTCCAAGCTGTAATCAGGCTGATTTACCTGTAGCAGGCTGGCTGTCCCTACTAAACTAGCACAATGCGGCCAGTTCCGGGTTTTGTGTCATTTTTTAAAAAGTTTTTTAATTCTTTGTTTATGGTCACCCTCATTCTCAGCTGATAGTACAGCAGGTCCTAGAACTGTCAATCATGCATGTGCATTTTTTTTACTCTTGAATCCTTGTGGACTCTATAATCGGATAACTAAGCCTATTAAGAATAGGTGCAAAATACAGCCCTATACTCAGAGCAAAGGAATATTTTATGTTAAAATACATGGTATTTACTTCATGAGCTTTATTACAACAATTTTAAGCATTAGAAGCCTTTTTTGCTTACTTTCTAGTCGTAGTTAGGTTTAAGAAAATAGAGGCGACCAAAAAAAGATCCTCAGGTATGGAGGCCACAATAACAATGTTATTACTGCTGTTGTTATTATTTTGAATACCAATGGAGATACATACCGTTTTTCATCAAAGCTAAGACACAACTGAGTTTACGGCTGATATTTTATACACCACTAAGAAAAAAAGTTGCCAACTGAACTATGACATGCCACTGATTTTAAGAGACGCCTAAATTTCTATTAATAAAATTGGAAAAAGTCTCTTAGAATCAATGAAGCAGGGGTGCCTGGGTGGCTCAGTCGTTAAGCGTGTGCCTTCGGCTCAGGTCATGATCCCAGAGTCCTGGGATCGAGCCCCACATTGGGCTCCCTGCTCCATGGGAAGCCTGCTTCTTCCTCCCCCACTGCCCCTGCTTGTGTTCCCTCTCTCGCTGTGTCTCTCTCTATCAAATAAATAAATAAAATCTTAAAAAAAAAAAGAATCAATGAAGTATAGGATACAGTCAATGAAAACTATCAACTCATTACAAATGACACTAGGGAAGTATGTTAAAAATCTTTTCTTTGCTCCCTCCCAGATGCTAGAAGATCATTAGAATCAAGTGACAGGATTTCAGAGTGTCCAAAACCCAATGTTCTTTTAAGCCTAGATAAATATTTGTCTAGATTACAATCTTTCAGTGCAGACTGCTGGGTACTCTTTTCTTCATTCTTCAAATGGGGAAATGAAGTGAAAAAATGAATCAAAATTTTACTAAAAGCCAAATTTAGAATTTTTAGCTTCCCTGTCTACCACTTTAATTAACAAAGACAATATGCACTCTTTCCCTAAAGGTTTCATTGGTTTGTTCTCCTTCAGTTTTACCTTGATCTTAAACTCAGGATATCAATCATCCAAGGTCAAGGTAGTTCTGAAGAGCTATCTTCAAAAGTACAGCTAAGATCACTGGGGATATTCCCTTTGAGCACAACTTACGATAAAATATAATTTTAAAGTAATGGTGAGAATATTTCTTTCTTTTTTAAAGGCAAATGTGGAGGAAACAAATGTCTACAGAAAACAGTGAGAATTTCTAAGATGTTTTACTCTGTCTCACTTTCCCAGTATTTTTTCACCAGTTCTGGCTGAAAATCTATCACTTTAACTCCTTTTTTAAAAAGAAATCTGTGAACTTAATTAATTCAACAGTTAGCTACAAAGAATATTAGTCTCATATAATTAGGTACATGTAACATTCTTGTCAAAGCCTTGAAAGTTTTCTACATGCAAACTGCAAATGTGAATTCTCTGAAACTATGAGCCCTGCTAAATAAGGCAGAATGCAGCTAAGGCAAGATTTTAATTCTCATATAATTGATAAATGGCCTAAGACAGCTCTGCTATCTTAATATATTTTAATATACCACATCAGAATCTAAAATAAAAGGCTTTGTTTCTAGCATTCTCAATTCCTCCAGCAGAAGGCAGTATCAATCTCTGATAAGGCCAGCAAGGCAGCATGACAGAATGAAAATATCCTGGGCTTTAGGGCAACAGGAATCTGAATACTCATCTAACCTCTCTGAATCTATGTTTCCTCACAGGTAAGTTAAAAACACCACCACCACCTACCTCATAAGGTTGTTACAGGTTTGGAGACTGTGGCAGTAATAACAATTGGGGGCAGGATCTGAATTAGGGTAGTGAACAATGAAAATGGAAAAAGATGGATTAGAGCAAAATATAAAAGTTAGCATCAATAACACCTGATGACTGATTAAACTGGGAAGGAAAGCAAGACTCAAGGAATGTACATTCACTGACCTGGGCTGGGGAACACAGGAAAGACACAAGGTTTGGAGAAGCAGGTAAGCTCAGTTTTGAACACATTGCGATGCCCATGAGACATCTAAGTGGGAACAGACAACAGGCAAACAGAAATACAGGTACGGAGGTGGGAAAAAAGATCTGAGATGTAGATATAAATCTAGGTCGTCAACTCATGGATGCAAGGCATGGGACAAGATGAGACTGCCTAGTGAAGAGAAAAGACCCACAGAAACTCAGAAACACCAATATTTAAGGGAACTGCAGAGGAAGGGAAGTCCACAAAACAGATTGGACACGCACTGTCCAAGAACGCAAAAGAAAATCTCGAAGAGGGTGCTATCATAAAAGCCTAAGGAACAGAATGATTTGAGGCGAGATGGGATAAGAAGCAGTGTCTCATCGGTAAGATTGCAGAAACCATGGAAAGTTCATTTGAACAAAAGAATATTTAGCAGTAAAGAAAAGCAGAGCAGAAACAGTCAGCTGTCATCAAATTTCTTTCTGCTTCATGGAATAACAGACTTCACTTGCTCCTGAAACAGAAATTGGACCAAAACACAGAAGTCTGTGAGAATAAAACAGACTTCATCTTCTAAAAAGAACGGAGTTCCCAGTCACTAGCAAGGTTCAGTAGATTCCACTACTGGTCAAGAAGTTGATGAGATGACTTTGACCTTTTTTTCAACTGAAGTAATTTTCAAGGACTAAAGTACATCTGAAACACCTGCATTAAAAGGACAAAGGTAAAGATACAACAAAAAAGCTCTTAAATATTTAGAAATATAAAGTAATGGCTCTATGAAGTTTTAAAAATCATTTTCAATTAATTCTAAGAAAAACATAAAAAAGAGAAAGGCATTTTTTTTAAATTTAATTTAGAGAGAGAGAGAGTATGTGTGTGTGTGTGTGTGCACATGAGCAGGTAGGAGGGATAGAGGGAGAGGGAGAAAGAGAATCTCAAGCACTCTACTGAGTACAGAGCCTGACGTGGCGCTCAATCTCACAACCCAGAGATCATGACCTAAGCCAAAATCAAAAGTCAGACGCTTACCCAACTAAGCTACCCAGGCACCCCAAGAAAGGCATTTTTAACCTTCTGAGTCCAAAATAAAACATTTAATATGATATAAAAACTTGTAGAAAGTCATCCAAGATGGTGGCATAGGAAGAGCCTGAACTTACTTCCTCCCGTGGACACACCAAATCTACAGCTACAAATGAAAAAATTCCCATTAAAAAAGAACTGAAAACTAGCCCTCTGAACAGCTCCCTCCAAAAGGGATAAAAGGGCCACATCAAGTTAGGTAAGTGCGGCAGAGACATGGTCTCACCAACTATCCTACCTCCTCACCCCTCACCACAACCACCCACAGTAAGAAGTAATCTCACAGTCTGGAGCCTCTCCCCAAGGAGTGAAAAGTCTGTACACCACTTCAGGCACCCCAACCCTTGGGACTCATACCAGAGAGACAAGTCCCCAAAAACATCTGGCTCTGGAAACCAATAGGGTTTATGTCCAGGGGCCCTGGGGAGCTGTGGGGATCCTGAGATACTCCTTTTGAGGGGCCTGTGTGTGGACTCACTTAACCCTGGATCCCGTGCAAAAGCAGCAGTTTGACAGGTAACTGAATTATGTGTGAAGGAGACGTATTTACTAGTCTTAAAGTATCTGCTAGAGGAGCAAGAACCAGTTGGGAGTTTCTCTGGGGAGAAGAGGTATGAGCAAGTGCCATTTTTGTACTCTCCCTCTACCTTACCATTGCAGGCAGGCACATGCGGCCACGGCCTTGCCAAAGCCATGGGCATGCCCCACCCCAAAGTTCTTTCCTTGCCTTGCTAAAACTGCAGGCTTGTTCTATCCTTGGCACTCTCTAGCAGTCTCATAAAGCCCACGGGTGAACACAGTCCACACAGGGGATGCCCCTTGACCACCTGGCCCTGGAAGCCAAAGGGCTTGCATTTCTGGACTCCACAGGACTATAAACATCAGAAAGACAGTTCTAGGCAGGTTAATACACCCAAGGCACTGCACAAACAGCAAACACAAACACACCCTCAGTACCAGGAGGTACAGGCTTCAGGTGTGCCACACACCTAGAGGTTACAGAGGTGCTCTCAGGGAACGTAAGCAGGGAGGCACCATCCGTGTGCCCTCCCTGGGCTGCACCACAGATCACTGGTACTTCCCAGAAACAAGCTTACCGACTCCTCTGAAGCCCGGATTTTTGCAACTGTGGCCCAGGGGACACCTCCAGATCTGCTGGTCTGGAAGTCAGCAGGGTTTATGAACTGCAGTCCCTTGGTACTGTATACATTTGCATACTTTAATAAAAGCCTGAGGATCTGGCTTCCAACTGGCCTGAAACCAGGTACTGATTGAGATCACTCCCTCTGGAACACTGGCAGGTCTTGGCACATCCTCATCAACTAGGACCTCCTGAGAGTAAATCAGGCTACCCAGACAATCACAAAGGTTTGAGAAACAACCAAGAGCTAGAGCAAGGTTGAACAATAGGTTCACCTAGGTTCATCATCTACACAAGGCCACTCCTTCAAGACTGGGAGAGATAGGTGATTTATTACCTATTACATAGAAACAAATACAGAAAGACAAGCAAAATGAGGAAACAAAGGAATATGTTCCAAATGAAAGAACAAGATAAAACCCCAGGAAAGACCTTAATGAAACAGAGATAAGTAAGATAATTTACCTGATAAAGAGTTCAAAGTAATGGTCATAAAGAAGCTCACCAATCAGGAGAAGAATGAATGAACACAGAGAGAACTTCAACAAAGGGATGGAAAATATAAGAAAGTACCACAAAGAAGTCACCAACCTGAAGAATATACTATGAACTGAAAAACACACTAGATGGGTTCACCAGCAGACGAGATGAAGTAGAAGAAAGGATCAGTAACCTGGAAGACAGAGCAGTGGAACTCACCCAAAGAGAGCAGCAATCAATCAATCAATTAAAAGTGAGGATAGCTTAAGAGACCAATAAGACAAAACCAAGCAAACCAACATTCATATTATAAAGGTCCCAGAAGGAGAGGAGAGAAAGAGAAAGGGGCAGAAAACTTACTTGAGGAAATAATGGCTGAAAGCTTCTCTAGCCTGGAGAAGGAAACAGACATCCAGGTATAGGAGTCACAGAGAGTTCCAAATAAGATGAACCCAAAGGGATCCACACCAAGACAAATTATAATTAAAATGTCAAAAGTTAAAGATATGGAATCTTAAAAGCAGTAAGAGAAAAACAACTTGTTACAAACAAGGGGAACCCTAATAAGATTGAATTTTCAGCAGAAACTCTACAGGCCAGAAGAAAGTGGCATAATATATTCAAAGTGCTGAAAGGAAAAAAGTTCCAACAAAGAATATTCTACCCAGGCAAGGATATCATTCAGAACTGAAGGAGAGATAGCAAGTTTTCCAGACAGGCGAAAGCTAAACTGACCTTCCAAGAAATGTTAATGGGACTTATTTAAGCTGAAAAGAATAACTAATAAGAAAACACAAAGTAAAAATCTCACTGGTAAAGGTGAAAATACACAAAAGTAGTAAAATTAATTATAACTATGATAATTTGTTAAAGGATACACAAAATAAAAAGATGTAAAATATGACATCAAAAAACTATAATATTAAGCCACAAAAGATAATGAAAAAAAAATTTAAACACAACACTAAAGAAAGGCATCAAAACACAGGAAAGAGAAGAAGAAAGGATGAGAGAAGAACTATAAAAACAGCCAGAAAACAATTAATAAAATGGCAATAAATACATATCTACCAATAATTATTTTAAATGTAAGTTAACTAAATTCTCCAATCATAAGACAACAGAATGGCTGAACAGATTTTTTTTTTTAAAAAACTCATCTATATGTTGCCTACAAGAGACTCACTTCAGATCTAAAGACATACACAGACTAAAAGTGAAGGGACGGAAAAAGACATTCCATGCACATGGAAATGGAAAGAAGGCTGGTGTAGCCATACTCCTATCAGACAAAACAGACCTTAAAAAGTGTAATAAAAGACAAGGTTATTACATAATAATAAAGGGATCAATCCAACAAGAGATATAACATTTATAGATATTTATGCACTAGCACAGAGCACCTAAATAGAGACAGAAAATATTAACAGGCCTAAAGACAGAAATTGACAGCAATACAATAGCAGGGGATTTTAATATCCCATTTGTATCAATGGATAGATCTGCCAGGCAGAAAATAAAGGAAACATTTATTTAAATGACACATTAGACCAGATGGACTTAACAGATACATACAGAACATTCTACCCAAAAGCAGCAGAATATACATTCTTCTTAAGTGCACAGGGAACATTCTCCAGGATAAATCATATCTTGAGCCACAAAACAAATCTTAACAAATTTAAGAGGACTGAGGGGAGCCTGGGTAGCTCAGTGGGCTAAGTGTCTGCCTTCACTCAGGTCATGATCTCAGGGTCCTGTTGATCCTCCCTGCTCAGCAGGGAGTCTGCTTCTCCCTCTCCCTCTGCCCCTCCCCTCAGCTTATGTTTTTTCTCTCTCTATCAAATAAATAAATAAAATCTTTAAAAAAATTTAAGAGGACTGAAATAATAAGCTTTTTCAACCACAATGGTATGAAACTAGAAATCAGTTAAGAAGAAAATTAGAAAAATCGCAAATGTGTGAAAATTAAACAACATGCTACTGAGCAACCAAGGGTCAATGAAGATACCAAAGAGAAAATTTAAAAAATATCTTGAGACAAATGAAAATGGAAATTCAACCATCCAAAATCTGAGATGCAGCAAAAGCAGTTCTAAGAGGCAAGTTCACAATGATACAGGCCTACCTGAAGAAACAAGAGAAATTTCGATCTAATTTTATACCTAAAGGAACTAGGAAAAAAAAAAAAAGAACAAAGCTCAAAGTTAATAGAAGGAAGGAAATAACAAACATCAGAGTGGAAATAAATGAAAGAGAGACTAAAAAGAAACAATAGAAAAGATCAATGAAACTAAAAGCTAGTTCTTTGAAAATAAAACAAACCTTTACCTAAACTCACCAAGAAAAAGACTCAATAACATCAAAAATGAAAGAGAAGTCACAACTGATACCACAGAAATACAAAGGATCATAAGAGACAATTATAATCCAACAAATTGGACAAAGAAGAAATGGATAATTTTAGAAACACAACTTCCAAGACTAAATCAAAAAGAAATAGAAAATCTGAATAGACCAATTACTACTAAGAAGATTGAGTCAGTAATGGAAAACCTCCCAACAAACAAAAGTACAGGACCAGACTTCATTGGTAAATTCTACCAAACATTCAAAGAAGACATTAATATGTCTCATTTTCAAACTCTTCCAAAAAGTTGAAGAGGAGGGAATGCTTCCAACTCATTTACAAGGCCAGCATTAGGATGTACTAAAACCAAAACCACCACAAAAAAAGGAAGTGAAGGGCCAATATCCATAATGAACATAGATGCAAAAATCCTCAACAAAATATCAGCAAACCAAATTCAACAATACATTAAAAGGATCATGCATCATGATCAAGTGGGATTCATTCTAAGGATGCAACGATGGTTAAAATCTGCAAATCAATCAATACGATATACCACGATAACATGGTGACAGATGGAAACTAGACTCATGTGGTAACTTTGTGGTGTATACAAATACCAAATTATGCTGTATACCTGAAACTAACATATCCTATACCAATTTTACCGCAATTAAAAAAAAAACACAAAAAACTTTTGGGGCACACCTGGCTGGCTCAGTCGGTGGAGCATGCCAACTCTTGATCTTGAAAGTTGTGAGTTCAAGCCCCATGCTGAGTGTAGAGATTATTTTTAAAAATAAAATCTTAAAAAAACAAACAAACAACTTTTAAGTCTTAACCAAATTTTATGGTTGATTTTTAGTTGTAATAATCCTGTTTAGTTTAATGTCATTAAAACCTACCCGACTGAGTTTTTCCAACTTCTACTACTAAAAAAGTAATTCTTTCTTTTCTTTTTAAAGCCCATCAGTTTGTTTGCTTACTTGTTTTTATGACAGAATTTAAAAGTTATCTGCAATTCTATTTTCCATTTGACCCTCCAGAGCCACTCTGCTCTGTTCTCTATAAGCCTGACCTGCATGGAATGCCAACAGATCAGGTTGGCTGCGGCTCCATTCCCCACTAAAGCTTTTCTGATGGCTCCTATCAGGCAACCCCCCTCCTGTAAGTATGGCTCTTGCTGGTTCGGGTGCTCATACGCTCCCCTGTCCCTTTTAGATCTAGAAGTAGTAAGAGCTTCCTGCTATTGCTAACTAGCCTGTCATCATTCCTTGCTGGTTTCCTTTAACCTGTCTAACTTTGCAAATAATCCCATCATTGAATTCTTTTCTATTACACTTGTCAGTGTCCTGTTTCCTGCCAGAACCCTGATTGATACAAGTTGCTACTGATGGTTTCAATACAGTAATTATATAAGTGCCCTCTAACCACTGGAGAAAACTACCTTATGAGAAAAGAGCCATGGTCACCACCTTTTACATTTCTTATTCAAAACAACAAAATATGTAAGAAAGTAAAATAAAAATTACCAACCTAAAAATAAAAGGGGAAAGGATTTTTTACTAATTTTTAGGGAAAAAATCTCTTTAACTTCACTAAATTTTATTATGATTAATACCCCCAAATCTTGGGGCGCCTGGGTGGCTCAGTTGGTTAAGCGACTGCCTTCGGCTCA
Organism: Leptonychotes weddellii; assembly: GCF_054177405.1. Taxonomy (NCBI): domain Eukaryota; kingdom Metazoa; phylum Chordata; class Mammalia; order Carnivora; family Phocidae; genus Leptonychotes; species Leptonychotes weddellii. The sequence goes on along the minus strand of NC_138373.1, from coordinate 116,940,524 downwards.
GGTCATAATCCTGGAATCCCTGGATCGAGTCCCGCATCGGGCTCCCTGCTCTGCGGGGAGTCTGCTTCTCCCTCTGACCCTCCCCCCTCTCATGTGCTCTCTCTCATTCTCTCTCTCTCAAATAAATAAAATCTTTAAAAAAAAAAAAAAAAAATACCCCCAAATCTTGTAGTCATCCTTGACACCTCACTCTCTCACGTTCCAATCTATTAATCCTTTCAGATCTATCTTCAAAATATATCCCAATTTCAACCACTGCCTACCATCCCTACCACTAATTCTCTGGCTCAAGTTACCATCATTTGTCTGAATTTTTGCAAAAGGCTTCTAATTAATCTCTGCCTCTGCTCTTGTCCTGCTCCAGTCTTTTCTCAACAGAGAAACCAGATTAATCCTATCAAAAAGTGTTACTGAATTTTTTTAATGATAAAAAATCATGACTCACACACAAAGTAAAATAAATATATGTCCAAGATATTATTTAAGTCATTCACTAATAAGGGAGTCATTAAAATGTTACAACTGGTTCAAAGAAAAATTCCAAGACCCACACACACACAAAGAATAGGGAATTCCGGTGTGAATTTACAAATAGATGTAAAATGGGTATATTCACAGGGCAATAATCAACTGTATTCCGCTGGACACAACTGACTTGCACCCCTATGAATGAGAATTGTTTACGTTTTTAGCAGTTTTCTACAGATTACAGAATTGTAAAGTAACTCAAAGAAAATGAGACAGAGATAAAACCCGATGGATAAGCAAGATAAAAACATGCTCATCATTTTTTGCCCATCTCAAAGTTGTTCACAACTTTTCCCGACAAAACCTTGCATGTCTCCTTCTATTCCCCTATAAGTAAAAAATTAAAGACTTTTTAATGGCCTGGACTACAAGATCCCACATATTTTAGTATTGTTTCCTGCCCTTCCTTCCCGCTCCACTACTGATCTCATGTACTAATTCTCCCCCCGACCCCAATCTGTTCAACCACACTGGCCTCCTGGCTGTTTCTGAAAGACACTAAGCATGTTCCTACTTCAGGCCTTTACAACTGCTGTCCTATCTGAAACTGTCTTCCTACAGTTACCTTTGCTCCCTCACTTGCTTCTGGTCTTTACTCACAGATCAATTTATGAGAGGACTTTCCTGAGCACCTTATATGAAGTAGGTAAACCCCTGTGTCACAATGGTACTCCCTTTTTTCCCTTATACTGCTATATTATTCTCAAATGACTTCTTATTACCAACTAGCATGCTACATATTGACTCATTTTTGGATTCCCTGTTGCTATCCTTCATAGACACCACAAAATATAAACTCCATAGGAGGGCAAAGACTTTGTTTTCTTCACTGCTATATCCCCAGTGTCCAAACAGTGCCAGACTGACATACTAAATGCTCAATAAGTTTCAGTTGAATGAATAAATAGGTACTAGGTAATGTTTCACAATCACAACATACTTACCGATAAATTTTGCCCCTGAATTTCTTCAATATAAAAACATATCAATAAAACTACAACCAAATAATCATATATTTTTACTAATTAACATGTTACTTAATCGTTATTTATCAAGATTACATTTTAAAATGGAGCTCAAAATTTATTACTTAGAGTGGTCTGAACCCTGACAGTTATTTCATGGAAAATGCTTTAAAATTTAGCATACGGTGTCACAAAATTTCTCTCAGAAGCCGTGTTATCCCTGGGCTGTCAAAGTGAGCAAGTATACTCACAAGACTTAGGTGGCACCAGATGTCCTCCTTCTCATACTACATAGATTCAAAGACTCATTTGGATTGCAGCTGTAGCAGATGTGATGATACCTGAAGAGTCTAACTGGGCAACTCAATTGCCTCAAAAATCATTATCCAAGCTGTACTATTTCCACCAAGCTATGTCACTCTTTGAAGTTCTACAGTCTTGGCACAGACCTAGGTGAAGATGAATAGACTTCTGAGGACTGAGACTACTATTTATGTTGGATTTCTGATCCTAAACCTTTCCCTAAGCTCTACAAGATGCTTTTAACCTTAAAAGATGCCTAGTAAATTAGTATTTTCTTTGAATAACACCTGAATTACCTGCCATATGCAATTTCAATACCAGTATCTTTGGTCTAATTATTTGGTATTTCTTTGGTCTTGTTATTTGGTAGATATTTCTGCTAAAAGAGGAATACGATTATGTAAGTGGAAAGCGTTAAGTTTGGAATATCACAGGCTACTGAAATGATTTAGCTATTAATATTAGCTTCTTCAAATATTTTCTTTATACTAGCTGACTCAAAAATCTGCTTAAAAATTCAAAGGACAAAAGAGCTCCTCTTTTTCTTCCATCTACAAATAAACAAAAGTAAAGTTAACAAAATAAGGGTCTGTTCCTCTTGTTGACAGGGTTGCAACTGCTTAAGATTAGGTTTGTTAGCATGCACATTTTCAGTTTTTAATTAAAACGCTACAAATTAGTATGTCTATTTTGTCAAAACTAAGTATGCTACTAGGGGAAAATATCCAGTACATCGTCCCCATCCCCAGCCCCCCCAACAAGAAAATAGGTGGGTTGGAGGCAATAAACGCTGTTTTCCTAATATATGGCCCCAGTGACACTTGTTTTAGTAATAAAAAGATAACCAGATCACCATTCAAGGGCCTAAGGCAAATTTATTCTGAAAAATAGGGAAATAAATTACTTACTGTTTGAAACCAGTACTCTCTTTAAATTATTAAAAATGTGTTAAGATCAAACTAATGTAACATTGTGTGTTAACTACACTCAAATAAAAAAATTAATTAAAAATGTGGTAAGATTGAGACGCCTGGGCAGCTCAGTTGGTTAGGTGACAGACTCTTGATTTCGGTTCAAGTCATGATCTCAGGGTTGAGGGATGGAGCCCTGCATAGGGCTCTGCGCTCAGCAGAAAATCTGCTTGAGATTCTTTCCCTCTCCCTCCACCTCTGCCCCCCCACCCCCAGCTTCTGCACGCCCGTGGGCACACTCTCTCTCAAATAAATAAATCTTTACCTAAAAACTATGGTTAAGATTATATCAAAGAATAAGAAAGGGCTTTTAAGTAACAAATTATACATTCAAAGGTATGGTCAATATTTTTTAATAAAAAGTTTATTGAAGATAAAAAATTTAAAATGATACTAAAAAGGACATAAGATCAATAAATACAACTTTCTACCATTTGTGAGTAGGCCAAAAGCTGGCATCAAATACAACATAATAAATGTTGGGCCTGTTTATAAGAACCAATTATGCAACACCCTCAAGCAAATTGCTCTTTTACTAGACTTTTCAAAACTTGGGTTGCTCCAGGAGTAATATGTATTTAAGAGTGGAATATGAGCAAAAATCTGGTGTAAGTGTTAAGTACATGATTTCTGGGTTTAAAAACATACTTAAGGAACTCAGTGTTTTTTTTTAATAAACTTTATTTTTAAAACAGTTTCAGATTTAGAGAAAAATTGAGACTATAGTACAGAATTCCCATAGACTGACTCCACAGCTGGTGTTACAATGTTAATAACATCTTACATTAGTATGGTACATTTGCTACAATTAATAAACTAATATAGATATATAATTGTTAACTAAAATCCATACTTTATTCAAATTCCCTTAGTTTTCCCATAATATGTTTTTGTTGCAGGATCCTATTCAGGATACCATATTATTTAGTTATATCCCTTTAGGCTCCTTTTGGCTACAGTTTCTCAGATTTTCCTTGTTTCTGACGACCTTGACAGTTTTGGGGAATACTGGTCAAGTATTTTGCAGAATGTCCCTCTACTGTGATTTCTCTGGTGTTTTACTCATGATTAGATTGGGGTCATGGGTTTTGGGGAGGAAGACCACGGAGGTAAAGTGCCATTTTCATCACAGCATATCCTTTGGAACAAACTATCAATAGGACTTACCACTATTGACCTGGCTAAGGTAGTGTTTATCAGATTTCTCCACTGTAAAGTTACTCCTCCCAATCTCCTTTCATTAGTGTACTCTTTAACAGGAAGTCACTATGCACAGCCCACACTCAAGGAGTGAGGAGTTATGCTCTACCTTGTTGAAGATGGAGTATCAACATATATTATTTGGAGTTCTTTTGCATAGATTTGTCTCTTCACCATTCATTTATTTATTCAACAACTTATTTAAACCATATGGAGCCATGGGTATTTATTTTATAATTTGGGTTATAATCCAATAGTACCTTACACTTATTTTCTTGCTCAAATTTGTCCACCTTTCACCACTAGGAGTTCTTTCAGTTGGCTCCTATATCCCTCTAACATAGTCCCATCATTATGAGTTTAAGCACTTTCTTAATTTTTGACACTACAAGATGCTCTACGCTGATCTTACATATTGCTTGCCCCAGTTCTTGAATCAGCCATTTCTCCAAGGAGCCCTTGTTTCTTTTCATAGAGAGCTGTATTAGAAACCAAGATCTGGGGACCAGGTGTACTCTTGCTACTGGGATGTCACTGCTCCCAGGAGGGCCTGTTTTTAACTGAATTTTATGTTATTTTGGGATAACTTGCATAACAAAATATAGAAATACTTTCATGCATAGACTGTACTAGACCTATGGAGTTTTAAAATCAGTTAATGCAATTATAGATGCATTTAACATCATTTTAGAGATTTATTTTGAAAATAAGCTGAAAACCATAAAGGAGACTAAATCTTTTAAAATATAAAACTGGGACATGTCTTTTTTTTTTTGAAAAAGGAAAGAGGGACAAATGCATAATGTCAGAAATACAAATGAAATGTCATTATGATTTCTGTAGGTCAGCAAGCAGTTCAGGAACTTTTCGGTCTCAGGACCCCTTTACACTTTTAAAAATTATTTGAGAGAGCTTTTACCTGAGTTATTATCTATTGATATTTACCAAATTAGAAGTTAAATGTGAGAAATGTTTAAAATATTAATTTATTTAAAAGGATAAGCTTATGATGTGTTAATATAAATTACATCTATATGGAAAAAAAACTGTTTAAAAAAAACTTATTTTCCAAAAAACTTGATTAAGACAAGCGACACTATATTTCTGTAAATATCTGTAATTTCTGGCTTTCTAGAGGACAGCTAGATTCTTAAGACTGATTCTGCAATATGCTGTTTTGGTTAAAGTATATAAGCGTATGAAGAAAATCTAGCCTCACAACAGATATACAGTTGGGAAAGAGAATATTTTAATAATTATTTCAAATAACTGCTGATATTCTTGAAACTACACCTGAACTCAACAAATGGTAGTTTCCTGAAGGCTACACTATGGATTCTAAAACTGTACCAATGAACTTTTCATGTTCTATTACATTAAAATCCATTGATTTATCTTGCACTTAGAATGGATCTTTTACCCATATGTGATTTAGTATCATTACACATTGGTCATCTGGAAAATACTAATTCACTGAGTTATGCAGGTGTTCCAAATTGACACAATTCAGAATATAATATGAAGAAAAAGAAAATCACATTCTTTAATATCATTACCCACTTCACAAGAAAAGCCTTTAAGTATCTGGGAAGCTGTCAAGCTCACAGTATTAGGTACAAGTTTTCCAAAATTCTAAATCTTACTTGAAATTTTTTTTTTTTTTAAGATCGGCTACAAATACAACTGTTTTTCTTGAAGTGTTAGTCCCACTTAGTTCATTTTTGAGAAAAACAAATGTCAAATACATAAGTTCAAATAATTGAAGTTTGCCTATCCTGTTTATTCAAGGGGAAAAAAAGGAGGTGTTACAGAAAAAAGCAGCTAGTTCAGCTCACATCTCGGTTGAGCAAGCACTTTTTCTGAAGATGATGATCATGTTTCAGTACACAGGACGAGTACTCAAAGTCAAGATCTAATGAAATTAATATTTTTGGGCGCCTGGGTGGCTCAGTCCACTAAGCGTCTGCCTTCGGCTCATGTCATGATCCTGGGGTCCTGGGATCGAGTCCCGCATCGGGCTCCCTGCTCCGCAGGGACTCTGCTTATCCCTTTACCCCTCCCTCATGCTTGTGATTTCTCTCTCTCTCTCACCTTCCCTCTCTCTCAAATAAATAAAATCTTAAAAAAAAGAAATTAATATTTGTATTACTTCATCAAGGACATTTTTTTTTTAAAGCGGGGGAGGGGCAGTGGGAAAGGCTGAGCAGGGAGCCCGATGAAGGACTCGATCCCAGGGCTCTGGGATCATGACCTGAGCCGAAGGCAGACACTTAACTGACTGAGCCACCCAGGTACCCCACATCAGGTCATTCTTAAATAAAACTGGATTTAAAAAAAAAAAACTATGAATGTATGGCAATGAAAAATATAATACATCAGTTTGGTGCCACTGCCTTAATTTGTGTTAAGGTGGCAGTAGTTTTATTCACCATTGCTTTTAGAGCATCACTGCAAATGTCAACACAGTAGAAAAGAAAAAAAAAATCTTTATTATGAAAATAGTTTTGACCTCCCAGACCACCTGATCTCGGGGACCCACATAGGTCCACAGAACAGTTTGAAAACTGCTCAAAATTACATATTCCAAGAATAAGATAATATTACAATAATATCATACCAAAAAATTAGAGATTTTAGATGAAATAGATAAATTCCTAGAAAAAATTAACTTGCCTAATCTAAGAGGAAGCAAAAAATATGAATAGCCTTAAAATCTTAAAATATTCAATCAGGAGTCAAAAATCCCCCCATAAAGAAATTCTAGGCCTAGATGGCTCACAGATGAATTCTGTCAAACACACAATTAAGAAATAATTTTACACAACATATTCCAGAAAATAAAGATACCCTCTCTAACTCATTTTGAGACTTGTATAACCTTGATTCCAAGCACAGCACAACAAAAGAAAATTAGAGGCTGACGTCCTTCATGAACACTGGTACAAAAATACTAGCAAACAACGTCAAAGGTTGGTTTAACATTAGAAAAACCAAAATAATTCTCCATGTAAATAAACAAAAGAAGAAAAAAATGTATCAATATTAATAGTTTCAGAGAAGACAAATCTTTTCAGAGGTTTCTCTCAACAGAAAAGTAAGCTTTAAGGCTGTTTTGGGAGATCCAAGTAGCCGAAAAGGGACTAGCTTCCTGGCCTCAAGGAAAAATGAAGCTGCAGTAACCCAGAAAGAGGAAGCCTCTGCAAGAATAAGGTGCTACCAGGATCACTTTTTCTAAAAGAAAAAAATGAGGGTCAAAATCCTAACCAAGATTTTCTTTTATGTTTCATATTAAATGTGGTCATGCTTGGTGTGCCCTCACACATCTGTTCCAACAGTCTAACAAACTTCTTGTAACAATCAATTTGTAAGACAAAGGTGGCCTATAGTGCTGCCCCCAACTTACTACGAGTCATCTGCACTGAAGGGGAGATGAATGGTACAACTGTTCTTTCACTAGTTCAGAATACCTGGGTATACTCCCCTTTTCCCCTATCTTACTGCTGCTCACACAAGGGCTCCCTACCTAAAGGAAGCAGTACTCTTTCCACTGCCACAGATATTAAGCAAGTTCAGGAAAACCCATCTTGTCCAATTTAAAACAGACCTTAAGTTGGTTAAATCAGAAAATTAAGTGTGTGTGTGGGGGGGTGTGTACCTTAAACATTTTATTTTAGCTTACACACAAAAAAAGGAATGAATTATCCAAACTTATAAAGTTAGGAACTTTATTTAATGGATGCCCGCTGGTGGGAATTCTGTGCCATATTTATTACATAAATCTTACCTAAATGTACGTTTATTTGAAATGGATCAAGGATTTCCATTTCTGGCAACATGGTAGGTTAGATACCCAGACTGGATCTATTGCCTAAATCTAGAATGCTGTATAAATATTTCTTTAGTATTTTTAAATTTCCTAATTTGGCACAAATGTACACAGAAGCTCTGGAAGGTGGCTCTTGACTTTCAGGTCACCTCACAACACTACTTTGAAAACTACAGTGCTGGTGCTGGAGACAGACTGTATACCCTGAGACTCTCCAATATGGGGAATGTAATCAAAGAACTTTGTGTGTAGCTGAAAATCCAAAAGGCCACACCTGCAAAGTAGAGCTGAATGAACGGTAAACCTACTTAGCAGAAGCTGAGAACAAGCACACTTGCCTCCTTGACCTTGGTGCTGGCAGAAGGAAGAAAAATATCTTCTGTAAGAATTTATAACAACAAGCAAGCTCTTAAATGAATTTGTAGAGAAGGAAAAAGATGAACATGGGTAAGAAACATGGAAAGTAGATTAAGAAGGCCTAATATATGTCATCAGAATTATAGAGCCCTTGTTTCCAAGACGACCATGAAAAGAAGGTACAATGGTTGTGTCAAAAGGGCTGCAGCCATATACAGCCTACTTGCTACATTAACTGCACCCAGTGCTTGCAAAGGACAAGGTCATTAAGAAGTTCATCATTGGGGACACCTGGGTGATTCAGTCGGTTAAGCGTCTGCCTTAAGCTCAGGTCATGATCCCGAAATCCTGGGATCAAGTCCCACATCAGGCTCCTTGCTCAGGAGGGACCCTGCTTCTCCCTCCGCCTGCCGCTCCCCCTGCTTGTGCTCTCTCTCTCTCTGACAAACAAGTGAATAAAATCTTAAAAAAAAAAAAAAAAAAGTTCATCACTGGAAACAGTAGAGGCATCAGACATTTCCAAAGTGAGTGTTTTCAGTGCCGATATAGTTCCCAAACTGTACGTAGAACTATACTACTGTGTGAACTGTACCATTCACAACAAGAAAATTAAGAATTATTCTCATGATGCATGGAAGGACCAAACATCCCCACCCTAATTTAGACTTAGAGATGCTGCCCCATGGACCTTTGCCAAAGTCCACATAAGAAGCTGAGTACTTAAGTTCTGAAGGAAAACTGTCCTCTGAAGGGGAAAAAAGTGTTACAGAAGGAGAAAATAAAGAAAATAATGGGCATTACTCAAAGAAATAATGGTCAAGAATTTAACATAATTATTCAAAGACATCCTCAGATTCATGAAGCCCAAAGAATCCCAAGCAGAGTCACAAATAATAAAAAATAAAGTTAAAAAAAAAAAACCTTCAATACATTCTATAAAACTAGGAACACCAAAGGAGGGGAAAAGGTTTAAAAAACAGTCAAATAAAAGATTATTTACAAAGGGAGGGCAATTTTATTTCTCAACAGCAACAGTGGCAGTCAAAACACTAAAATAATGTCTTCAAATGTGATGAGAAAACTTAGAATTCAATACACAGTGAAATTATCTTTCAAGAATGCAGATGAAATAAAGACATCTTCAAATTAAAAAAAAAAACCACTGTCGTCCACCTTCACCAAAAGACTTTCATTAAAACAAATTCTAAAGGATGTACTTCAGGTAGAAAAAAATTATTTCATATGGAAGCTCTCAGATAATGAGCCAAGAAAACAGTAAACAAATGTAAACAAAAATCAACTACCTAAAACAATAATCTGTCTAAAATTTTTTATGTATGCAAGAGATAAATATGTTAAAACTAAAATAATAGACAATGGTGTTATAGATTTCTGGAAGAAGGACAATCAGAGCATTTTAAGTTATTACATTATTCAACAATAGATTAAAGATACTGATTTAAACTCTTCCTTTTAGAAAGGACTTCTTAAAAAAGCTAGAGCAACCACTGAAAGAATAAATAACATATTAATTTACAAACAAGAGTGCATGTGTGCAAGGTAGGGGGATTGAAATGAGAAAACATGCCTACATAAAGGCTTCAAACATAACTCTAAACAAAAGATTGGAAGAATAGGAAGAAAAGGGGAGTAGGACAAATAGACCACATCAGAAATAACTCTAAATCTACCAGTATCACAACTGACTAAAATTCCAGTAAAAAATACTGTCATTCAGAACAAAAACACAATTTAACCATACCCTCTTTACAAGACACAAACTAAAATATAGGATCAATGAAAAGCTAAAGGATGAAAAATACTATTAACCAAAAGAAAGCTAGAACAGATACATTAATCCAAGAAAACAGCCAACCACAATAATAACAAAACCATAAGGCAAAAAAGTTTAGGATAAGCCTTTCATACCGACAAAAAGTTTGACTTAACAGAAAAACAATTCAAAATGTAAGTACTTAATAGCACAGACTCAAAATACATAAAACAAAAATTACCACATCTAGAGGAGAAACTGCCAAACCTACCATCAGGTGAGAGGCATTAGTATGCCTTTCTCAGCAGACAAACTGATATGGAAGTCCCAAAATAAAACCAAACCCAAATCCAAACAAAACCTAGGCAAACCATGAAAGATGTGAGTAGAACAGTTAACAAGCTCATGAACATGTATGTAGCACTATACTAAACTGATTTCACATTCTTTCCAAATGTATATGCAACATTCAGGAAAACTAGCCATATGCTAGGTCTTAAAGTTAGTCTCTACAAATTACAATATTATGGTCTCTGACCGTAATGAAATCAACTTGGAACACTATCACAAAAATTGTATTTACAAGTTAAATATTTTCAAATTAAGTATACACTTTTAAATAATTCATGAGGCAAGTAAGAGTTATTTTTTTAATGAAAACAAAAATACTGTATATCAAAACTTGTAGGAAGGAGGCTCAAATGACACTTAAAGGCAAATTTAAACACTAAAAATCCAAATTCAAGTCCTTGTAAAAGGACAGAAAAAAACAAAAACCTAAAAGTTCTGAGAAAGTAGAAAGAAATAATAAATAGCAGGACCTAAAAGGACATAAAATATTTACAACAAGATGATAAACTAGAAGTTCATTCTCTGAAAGAGTAATTAAAATTATAAACCTCTGGAAAAACTAATTGGGAAAAAGAAAAACTAAAAAAAAAAAGGAAGGAAACATGATTACAGATGTTATAGAGATTAAGCTGGTAAGAGGATACTGTGGACAATTTTATGGCAACAAATTTGAAAGTTTGGAAAGACTTTTTTAAAGTTTTTAGAAAATACAATCTATTAAAAATGAATCAAAAAGATTTAGAACTCACACTTTCCAATTTCAAAACTCACCATAAAGCTACTGTCATCAAGCATCAAATCACCAAGAGTGGTACTGGCTAGAAGAGAAATATGGATCAAATGAAACAGAATTGAGAAACCAAAAATAAATCCATGTATTTATAGTCAAAAAGGGAGCCTAGATAATTTGATGTGAGAATGGTCTCTTCAACACATGGTGCTGGGACAACTGGATTTCCAATTGCAAAATAATAAATTGGGACCTCTACCTTATACTACATACAAAAATTAACTCAAAATGGATCAAAGACCTAAATGTAAGAGCTAAAACCATAAAACTCCTAGCACACAAATCTTCATGACCTTTAGGCAAAAGTTTCTTTGATATGATACCAAAATCACAAACAACAAAAGAAAAAACAGATAAACTGGACTTCATCAAAATAAAAAACTTCTGTGCTTCAAAGGACACAGTGAAATAAAATGAAAAGACAATCCAAAGAGCTGGAGAAAGCATCTGGAATCCAGAATATATACAGAACCCTTACAACTCAACAATAAAAAGACAACTCAATTTTAAAATGGACAAAAGCTTTAAGTATATATTTTTCCAAAGAAGTTATACAAATGGCCAATAAGCACAGGAAAAGATACTCAACATCACTAGTCATTAGGAAAATGCACATCAAAACCACAGATTCCACTTCACACCCACTAGGACGGCTATAATCAAAAGGACAGACAATAACAAGTGTTGGCCAGGATATGGAGATACTAGAATCCTCTCGCACTGTTTGTGGGACTGTAAAATGGTGCAACTGCTTTGGAAAACAGTTTGGCAGATCCTAAAAAGGTTAAATATAGCGTTACCATATGAGCCCAGCAATTCTATTCCTAGATACATAACCAAAATAACTGAAAAATCTGTGCACACAAAAACTTGTATTTGGAGATTCATAGCAGTATTCATAATAACCAAAAAACAGAAACAGTCCAAATGTGTGTCAACTGATTAATGCATAAACAAAATGTGGTATATCCACACAATGTAATAATATTCTGACAAAAACGGAAAGATGTACTGATACTGACTACAATGTGAATAAACTTTGAAAGCATTACACTAAGTGAAAGATCCTAGACAAAAAAGGCCACATATTATATATTTCTATTTATAGGAAATGCCCAGAATAGGCAAATCTATAGAGAAAGTAGATAACTGGTTGTCAGGGATGGGGTAAGGGAGAATAGAGAGTGATTGCTAATGGGTACAGGGCTTCTTTTGAGGATGATGAAATGTTCTAGAATTAGATACTGGAGATGGTTATACAATTTTGGGAATATTAAAAAAAACTGAATTTTACATTTTAAAGGGGTGAATTTTATATGTGAATTATATATCAGTTTTTAAAGGGCAAATAAATCAACTGAGCATTTAAAAATAAGAAATAGAGAATCTAAACAAAAATAATTATTAAAAAAATCGAACAGTGGGGCGCCTGGGTGGCTCAGTAGGTTAAATGTCTGCCTTTGGCTCAGATCATGATCCCTGCATGGAGAACCGCTTTCTCCCTCTCTTCCCTGCTCATGCTCTCTCTCTCGCTCGCTCTCTCTCAGATAAATAGATCTTAAAAAAAAAAAATCAAACAGTTACAGTTTAAAATCTTTCCACTAAAAAAAAATTGTCAAATCCAGATAGTTTTACAGGTAAGTCCTACCAAATGGTGGAGGAACAACAAATTTTTAAAAATTTAAAAATTACAATTTTAAACAAATAATAATAGTAAAAAAGAAAAACACTTTCTAATTCATATCAAAATCCAACCAGGATAAAGGATGCCAACACCATTCAATGGAGGAAAGGACTGTGGTTTCAACAAATGGTGCTGAGATAACGAGATATCCACATGCAAAAGAATGAACTTGGACCCTTACCTTACAGTTTATTCAAAAATTAACTCAAAATAAAGTCCTAAATATAAGACCTAAAAGTATAATACTCTCAGAAAAAAGCTAGGGGTAAAGATTCATGATATTGGATTTGACAATAATTTCTTGGCTATGATACCAAAACCACAGGCAACAAAAGTAAAAACAGATAAATTGAACTACATCAAAATTAAAAACTTCTATGCATCAAAGGAAATAATTAACAGCCTGAAAAGGCAACCTATGACATAGGAGAAAATATTTACAAATCATATATCTGATAAGGGTGTTGATATCCAGAATACATAAAGAATTCCTACAACTTAGCAACAACAGTAACAACTACACAAGTAACCTGATCAATGGGCAAAGGACTTGAACAGACATTTCTCCAGAGAAAATACACAAATGGCCAACCATTATATGGAAAGATCCTCAACAACACTAGTTACTAAGGAAATGCAAATCAAAACTACAATGAGATATTACTTCACAACCATTAGGATGGTTACTATCAAAAAAAAACCAGAAAATAGGGGTGCCTGGGCGGCTTCAGTCGGTTCAGCATCTGACTCATGATTTCGGCTCAGGTCCTGATCTCAGGGTCCTGAGATGGAGCCCCAAGCCCCACAGCGGGCTCTGCTCTCAGCAGGGGGTCTGTTTCTCTCCCTATCCCTCTGCCCTCCCCCGCTTGTGTGCACACACACGCACACTCTCTTTTTCTCAAATAAATAAATCTTAAAAAAAAAAAACGGAAATAAGTGTTGGCAAGTATATGGAGAAACTGGAACCCTTCTGTACTGCTGGTGGGAACATAAATGGTGTAGCTGCTATGAAAAACAGGTTGCAGTTCCTTAAAAAATTAGAAATAGAATTACCACATTATCAGCAATACCAATTCTGGGTCTATATACAAAAGAATTTAAAGAAGCATGTAGAAGAGATATTTGTACATATATGTTTATAGCAGCATTATTCACAATAGCCAGAAGGTGGAAGCAACATACTTGTCCACTAACAGATGAGCGGATAACAAAATGTTTATACATACAATAGTATATTATTCAGCCTTAAAAAGGAAATTTCGGTACATGCTATAACATCATGCTAAGTGAAAAGCCAGACACAAAGAGATAAATACGGTATGATTTCACTTCTAGGAGGTATCTACAGTAGTCAAACTCATAAAAATAGAAAAGAATGGTGGTTGCCAGGGTGATGGGGAGGAGGAGATGAAGAGTGTCTAATGGGTATAGAGTTTCAGTTTTGCAAGGTGAAAAAGTTCTGGAGATTAGCTTCACAACCAATGTGAATATAGTTAACACTACACTAAACCATACACTTAAAAATGGGTAAGATGGTAAACTTTATAATAGGTATATTTTAACACAACTAACATTTAAAAAGATATGTTAAAAACCTGATCAGGATAATATGAGAATGGAAAATTAAAAGCCAATCTGACTCATGAACTCTAATATAAAAATCCTAAACAAAATGTAAGCAAACCAGATCCAATAATTTATAAAAAAGATAATCCATACATGACTAAATTGGGTTTATCCCAGCAATGCTTAATTAACCTAATCTGAAAATCAATGTAACTGACTACATCAACAAATTAAGGGGAAAACATTTTAATCATTGCTGAAGTTATACAAAAGCCTTTCAATATAGTTCAACATCTATTCATGATTTAAAATGAAGAGATAAAAGTCCTAGCCAGGTAAGAATAGAATGAAACTTCTTTAATTTGGTAAAGACCATCACTTAAAAAAATGACAAGTATCATTTTAAATGGTGAAATTTGAAAGCATTTTTTTGAGGTCATGAACAAGACAAGAAATAGAACTGAGTATCTGAGATATCTAAGATAGTACAGTAATGATTCAGAGGTAGACAAAAGATCAGTGGTACAGAAGAGAGAGTACAGAAATAAAACTACCTATATATGAAAACTTGATTTATGACATAGGAAATTTCACATATCAGGGAAGAAATGAAGAACAATTTTAATAAACAGATGGAAAGAGTGAATTCATATCCCTGTATGAATTCCTGTAACAAAAATCAACTACTAGGAGATTTGAGAAAATGTGAAAGGCAAAACCATAAAGCATTTAGGTTGATAGAGAATGCCATCAAAAGTTTATCAAGGTATACCATGAGAATAACCAACTGAATTCAATATTGAAATTACTTTAATCTTTTAATTTCCCTCCATATTTTATAATCAATTAAACAGCAATTTTGTCAAAGCAAGTAGACTATCTGATTAAGAATATGATGCTAATGTAATACAGAGCTGCCAATGTCCAATGACTTCACATCTTAAAGATAACGCACATTTATGCTCTCATTTAAGTTCAATGTGTTATTGTCAGGATTTGTTAGAAAGGATAAAAAAACAAAAAACCTCATGGTTCATTCAGTAAGTGTCTATATCAATGTATGTGGCTATATCTCATTTCAAATATTAGCAATGATGTCCATGGTAAAATCTAAATAGTGTTTCAGGAAAGTGGCCTTGTTAGTTGGACACTTCCCACTGTTTCTTGAACCAGAGATCCAAAGGCTGGTTTCTCCAATTTGGCATTTTTACTAAATGCCAAACCTATCTTTGGATGCGTCAGGGAAGAAACACAATGTATTAAGGTAAGATCTCCCTTGGGAAGAGTAAGAACTATACCAAAAAAAGGGAGGGGGGGAGAAATGGACCAAATAGATAACATATTCTTAGGACTTTCAAATAATTTTGAAACTAAAAGTGCCCAGGATATAATTACAAGGAACACATCATTCACTTGGGGAACTAATAACACTGTATATATGACTGAAAGGGATGAGTTGGAAAGAACACTTATCCCAAGATAATTTTGGTTTTACAAATAGAAAGTATGTGTCCATCATACCAAAAAAATTCATTCCCAGTATATCTACCATCAAACACCCTCCCCTTCATCCAAAACACACAACACACATACATACAAGGTAGATGTTTTCAATCTAAACTGTAAGCCTCTGGCTCACATGAAAACAAAACGATTTTAACCACACACAAGCTCTAGCACTCAAATTTGTAGTTTCTACATGCTGCCCACACAGCACTTTGTGAGCATGTGATTAGGAGGAATGATGCACAATCACACCACATTCCTTCCCTCAGCTCACACATCAAGAACTTGCCCTCTCAGCTGCATTCTTCTCCAAACAGCCATGGTCACCTTAGCAACCCAATGCTCCTAATATGGACAGCTGGTCCATTTAAAGTCAGCCCTTCTTGGCAGGAAAAATGCTTGTTCTTCAAACTGGGGGAGAGAGGAGAGGTTTTCCTTTCAATACACATTACAGGGGTTGATTTAACTTGATCAGCACTTTTGTTCTGTGGCAGCAATTTGTGTCAAGTTTCAACCTATTCTGAGTTTTTGGTTTTTTGGTTTTGTTTTTCTTTTTTAAATCTGAAAGCAAGCGGCTAAAAAAAAAAAAAAAGGCAGCTCATATGGAATTCTAAAGAAGACTGGAACGTGAAACAAAAAAGGTATCTGAAATAACTGTATTCTTTCATAAAAAGATAAAGTTATCCACATTTTTTAAAGTTCAGATTTACTTAAATTACATTTGAAGTCTTAATATACAGTAAGAAATCAGAGTCAGAAGACCTGTCTTTTTAACACCATAGCCTATTTTTGAATAACAATAACATTGCTAAACTTCAAAGTCCTATAACTCCAATCTACTCAATAGACTATGAGTCAATCTGTGTTCCTTTATCCCACCACCTACATGTGAAATCTCTCACAATCTTTCCACAGGATCAAATGTCAACGAGGTATTGAAACCAAATGGTTAGTATATCCAAGGGCACTCCAGACCTAGAATGCCCCAGGATAAAACTGGATTCCTCAAAACCAAACTTGATTTGTACTTATACCACTAAAGCTGGGCCTGAACCAAATTAAGTCACTCAGGAGAAAACATACAGGTTTATAACACACTTTTCCTGATTTTCATACTATAAACAAATGATCTGGGGGGAAGGGATTACCATATTCTGAAATATGTGAGATCAAATTGCTCGTTCCATTCCCACAAACTGGGGATTCTAATTTTCCCATCCATCAAAACTAGACACCTAATCCTTAAGTAAACAGGCATATTCTAAACTTTAAAAAATCTAAATTTATGGCATTTGTTATAAATTGGAAAATTTTTTTAAGATTTTATTTATTTGAGAGAAAGCACTCAAGTGCATGAGTGGGGGGGGCGGGTAGCAGAGGGAGAGGGACAAGCCGATTCCCCGCTGAGTGGAGAGGCCCACGTGGGGCTGGATCCCAGGATCCTGAGATCATGACCTGAGCTGAAGGCAGACGCTTAACAGACTGAGCCACCCAGGTGCCCCAAATTGGAATTATTTTTGAAATAATGTTCTATATAACAGTAGCAGACAAAATTCAAGTTAGTTTATTAAAGCTATTTTAATGAACCTTAAGGTTAAGTGACTATCAATAATTATTTGTTGCCTAGATTTTTGTTTGTATATGTGTGTTTTTAAAACTTTTTAGGCTATGAGGCTCTTCCAGGTTAGAAACATTTTTTACTTTAAAACTAGTAATTAAATATTCTATATAGAGAAAATATCAGTTGACAGGGTGGCAGTGTAGATTAGTAAAAAGAACCTAAAGCTCACTCCACTCCTAGTTTCATCATTTGTAAAATGAGAATACTATCTGTTTTATTTATGCCATCTCTTAAGATAACAAAGTGAGAATAATGAAATTACTATGCCATATAAAATACTCAGAAACTAATGAAACTAGAAAAAGGGACTATGTTACCTGATGTCTAATTCTCTGAACTGTTATTTTTAAAAAGAGTGTGGGGAGTATTCAACAATGCATGGGATACTAACTCAATAACAACTTGCAGAGTTGCTGGTCTTCCCATCAAAGATCTTATAAATACTTAGGTGCTGACATATAAATAAATAAATAAACCTCAACATTGGCTTCACTTTTAGCAAACATGAATTCTCTTACCCTTTTCCATTCCATTACTGAATCAGTAACACATTTTCTCTTAGCCCCCAGAACTAAGTGCCCCTAAGATCCTCCTCCCACACAAACTGCTCCCCACAAGGTACCTTTAGATTCTTCTATCTGTTGGAAGCCCTTCCCTGATCCAATCACAGCTATCATTATCCTTCTTCTAAAGTCAGGGATCACCCTATCCTCTCAGAGGAGTGTTCCTCTCTTTCCTCTTCATTGCTGCAAGGCATACCATCACCATGGACCTGGAGCTTCTAAAGTTCCCACTCTCTGGTAGTTTCTAGTTAGGGGATCCAAGAGAAGTTGCTTTTGCTGATAATGTGCTACTACAGATGAAATGGTATTTCTGCATTCCAAATTTAGAAACCTGCATTTGTACTCTTCTTACTCTGTATTAGATTCAGTGATGGGAATTCACAGAACATGGTTATGCCTCAAAGAAATAAAAGAAAAAATAAGATGAATGTTCAAATATAATACAATGTAGAAATTAAAAAGTAATAGCCAATGTAGAAGCTCCAAAATATTACTGCTATCTTTCAACTATTAAGCTTTTGTAACTAACACTGGAGATTCGAGCATTTTTTTTTTAAAGATTTTATTTATTTATTTGAGAGAGAGAATGAGAGAGAGAGAGCATGAGAGGGGCGAGGGTCAGAGGGAGAAGCAGACTCCCTGCCGAGCAGGGAGCCTGATGTGGGACTCGATCCTGGGACTCCAGGATCATGACCTGAGCCGAAGGCAGTCGCTTAACCAACTGAGCCCCCCAGGTGCCCAGATTCAAGCATTTTAACACAGTTTCTAGAAGAAAAATACATGTTTTTGTTAGGCTCCACAATTCTTTCCTTTGACTGTTCTAACAGACTCTTAGCCTTTGAGACAGATGTTTATATTTCCTCTTATCTTCCATAGCATCTAATTCCATTCTTCAGATTCAATTCTAATATAAAAAAATGACCACAAATTGGGACTTTTCTTAAACACTCATTTAATGTTCCTTATACACTTAAGGAATTTTACATTAACAGTTTCATTTTAATAAATAACCTAAAATACAATGTACCAGTTAGACAAAACAAATTAGATGAACACTCAGCAACATGGCCTAATCTTAGAAATAAAGAGGGAGGTGGGTGAAGGGGACTACAAGAATTTGACTAAGATCTAATATGTAATTTAAAATACATGAAATAATAAAACCTTTTATAAGACATAAAGGGATACATATCAAATATATTAAAAGGTCACTTATATGGGGACTAGTTATAAAGGAAAACAGAAAAACAGTCCTTTAATGAACCAATGATGATGGGTATGACACAAACTGAGGAATATCATTAACTCAATACTCCTGTACTTGAGGTTAAAAACTGATACTTCAAACATAACCATCCTCTTTCATAGTAAACAGAGTTGCTCAAAAATTTAAACAATTTTTTAAATTGTGGTAAAGTATATGTAACATAAAATTTATCATTTCAACCATTTGCTAGTGTACAGTGAACAGTAATTTTTATTAAAGTTGTCATTGTCCTCTTAATACCTCTGACTGTGTAGGAGGATGATACTATATAGATATGAATAATCTTGTTTGGATTATCTTCTACTCTAAAAAAGCTATGGGGACACCTGGTGGCTCAGTCAGTTGGGCTTCTGCTTTTGGCTCAGGTCATGGTCCCAGGGTCCTGGGATCGAGTCCCACATCGGGCTCCTTGCTCAGCGGGAAGCCTGCTTCTCCCTCTGCCTGCCGCTCCCCCTGCTTGTGCTCTCTTTCTCTCTGACAAATAAATAAATAAAATCTTAAAGAAAAAAAAAAAAAGCTATGAAAGAATCGGCTTTTATAAAAATAAATATTTACCCAACACTTACAGGAGAGCCCTAAGGGTACCAGACAGTAGTATGATCCATCATCATTGTATCACAGATTGTATTAATGTTTAAGAATTCAAACTTCATTTGCCCAAAGAACAGGGACAAAATGTAACAGATCAAGTTCACTAAGATTAAATCTTCTGAAATTTCTGTTTTCACTTTAAGCACAATGGTCCAGGAAAAGAACGATCTGGATTTCTCCTGAAGTACTGCCTTTGAGTAGTGCCCTGGAGGATCAGACAGTGCTACACACAGGTTCCACGACTCCTCCCTTTACCCTCTAGAGACAGAAGAAAAATATAGGGGAAAAGCTTCACAAGAACTTGGAAGTAAAAACTATTGATGCTTTGCTCCCCCACTCTCTCCTCAGCAGCCAACAGGTCTCTTTATTTTAACCCTTTGTTTTCAGTTATCAGGATAAAAACTGACCTGATTAAACCTGAGGCAATTCCAAAAATAGGTGGGAAAGATGTGTCTGGGAGTGCATGTTCCCCTCAGCACAAAGGACAATAAATGAGAAAGAGTTACTGATCTGAATAATTCACTTTATAAACATTTTCCAGTTGACAGATTAAATTCATCTGCAGTGATCACTACTACCTATACCAAAGAGTTCCTGAGAAAATTTAAACAATGTAACTTCTTAAGGCCAAGCAATTGATTTTAAGCACACCAATAGGTGATTTTACTATCTACTCATTTGAACATTTCATCCTTCAGACGTCTAAAAAGTATAACAATCTAAATCAATGTTGATTTAAAATTCATTGTAAAGATGATCATTTAGATTTTTTAATACTAAATGTTACTAAATATTTTATTACCTACCTAGTAGAAAGCATTCCACTTTTTAAACTAAATGTAGGAGTTCTATAATTTTCATTGGTGGAAACATAGGTAAGTAATCTCCCTTAACTTAAAGCCCCTAAAAGAGCTTCCACGACTCCTCTACCACCCCAAGTCATTTAGGTAATGTCCACTGAGGTAAAAGTTGAATGGGCCCCAAGGGAAGAAGAAAACTTTTTTCCTAAAATGGAAAAACCCAATCCTAAGGATGCTAAGAATAAGTTCCTTAATAATGCTAAGAATAAGGGTGCCATGAAAAGCAGTACTTGAGTTCCAAAGGTGACTACTTTTATCACACCCTTTTAATCTTAACTCCAAATAAGATGAGGTGCACCTTGTTTGCAAATTCTGAGGTAGTAAAGGAGGATCTAATAGTGATAATCTTGTAATAATCAAGAAAAGATATGAAATAAATATAGGGGAAAGGATTAAAAAAATCAAGAGCAATTAAGCCTATATTCAACTATATTTGTTTTATTACTATATTAACAATTTCTTACCTTGCGGAATTCTCTTCTGAGAAAAACAGATACAATTCTGTTCCTAAAAAAATTTCAGGTAGAAAAGTTGAAATGTTAGTTTCAAAACAGGAAGCCTCTTAAAAATAAAAAGTTAGCAAAATGCTGACAGAGTACATTCAGAATATCATGACATTTGGTATTACCAAAACTTAAGAGACAATAAGTCTCTAATAATAAAAGTATTTTAATATTTTTATTAAAATATTTATAAGTTATTATTTTTATTATTAAAAAAACACTATTCTACTATCAGATCATTTCTTCTAGGTACATCGTAATGTCTTGGCACATTCTCATATTCTAAAACATCAGTACTCAATTGGGTTTTAGTCTTACCAAGATTTAGTATCCTGAAGGGTAGTTTTTACGTATAATCTGTATGTCGTAAAATTCACCCCTTTAAAGTGTAAAGTTTAGTGGTTTTTTACCATATTCACAAAGTTGTATAATCATCACCACCATATTATTCCAGAACATTTTAATTACCCCAATAAGAAACCCTGTACTGAAGAGTACATTTTTATTTGCAGGGAGAAACATCTGAAACAAATTTAATTTTAAAAGATATAAAAGAAGCATAATCTTCATGACACTATGATCAAAATGATGGGTTTTTTTTTTTTTTTAAATGTATAGAACAGAGGCTGGGAAGGAAAACAAATATCCAAACATTTTAAAAGTAGCTGTGTTCGGATAGTGGTATTATGGTGACTCTTTTTCATATATTTCCTCTAAAGCTATGATTTTATAATATTACCTTTATGGTTCCTAAAAAGGTACATAAGATGAGGTGCACCTTGTTTGCAAATTCTGAGGTAGTAAAGGAGGAGTTAATATATTTGTGATAATCTTGTAATAATCAAGAAAAGATATGAAATAAATATAGGGAAAAGGATTAAAAAAATCAAGAGCAATTAAGCCTATATTCAACTATATTTGTTTTATTACAACACAAACATACATTTTCTAGAGCTACATGCTCTGATTTGTACTACAAACCAAAGTAAAAACAGAAATACAATCCAAAGTAAAAACAGAAATACAAGTTGACACTTAAAGTCCACTATACTTTTTATTCAATGCTTTTCAAAGTAGATAAAATAAGTATAAAGTTTAAAAAAATTTTGGCCACACTTACTAATCTGGTTGAAAAGCCACAGCTGCATCTTACTTTATGACAAATTGACTGTTTCATCACTTTTGCATCTGGGCATCTACTTCTTAATGGTCATTTCTGAAATAAAGATGTAGTCATTAAGAATATAACAAAAACATCAAATCTTTAAGACAATTTTCTAAATTTTCATGTCTATAAAAGGAACTATCAAAAAATTTCTTGAGCAACCTTCTAATAAAAAACATTAACAGGGCTGAGGATGAGGTGTGAGAGATGGAATATATGCTATCATCCCACAGGACCAGAATTATACAGTTAGGTTACACACACTGAGTATAAAGATCTATAAATTCTTCAGTCCTCAATGCCTTCCACCCACCAGGGTCTTGCAATTCCTAAGAATGTCATTTACAGACTAGAAAAAGAAAAAAGGAAGATGTAGGAGGGGAGCCCTAAAACTCCACATTTGAAAACAATAAATTAGCTGATGATGCGTGTTTGTCTCTTTCCCCCTCACACCTATAGAAAGGAAGCTCCAGAGGAGATTTTTATTGGCTTTATTTACTGATACCTTTTGAGCACTTAAGACAATGACTGCCACGCAGTAAGTGCTCAGTAAATATTTATTGAAAGAATAAACTGATGAGTGATGTAATTTTAATTGATGAGATATTTAACCTGGTATTATTTCAAAATGGCAAATTCTCAAAATGCCATTTTTCCACGCATACACCATTGATATCAATGCCAACTACATCATCATTATTGTTTTTTCCTCAGTAAACAAAGCCATAATTAAAAGACAAGACAAGGTACAAGCCTTCAAGGACCAGAACAAAGGCACGTATCACTTTGTAATTTTGTTATTGCAATCTTTGGGGAAAACTTCTAAAAGGGGAATTGCTACATATATAATTTTGCTAAATATTGCTAAATGTTGCAAGTAGGCTTTTTTTTTTAACATGTATGTTCTTTAGCTGATTGTTGTGGAGACTGCTAGGAATATGAGAAACTCTTTTACATGGAATAAAAAGTTGACAAGTCTCAAGAATAACCCTCAAGGAGACCAGTAGTTCCCTACTTCCCATGCTATATCTGAATTAGTATTACACACAATGCTATTCTTTTTGTAAAAAAAAAAAAGAAAAAAAGAGAAAAATGGGAAGACTACAAATATTAATACAGACTTGGGGTTTTTTTCTTTCAAAAGGAAAAAAGCACTGGAAGGATAAACCCAAATCATTTTTAAATGATTATCTACAGAAAAAAGAGAAAGCAGGCTGGAAGGGGCAGGGATGGAAGTCAGACTTCTCAGACCTTGTTTTACAGTTTTTACATTGGAGACATATTTTAAGATCAAATGAACATCAAATGATAATGACATTTTGAACATCAAAATGGTAATGACTACCATTGAAACATTAAATATATTTTTCTCTTTTAAAGATTTATTTATTTATTTGAGAAAGAGAGTGCACGCAAGCGGAGGAAGGGGCAGAGGGAGAGAATATCCAAGCAGACTTCCACTGAGCGCGGAGCCCAGCTTGGGCTCCATCCCATGACTCATGATATCAGGACCTGAGTGGAACACCAAGAGTCAGATGCTAGACTGACTGAGCCACCCAGGTGCCCCCGAAACATTAAATATATTTTTTAAAAATCATGGTCATCTTTAGAGGCTGCTACAGCACTAACTTATTATTCTGAAAGTTGGTAAAGGGAAAGAATCAAGCACTTATCCTGGCTTTCTTATATGAAAAATACCTTAGAGTAACCAAGCAGCCAATAAGTGAAAGCTCTTTTTTATAGGATTCCAAATTATAAATGTAGAAGGAATGATAAAATTAGAAAATCATTTTTTAATACCTAATGAAAAAATGGATCTAAAAAATGATCAATGGTTGCTAAAACCATTAGGTAAAAGACTAATGGGAAACTTTATAATGGATAAAATCAAGTAGACAAAATTTGAACCCAGCAATAACATCATTTAAAAATGGGTCAAACACTATGTGCAGAAATATTCATTGCCATGCATTAAGTGTTCATCCTGGGAGCTCCAGTTTCAAAAGACATCCATAATGTTACCACTTTAACACTTCCCTTTTGACCACCATGATCCACGCCAACCTTAGTTCTATCTGCATTACTCTAATAGTTCCCTATCTGATCTCCCAGCCTCTCCCTTTGCTCACCTCAATAAGTCAGTCAGATTCGTCCTTTTCAAAAGAAAGTCAGATCATGTCATTCTTCTGCTCAAACCCTCTAATTGAGTCCATCTCACTACTCTAAAAGCCAAAATCGCTAACAAAGGCCTTAAGGACCATGATCTGTTATTTCCCTTCCACATCTCTCGGACATCATCTCCTACCACTTTCCCCCTTATTCACTCCATTCCAGCCACACTGGCCTCTTGCCTCTCCTTAAACACTTCAAGCACGTTCTCACTTCAGGGCCTCAGGACTTGTCTTTCCCTCTGCCTGGAACACCAGGTATCTGTCTGTCTTATTCCTCCTCCACTTCCTCTAGGACTTGGTTTTTACAAGTGGTCTCATCAAGAGATAGGTCCTGGTACCCTAGGCAAAATATCTGCCTCAGATTTTCTTATCTGGCGGAAAATATGTAAGGAGAAATATTCTGGAGATGATAATCATCCAAAATATGAAAGTCACCAATTACCATATCTTTGTGTCTAAATATCTGGAGAACTATACTGTCCCTTTTAAAAGATTCTCATGGTCCCAACTTCAAAGAATTAATGAAGATATAGCACGATAAAGAAGCACAATAGTGTGGGGTTTTTTTTTGGTTGTTGTTTTATTTTTAAATCACCTGTATTATAACTCTAGGAAGGAATGGTATATGATGTGAATTAAATGCGTCCCATTAAAGGGGCACCTGGGTGACTCAGTCGGTTAAGCATCTGCCTTCAGCTCAGGTCATGATCCCAGGGTCCTGGGATCAAGCCCCGCGTTGGGCTCACTGCTCAGCGGGGAGTCTGCTTCTCCCCCTGCTCATGTTCTCGTTCTCTCAAATAAATAAATAAAATCTTTAAAAATAAATAAATAAATAAATGAGTCCCATTAAAAAACAACAACTAGCAAAATAAATGGCCCTTTCCTTGCACTCCTTTAGGGACTTCTCTTTGGGATTACATTATAAAGTTCCAAGTAATCTCAGGAAAAGTTTAAACTTTCAAATTTGTTACCTTTAGGCACCATGACCACCAGAAAGAATCAAAAGAACTCACTAACTCTAACATGACTAGACTAGCTATGACATGGTAGGGATGTTTGAACTTATTTTTCTTTAAATAAACAAACTCCCCTGGGCTAAAGCCTACTCTGCCTTTTAAACATCCTGTGGCTGGCAAGCTTCAAAATCTTAAGAGAGATAGCCAGGGGACAGAGAAAACAGCAAGTATGACTCAGTGATCACATTTAATAGTCTCTGAAGACCAAAACAAAGATACCAGTTCTGGCAAGAGATCTCTAGAACAGCCCCAAAACTGACTTATCCACATACCTTTCATCTGAACAATCTATTTTCACTTAGTTTAAGGTTCACAAAGCACTTGTTATGTGCCTATCAGACCTTAGGTACAAAAATAAACCAAGAGCACAAGAAAACAATCAGCAGTTTAATGTTAAAATCTGCTTTGTTTGGGGAGGGGGGTGAAGAGAAGTCTTGAGTATTTTTGTGCAGACATAACCCCACTCATTTAGAAATCAGACTTCAGCAAGATCAACCATGTCAAAGAAGGCTTGTGATATTAAAGTAACCCTTCTTGAGCAACTCTTTTTTGAGAGAGAGAGAGGGCATGTGCACACAGAAGAGGGGGGCAGGGACAGGGACAAGGAGAGAGAATCTCAAGCAGGCTCCACGCCCAGCGCAGAGCCCCAAGCAGGGCTTGATCTCATGTCCCTGAGATCATGACCTGAGCAGAAATCAAGAGACAGTCGCTCAACCGACTGAGACACCCAGGTGCCCCCTTCTTGAGCAACTTCTGTGTGCCAATTATTTACATTAGCTCACTTAATTCTCAGAACTTCTCTATGGAAAAGGTACTAACAAAGCACACAGAGTGGTTAAATAACCTGTCCAAACCAGAAAGAAACAGCTCCAGGATGCAAAATCTGTTTTCTTTTCACTATTATAACCTGCAGTAAACTGGAATGAAATTATTAGTCACAAATACAACATATGCCCTATAGGAGTAACATGTAAATCCAGGTGGCTCATATAAGAAATGTTCCATTCTTCCAAAGCTGCTTTAGATAAGAGGACAAGGGGGGTGCTGCCTGGGTGGCTCAGTCGTTAAGCGTCTGCCTTCGGCTCAGGTCATGATCCCAGGGTCCTGGGATTGAGTCCCACATCAGACTCCGTGCTCAGCGGGAAGCCTGCTTCTCCCTTTCCCACTTCCCCTGCTTGTGTTCCCTCTCTCGCTGTCTCTCTGTCAAATAAATAAATAATAAATAAATAAATAAAAATTTTAAAAAAGGACAAAGGGGAAGTTTCACTGTTATATATTAATAAGAAACTTATGGCATTAAGAGATGAATCAGAAAAATATGCAACATTGAGGTCTAAGGGAGTCACACCATAGCTCACTAACTAGTATTCTTTCACAATGATTAACTTGTATCACCTCTAAGTCACTGATGGCTATTCCATACACTCAGAGAAGTCTGGGAAGAAACATTAAGATTTAACGGACGGGGTACACAGGTGTTTATCAAAACAGTTTCTGTACTTTTCCAGATGTTCGAAATATTTCTTTCACTCTTGATATATAGATATGTAGATATATACAAATACATACATTAAAGTATCCCATTAATTTCTTAAAATTTACAACAAAATTAGTAGAGTTAAGATTCCTAATTTTCCTTTTCTAGAAAATTCTCCCACGTGGAACACCTTAGTTCCTGACTCCATGGGATGACACGTATTGGCCTCAGTTCTTTATACTCAACAGAACCTAATGAGTCATCAGTGAGAAAATATTTTGTAGAAATATTTTTTCAGAAATGTAAATTTGATTATTATTAGATGCACCCACTGCCTAAGACACAATAAAATAAATAAAAGTAACATGCACATTGTAAAATAAAAAGGTAATTACAATCAAGGACACATCACTGAGGAAAGGTAGTCTTGCTTCACTAATGTCCTTAGTTATGTGAAGAAAGTGAAAATTCCTTGGAACGAATTATCCCCACTGACTAAAAAACACGCCATTTAAACAATGGACTCCTTTACAGAGAAGAGACTCAACAGACTGATGATTTAAAGTTTCCAAAGGCCTAAATACATATGCTGTTCTTCTAAATACTTGATTGTGTCCTGGGAATTGTCAGCATAAATTAACACTTAAAAAAAAAATCTCTCAATTTTAATTCATTGCACTGATGGTTAGGAATGATGAAGGGGAGGACACACTCTCCCCCAGAACACCAATTATGAATAATACAACCTATTTAAAAACAAAAACAAAAAACAAAAAATAGGATTTTAGTGTTTCTTTCTCAATGACAAAATACTTTGTGTGCAGACCTATCATTAAGACTAAATAAACATAATAGGATAGCCTGCATGGTTTTGAAGTCAATGTTGGGGGCATCACCTACAGCATTTGCTATTTTGGTTTATATTTTAACAAAATGGAAGTGCATAGCATACAGAGTATTGTTTCTTAGAACTTTATCACACATACAATCTCTCCTACAGTTAATGTTTTTCTTTCTCTCTCTCCTTCCTTTCCTTCCCCTGGCACTCACACACACAGCATGAGTAACTATTATTTTTAAAAACTTTTGTTTTGAATACAAACATGCTAGGCACATGCTGGCCATGATATAAAATGTATTTCTTAGTAAGAAACAATAGGCCATCTTAACATGTGATTCTATGTAGAACATCAAGGTAAATATTTCCAGAGTTAATTTTCTTCCATATCTTCAACATTATACATAACAAGGAGATTTATACAAATCTAAGTATCAGAGTTTGTGGCTTTATTGTTTTTCATGAATTTTAATACTATATACAATAAAATAGTCACTATGGAGAGTGGCTTGATATTAAAGTAGGTTTACCTTTCTTTCAGGGAGCTGAGTTACTTAAATACCAAAAGGCCTCAGTATTTGATACCCTCCTCTTGAAGATGCTGTCATCATAAGTATGTGTCCCAGGAACTGTCACCTAACTCCATGAATGTCCTCAAAAGTGGAAACAATTTTTATAATACTTACTTCAGCCCTTTTCTTTTCTAGGTGGTAACCCATAACTTCAAAAATAGAAATCAACCAAGAAGGAGTTATAATTTTTTTCTACATTCCTCCTTTATCTGTTAGGAGGAAAATACCATCTTCATTCTTTAGTAGTTCTGGTGGGCTCTAAATATTTTTCAGCAATATATTAGAGACATTTTTTTCTACAACCGAACTCTTTTAAGATAATTTCTCAAGAATGGGCACTGTACAAGGGACAAAAGAAAGAAGGAATGACCAATGTCTTCAACTAGTTTCCAGCGAATTAAAAAGCAGAATTCATGTCACATGAAAAGACCTTCAATAAATCCATGTCCTGAAACACTCAATACAAGCTATACCTGGTTTTCTTTGAACTACAGCTATACCGTTTCTCCTAAAAATCCACAGAACTTTTCGGTACAGCCATCAGATAATTCAAAGGAATTCAGTGGCCCTACATAACTTGTCCCTCCTTCATGATATTCTATTTTTAAATGGCATGTAGGGGGGAAAAATGCTAGGAAGGAGGGTGAGAAAGACAAGCCTTATGAATTGGCCATATTAGAAATAACAGAACAGATTTTGAGAGTAGCAGAGAAAAAAAGACTGTGAAATCATTTTATATTTCACAGGTGAAGAAACTGAAACAGCTTATGGGCAAAGAAAGAACTGAAGTTCACATTATAAATGGTATTTTCCCCCAGAGCTACCCATTCCAACAAATTTATAATAAGTATTTTAGCTTAATGCATATATAACATAAACAGAATGGAGTGCCATGCTGAAGAGTTTAAAAGAATGCATGAATTCTGAGTACAATACATAGGTTAAGGGAAATTAGAAATGGCCTATGTGTCCTTTAGGAATGACAGAATTCCAGTAAGTAACCTGTTTCCTTACTGGAGCTCTTTAGGACAGTCTGGGTTGGATGGATCACTGTTCTGGCCCAGCAGGACATCTCTTAAAAGATGACTAATTAAATTCACCATTAGCTAATGTCCATAAAGAGAAGAAACTTGTCTATATGCCAATATCATATTTACAACCTGGTAGCTTAATAAAAGGACTATGCCCATTTGAGGATTGCTGGCCTGCTAAAATGTTAATAAAAGAGGCATAAATCTCAAAGTAAAGTAGTAGAATAGCCGAGTAAATAACATCAATTGCATTTATACAAAATTCCTTTGTATATAGCCAGCATTGGACAAAACAAGAAATTCATAGAAAAATAAGAGTTCTCAAATTAAAATGTACATCCTAAGAAAGATCAGACGAAGGTAAGGACAAAAAACATAGTATATTCAATATTAAAAATGTAATATGTAAAGAAAACAAAAATCACTTTTAATTTCATGGACATTTACCTTACATCAAGTATTTCTCTAGCACCGAACTCACATTTAGACTGCCTACAAGAGTATGTGTGTGGAAGGGCACTTGACCTACTCACTTTCACAAAAATTACAGCTGCCCATTTAGTCCCAAAGGCACAAGTGAATAAAATAACAGTATTATAAAGCTCTATTTTGGTAGCATAGAAAAATCTGCAGGACAGACAGACTTGTGCTAAAGCAATAATTAACAAGAGTTGTGGTTTATGAAGAAATACTCTAACTTGGCCGACATCACAGTAACTACGGGAGTTTCTCTTTATGATTCCTCCCCACAAAACCAAGTTGGATACATCCCAAGTTAAATAACAGCTCCTGTTTATTACTCCTAGATATCACATATTTTTTTACTTTAAAATAGAAGTACATAAGTCAATTTAAAATGCAAACTGTTACAGAGGCTTAAAACTTACTGTATACTCTAGAGAAAGCATTGATTCCAACTTAAAAAAAAAAAAAAGGCCTCAATGACTTTCCCAATGTAGAGGAGGGGGAGTTCCACTGTTTCAAGCTGCCATTACAAATAACAAAGGACACAAAGAATGATGCCGCTTGTAGGATAACATGTGTGTCGCGTGCCCCGCCCCCCCATTCCTTCCATATGTATTTGTCTGTGTCTCCCTGGGGTGTGTGTGTATGTGTGTGTGTGATGTTTCTCCCTTCCTGCCTCAGTCTTGGTCATGTCTATGTCCCCTCTCCTTCTTGTCCATCTGTCTCCCCTTACACTCAGTAACTGGCTTCCAAGCACTGATATTCCGAAAGAAAGCACTGTGTCAGGCTGTAGCCTGTGGCAAAGTCACAAAATGTGAAATTACAATTCACAAAATGAGAAAAAGAATCAGAAATTATTTAGTCAGTTGAAAATAGAGAAAATTAAAGCCACAAATTTTCAACTTCCTTTAAAATGCCTAAATACATATATATGCCATACATAAGATTTTAATAAATTGAGTGGTCAAGCTAATATATTTATTTATAATATTTTGAGATAAATGTATCGGGGGGGATTTTTTAAAGAATCAGTTTAATACAGAGGTTATAAGCACAGGCTTTGGAATCATAGCTCTGAGTTTGTGTCTCAGCTCTAGACTGTATGAACTCTCTTGGCCAATTATTTCATGTCTAATGCTGTGAGGATGGTCTGCGATAGGGCTTGTAAGACACTGTTAGCATGGTGACTATCACATAGTGAGGACTCAACACATATTACATATAAAACATCAGATGCAGTCAATGTTTATCTTTTTTTTTTTTTTTTTGGTCTGCTTAGCATCTGAACGTTCCCTTAAGTTTGGGAATTTCCCCACCTTATGATTTCAGAAGGTCAAATAGTTTTCCCACATCTTAAATTTGAGAATCCAACCCCCCCAATTTTATGGTTTCAAAAGATTAAAAACTTTCTCACGTGTCCTATACATGTAGGACATGGGCTCTGCCAAATACACATGCCTAGCCTAGACTACGAATGGGCAACTAGTGAGAGGGCAAAATAGAGACCAAAAGGAACTCTTTCCCACATTAACGGTGGAGTATTTGCAGCAAGGTCAAGTTCAGGGCAGAGGTGGCAGCATTTAGAGTCATCCAGAGCTAGCCGTGTCACTGGGGCAGGCTGTGGCGTCTGTCAGTCTGTCTCTAGATGCTACCAGCATCCTCATGGGAATCATTGTGCAATGTGATTTTGGGCATTGTTTCTGGCTGCTTAGCTCTGAATACTGGTTCTCTAACCCTGGAGCAACAATTTGATGAGCCCCTGAGCTCTACTCAGTATCCCTTTAAAATACGTGATATGCTTGAATTGGTTTTTACTGCCACCAGGAATTCTTACTGACAAATCAGGTAAGGGTAACAACCATTTTCACTTGCCCCACCCCCACATGGGAAAAGAGACTCTACTTTAAATCTCTCCAGAGACACAAAAGTATTGTTCACTTTCAACCAACTGCTTTATCCTGTAAGGTCTTAGAAATCTTATTCTTATACATTTTAGATAATCATTTTCCTAAGAAAAATGATTGAATGAGAATGAGAAATAACATCAATTTTAGATTTATTTCAAAGGAATACAGTCAATAATAAGCAATGACACAAGAAAATAACTAAATGGAAGGAGTGACCATCATTGAGGTAACAGAAATTACCCTAACACGCCTAAAACCACCTTGTATCTATTCTCAACAGCTTTCTTCCCGGCAGGAGCTATTTACTTGAGGTTCTACAACCAAGGGGCTCCTCTGCCTCTTAAGGGTCATTTTAAGGTCAAAATTTTAAAAAATTATTATCAAAAAGCCTTAAATAGTCCTCTTTTGTTTTAACAAACAACTCGGTAAAATATATGTATTTAACAAAACTATTCAATTCTCTGTTAAAATGGTGCAGAGCAAGTAAGTACCTGATTGCCACAGGTTGATTTTTTCAATACATAAAACACACTCCTCTTCCTCTGCCAGATTTCTCTGCAGGGCTATTTTACAGTTCAGTAATGCTTTTTCCACTGTTTAGAATGTTACAGCTCAAATATGTTGGTTTTTTTTTTTAAAATATTTTATTTATTTATTTATTTGACAGAGAGAGAGATAGCGAGAGCAGGAACACAAGCAGGGGGAGTAGGAGAGGGAGAAGCAGGCTTCCTGCCGAGCAGGGAGCCCAATGTGGGACTCGATCCCAGGACCCTGAGATCATGACCTGAGCCGAAGGCAGACGCTTAACGACTGAGCCACCCAGGCACCCACAGCTCAAATATGTTAATTTTATTACTTGTCAATATAAATGTGATACAAGGTTTGTGGGGAGGGTGAAACTGGGGGACTAAATGTGTTTTGTTTTGTTTTGGATCTCAGGAGCCAGTTACCATACAGAGTTAAAACTATGCTTTAATGACTAGAAGAACAATCTGAACAAAATCAAATACAGCCTTAAAAAAAAACCTGATACTCTTTTCAGATTAAAATTTAGAAAAATAATCAAGCATTTGACATCTAATATATACCTAATGTATTAAAAATTCGGTAGAATTAAAAAACTGAATTTTGGCAGAGATTTGTGGGGGAAGAAAAAAGGCCACAGATTTTTAGGGTTCATGACAATCATGCATTAGATGTCCTAAATTATGTTATAGGACAGAAGTAGCTGAGACCATAAGCGTTAAACACATCTTACCCAAGGAACCTATCTTATGATTTCTAGCTCAGTAATATCATTAAAACATCTTCAGCCTGTCCTTTAAATTGAGTCAAAATAAAGTTAATTTAACATCATATGGTTTTAATTCCTGGATTTTAAAATAACAAAAAAATATTAAAACCAAGGCAAGGGATTTCAAAATCCAACTGTTAATATTCTTTTTAATATAAATAAAGGTCTGATTTATGATACTTTACACATACCCTGGACTTATCAATGTAGAAAAAGTCATCGAGAAAAATAAAGACTTTTATAGTGTCCATGACTTCATTTCTATATAACTTCCAAGATGTGTTATAAAGCGAAATCATGGGGTGCCTGGGTGGCTCAGTCATTAAGCGTCTGCCTTCAGCTCAGGTCATGGTCCCAGGGTCCTGGGATGGAGTCCAGCCTCGGGCTCCCTGCTCTGCGGGAAGCCTGCTTCTCCCTCTCCCACTCCCCCTGCTTCTGTTCCCTCTCTCACTGTGTCTCTCTCTGTCAAATAAATAAATAAAATATTTTTAAAAATAAAAAAATAAAGTGAAATCATTTTTGCCTATGTGCTAAGGGATATTTCACTAATCACCAGTTTTAATTTATTGGTTGTAGTTTACTGCATGAATTATACCTAAACAACATAAATCAAACTTATGGTATTTAACAATGACGACAACAAAATTTTTCTGGTTATAATCACCTGCCCTAAAAGAAGACTATAATCCCTTACAGAAAAGTTCCTTTGCATTCGGTTAAAGCTAAACGTAGCTTTCTACTTAGGGAGTAAAAAGAAAAAGTTCACACAGAACCTAACTCTTCTTTAAATGAGACATGTTAAAAAAAAAATAAAATAAATGAGGCGTGTTCAAGTCAGGCTTACAAGCTAACTATATTTGTGTTTCATGAGAGGCCTAGAAGACACAAGACTAAAGAGGACTTAAGGCTATTTCTGGACTACTACTCTATAATGAGGAGTAATTGATGCTGTCAAACAACAGTAACAATCAAAACGCTTTAAAAAGGAGGCAAATGAGAGCTAACAAAGTCCTATCAAAATAAGGTACAAGAGGGGCGCCTGGGTGGCTCAGTTGGTTAAGCGACTGCCCTCGGCTCAGGTCATGATCCTGGAGTCCCGGGATCGAGTCCCGCATCGGGCTCCCTGCTCGTCAGAGAGTCTGCTTCTCCCTCAGACCCTCCCCCCTCTCCTGCTCGCTCTCTCTCAAATAAATAAATAAATAAAATCTTTAAAAAAAAAAATAAGGTACAAGAACAAAAAATACCTGAAAACCCAAAGAGAAATGGGAGTAACTATGTGTATAAAGAGACGAAGTTTAAAGCAAGGATCGCAAACCCAAGGTGACATACAGTACTGCTACTTGCCCTCCTTCAAAAAACTGGCCGAAACAGGTAACAGGTGACAGCTCTATGGAGCTTGGCAGAAGCCTTGGAAACCTCTAGATGGTTATTACAAAGCAATGGGAGTTTTCAGACCAAACCAAACACTGCCATTCCTGGTTCAGATTGAGTGGAGGAAGATTTTAAAAGAAAACCATTAAGGAGGATGAATGAGGGTAAGGAAAAACAGTAACACGAAGAGCCCCAAATATCTACTGAGGTTTTTTTTTTTTTTTTTAGGTTACATACAGTGTTTCATTTAATCCTCACAACAAACTTTAACACAGATCATGGAATTCAACAACTGACCTAACCCTCTATTCATCCTCACACATAATTTGACCAGAACAGAATTTTTTAATACAATTTTAATTATTTAATAATGTTTTTAATTGAAAGCCTGGAAAATATAATGGATGTACCAAAATTCATATCTTTTTTCTGCTTTTATAATTAATATTTTAATGAACACCTTGTACATAAATTTCTGTGCACATTTTTATTCCATTTATAAAGTATTATAAATGGAATTCTGGGTCAAAGAGTGTGAGTACATTCTGCCAGAACATCTGATTTTAATATTACTGAAATGATGAAGGGATGATGGCTCCTTGAGGAAAACAATTACGCCTCCTTCTCGCTTTGCATCCACAACACTCAGATGCATAAGCAAGTTTTCTATAACTGTTGACCGAATGAAGGCGGGTTCTTCCCTCAGCACACAGTCTCAGAAGGGAGATGTTAGAAGACAGCAAGCATGCCAAATATCAAAATCATCAATGAGCTGCCTAAAACTCTTCTTAGGAAGAAAAGAGCGTGAATACTGACACTGCTATCTAATATATTTCTGTTGAAAAGAATCTGGGGGCTTAGTCGTTAAGCGTCTGCCTTCGGCTCAGGTCATGATCCCAGAGTCCTGGGATCGAGCCCTGCGTCAGGCTCCCTGCTCGGCGGGAAGCCTGCTTCTCCCTCTCCCACTCCCCCTGCTTGTGTTCCCTCTCTCTCTGCAAAATAAATAAATAAAATCTTAAAAAAAAAAAAAAGAATTTGGGGATCTTAGATTGTATTTAAAAAATACAGAACTTTAACCAGTACACAACACATGGAGGACACTATTTCTCCCAGTTAAAATTATCTAGATGCCATAATCTGTTATTGTCCATGGAGACCATTTCAGAACATGTTCATATTCAAAATGCAAAGAACTAAATATTTTAATAGTAGCTAGATTTGTCATTTTACTTTGATTTTCTATCAAAAAATCATCATCTATTATCATCAGATTCTAATGATATTATAGGAGGCAATCTCCCCATAAAGATGAAAAAGAGCTTCACTATAAAACAATGTGCCAGGCATTGATCTAGCACTGCAAAAGTTATTAATTTAATCCTCACAACATTACATGGTAGATATTATCTCTATTTCACAGGTTAAAAAAACCTAAAGCACAGAGAGGTTAAGAAACTTGCTTATTTATCTGAACCCAGGCATTCTCACACCTCTATTCTCCACACAGAACTGACCTCTAGTAACAAGCAAAAAGCACTTAACAGTTTCTGGCACAGCGTTCAGTGGACACTGGTGATAAAGGGCATGATGACAATATACTTGCCAGAAAACAGGAAATTCAATCAATCCAGGTGGATTATTTTTTCATTTAGTAAATAATTATTCATTACTCATTATGGACCAAAAGCTGTATTAGAATGTGGGGGTACTCTCCACACCTTGTGAAACACTAGGTCCAAGAAAGGAGACGGATCATACAATGTAGTTATCTAGTGTAGATAGATCTAATGTAGTTAGAATAAAATAAAACTGACAGGTGTCATGGCCCAAAAGGAGAAATTAATTCTGCCAAGGGCACTCAGAGAAGTAGCACAGGGGAGGAAATACCTCAACTACACTCTGAATAACAGACTTGTACAGAAATTTCTAGGTAACAGTCTATCTCCCAAAATCACTCCCCACAGGAGGGCCAGGCTCTCACTGCTGCAGCAGCAGAGAATATGTCTTAGCACAGTGGCACCATCTTGGGTGAGAAGAGGAGGTTGTAAATAGGTCTGAGGAATCAAAACCAGCCAACACAACAGGAACCAGGGATAAAGAATGAGCACATCTATGAATCCTAATTTGATAGCCAACATAACTATAAAACTGCCTTTATTTGTCTGGCACACCTGTATCTGAATCCCTAATTTAAAAAAACTGGGGTGCCTAAGTGGCTCAGGTGGTTAAGCATCTGACTCTTGATCTCAGCTCAGGTCTTGAACTCAGGGTCATGCGTTTAAGCCCCATGTTGGGCTTTAAAAAATAAATAAATAAATAAATAAATAAATAAATAACTGGGCGCCTGGCTGGCTCAGTAGGTTAAGCATCTGCCTTCGGCTCAGGTCATGATCTTAGGGTCCTGGGATCAAGCCCCACATCAGACTCCCTAGCTCAGCAGGGAGTCTGCTTCTCCCTCTCCCCTGCCCCTGCTCATGCTCTCTCTCACTCTCTCTCTCAAATAAATATTTTTTTAAAAAACTGAATTTTAAAAATGATAAATGAATAATATAGGGGAGAGAGCAGACCTTCAGTTAAGCAAGACTGACTTTGACTCCTTCCTGAAACCTCACCTTAAAAGGTTAGAATTTTTAGAAGTATAAAACTCATAAGAATAAAGAAAATGAAGAAAGATACATCAGCAAATGAAAGAAGTTAACAATATTCTGGAAGCTAGAAAGGGAGAAAAGTGGTAACTAAATTAACAAGAGCAAGAAAGCTGAAACCTAAACCCAAGAAGAAGCCATCGAGAAGCAAGCTGGTGAAGACACAGGGAGTTAGAGTTTGGTAGGTACAGTTTCAGTTTGGGCTGATGTAAAAATTCTGAAGATTGATGGACAGTGGTGATTGTTACACAACAATGTGAATGTACTTAATACCACTGAACTATACACTTTAAAATGGTTACAATGAAAAATTTTAGGTTATGTATATTTTATCATATTACCACAGTAAAAAAGAGAAGTAAGTGGATTCATGCTAGAGAAATTCAGATACTGGAAGCATGATGAAGACAAAAACGCAGCAGGGGGCTAGAAACGAGATGACAGATTGAAACTTCATTTAAGTGGCCTCCTCCCAAAAACCAATCTTCTCCTCATCCCTGATGAAAGAAAGTCTAGAGATGCATCTCTGGGGAGGATGGAGCAGAGACCCTGATCTCAGGAACACAAGCCACAACTGAAAGCAAGACGAAATTCCTTACTGAAAACCAGGAAGAATTATGTGAAAGTCTGCATTCTACATAGGATACAAAAGGCAGTCTCCAAGAAGAAAATGAGGCTGAGAGATTGCCTGATATATCCAGCCATATTGAAAGCATCTTAGAGTTGTCAGAGAATTGCAAATGGATTAATAATAGGCACAAAGTACCTAAAATTTCAAACTCAGATAATTATTTGAGAAAACAATTAAGTTGGACAATAAAGGAAATGCAATCCCAGTGAATCTGTGACTCAGCTGAGAAAAATATTTGCATAGTCATAATAATTTAAATACTAAATAAAGAATTTACCCCAAAAAATCCGATATCCTATAAAAGGAACATGACAGAAAAGGAAGTTTATGTAAATGTTTGCAGGCAGTGGATTAATTACGATGACTAATCCTCATTTTTCTTAGAAGGAAGTCAAAATGAACTACTACTAAAATGAACTACTGTCTAAAATGAAAAGCCAACACAAAGCAGAACTGACTTAGAAAAATAAAGGCAAGTATCAGCACAAATAGCTAAAAGAACTGAAACTAATTGCCTCTAAAGATTGGGAATTAGAGGTAAAAAGAGGAAAGAGGACAACTGCTGTTTTATAAGCTTTGAAATATTACTCGACTTTTAAAACTACATATATACAAATATCACTTTAATTTTTAAATAAAAATTTAAAGAAGTAAAGCAGATTCTGTCATGTTAAAAAGATCTAAAATTGTCTCAAGTGAGTATACATCATTTTTTTCAAACTATCATGTTGACTTCTGTTAATTCTACTGAATTTTCAGTAGTATTGAGGGCCAGTGTACTAAATACCTTTCTTATAACACAATTCATGAACTGATACAGTATGCAATTCACTGGAGAAATACTTTGGGCATGTAGCAATTCTAAAGCCTAACTGTTTAAAACTACTCCATAAACACAGTGTTTTATTTATTCCTTTCCCCCTAAGAATATATATTCGGACATATTTATACAAAAGCTTATATTATTTGTAACTCTTGGGTCAAATCCAAATTTTGACATTTTCAATGGCTAGCATTTGTGAGCACCAGGGATGGCAGTGTTTAATTTACCTTTAAGTCTGAATGTCAAACAATACAAGTGGACAAACTGAAAGGCTACCTCATGGAAAAATATACAAAGTACTAAATATGCAAAAGAAAACAGGAAACAATCTTATCTGCAAGAACTGTAGCAACCTGCAACTTTTTAAAAGTCACATTCTTGTGGGTACAAATTCACCAACTAAATATAATCTAATTAACATATTTCTTCTACACAGTCAAAACCAACAACCTCATTCCAGAAAAAGAAAACGCTTCAAAGCACAAGATTAAAATCATGAACAACTACATCAGAATCTATTAATTTTTTTAAATTAATGAAGTTCTTTTCATATAAAGATAAAAACCATGAGACTTGGTTTCCCTTCCCAATAGTACTAATGGACTATGCTGATTTACAACATATAACTGCTCAACTTCACGTACTAACTACATAACATACTTCCAAATATAAACAACTTCTACAAAGGCTTAAGAGCCTTAAAATCACATACAGTAATCCCCCTCCTCCTGTCCATGTG
Organism: Leptonychotes weddellii; assembly: GCF_054177405.1. Classification (NCBI taxonomy): domain Eukaryota; kingdom Metazoa; phylum Chordata; class Mammalia; order Carnivora; family Phocidae; genus Leptonychotes; species Leptonychotes weddellii. The sequence goes on along the minus strand of NC_138373.1, from coordinate 116,901,153 downwards.
TTTCAGTTACCCACAGCCAATTGCAGCCTAGAAGCAGATGATCCTCCTTCTGACAGAGTGTCAGAAGATCAGTAGTAGCCTAATGCTCCGTCACAATGTCTACGTCATTCACTTTGCTTCATCTCACCATGTAGTCATTTTATCATCTCACATCATCACAAGAAGGGTGAGTACAGGGCGCCTGGGTGGCTCAGTCGTTGGGCGTCTGCCTTCGGCTCAGGTCATGATCCCAGGGTCCTGGGATCGAGTCCCACATCGGGCTCCCTCCTCGGCGGGAAGCCTGCTCTCCCTCTCCCACTCCCGCTGCTTGTGTTCCTGCTCTCTCTATCTCTGTCTCTGTCAAATAAATAAATAAAATCTTTAAAAAAAAAAAAAAGGGTGAGTACAGTACAATAAGATATTTTAAAAGAAACTACATTCACATAACTTTTATTACAATATATTATTGTAGTTGTTCTATTTTATTAATTATTGTTGTTAATCTCTTACTGTGTCTATTTTATAAGTTAAACTTTATCATAGGTATGTATGTATAGGAAAAAACATAGTGCATAATAGGGTTTGGTACTATCTGCAGCGTCAGGCATCCTTGAATGTATCCCCTGCAGATGAGGGAGAACTATTATATGTTATATTATTTACACTCAACACCCACATACTGAAACAAGAAAGAGTGAGAGATACAGCAACCAAAGAAAACCTTAAGTATTTATCAATGAGTGCCCACATGTTAGGAAACATGAAAGGGAAAGATGTGTATGAGACAAGACTCCTGCACTCAAGGAGTTTGAAATTTAGCAATGCAGAAGAGGTGTGAAGTGTGTGTGGTGAGGCTTGCCAAGACTAAGACATGAAAACAATTCGTGAACAATATAAAAGAGTGAAACTGCTGAGTATTAAACTATGAAATATAAATGATAGTTATAAATTTAGAGAAGAGGGCACGTACTGAATGGAGCACTAGGTGTTATACGCAAACAAGGAATCATGGAACACTACATCAAAAACTAATGATGTAATGTATGGTGATTAACGTAACATAATTAAAAAAAAAAAAAAGAAAGGGGCCTATATAAGTACCACAGTGAAACAGAAAAAAAATAAAATAAAATAAGAGCTGCCCTGAAAATGGAAATGGGCCTTGAACTGGGTCCCAAGTAGAAAAGCATTTGAAGAAACTTGGAGAGAAAGATCAATGCCTCTCTTTCTAGATTTTGCTGTATACTTAAATTTTTTCATAATGAAATACTGAAGGCAAACGTATGTAAAATTTTTAAAAAGTAATCTGAAAGACAATGACCCAGAAAAAGGAAAATAAATGAAGCAGTAAACAGAAGGAAAATTACCCACGAAGAAAAAATAAAAATCAACCACATATATTGTGTATCAATAAATGTTCACATTATTTTGATTAGTCTCATTCCATTATTTGAGGATGAATAAGAGTGTTTTTTTTTTTAAAGATTTTATTTATTTATTTGACAGAGAGCGAGCGAGAGCAGGAACACAAGCAGGGGGAGTGGGAGAGGGAGAAGCAGGCTTCCCGCTGAGCAGGGAGCCGGATGTGGGACTCGATCCCAGGACCCTGGGATCATGACCTGAGCCGAAGGCAGACGCCCAACGACTGAGCCACCCAGGCGCCCGAATAAGAGTGTTATAATCACACTTCCATAAAGAGACTAACAAAGTTTTGTTTAGCAACAAAACTGTTTAAGGACAGCTGAGATTTCCTGATTCCCAGTCCTATAATCTATCCATTATACTGCATAGAACTTTACATGTTAAGTTTTTTACACTGGATTGACTTCATTATCAACCTCAATCTCCTACAACATCCAAAAGTATTGGAATGCTACAGCCACTGTAAAAAAGAAACAACACCCATTTTTGAGTAAGTATGATATAATACACGCTAGCCAAATGGGTCTTACCATCAAACTTTTATGATCAGAACCATGGTCTTTCCAATAAATTGAAATATGCTACCATTCCAGTGTGTCCTCTATAGACAACAGGCCATTCTAATGGTCAGAGGAAGGGAGGATGATGCTCAGGTAGCAAATTTCAGAGCTAAAGTCACTGTTTCAAGAATTCATATACAGAATTTTTTCAATGTTTTATCTAAATTATTTTGGTTGTAAGCTGACAGCAACATAAATAGGGATTAAAAATCAAAGAAGGGGCACATGGCTGGCTCAGTCATAGAGCATGCAACTCAATTTTGGGGTCATGAGTTCCAGCCCCACACTGGGTATAGAGATTACTAAAAAATAAATAAATAAATAAACTTTAAAAAAGAAAAAGAAAAATGTTTAATATACCTAAATGAAACACTGTAAAATAATCACATTCATGAAATGCACAAGTTATTATGCCATATGGTTATCAGTCACAAACTTATTACAAGCTTTCTCAGAAATTATATTACTTGTTATACCTAAATTTTTCCCTTCTTTAAGTTAATAAGGTATACATCTACAAATGGTATCCATTCTTACTAGTGTAAGTAGCTTAATGTTCATCAAAGGGGCGCCTGGGTGGCTCAGTCAGCTGATCATCCCGACTCTTGGTTTTGGCTCAGGTCATGATCTCAGCGTTGTGAGATCAAGCCTCACGTCAGGCTCTGCATGGAGCTGAGAGTCTGCTTGTCCCTCTCTTTCCTTCTCTGTTCCTCCCCCTGCTTGTGCTGGTGCACGTTCTCTTGCTCTCTCAGTGTCTTCTCAATCACATTCACAAACTCAATAAGGAACAGTAAAAATCACTGAAGTACTACATTAGTCTTTCAGGAATTTATTATTTTTAATTTTTTGAAAATATATCAGTTCATGTGCCATGCACACAAACACATAGAATATGGACTATTATGTATTAAATTATTAGTCTGTTTCAATGATCGTGTATTAGACTAATTAAATATTTGACCAACAAAATATAGCCTAATGGACACAGACACCATTTCACTTTAGTTACACTTCACTGATAACTATATATAAAAAACTCTATATAAACTTCCATATCTTACTAAAAATTACATCATATAATTTTTAATTGTTACCACCACAAAGTTTTATCTAATAGCTGAGTATAGTATTAACATTTATTAAAGTCTCACTAAATATATTTGTTATTAATAGTAATATATCTTATTCAAATAATTTCCCTGAAAGAATACATATCGGCACTTCCCAAATTTATCAGCACAATTGTATCTATAGTACCATTCTAAAATACTGGATAAACTAGAAAGAGGACTAAAAGTTAATTTTAATTTTATGAAGGATCTAGGCTCAAACCAAATATTATACAACCCAATTAAAACAACAAAATCAAATATATTCTTTGGAATATAGGACCAAAAACCAGACTTCTGGAAGTCTTATTAACATTAAGACAATAAACTAAATTTTGAAACAATTCCCAGAAGTGTTAATGTTAGATGGGACTCTTCTCCAAGAGGAGAAATTTATGCAAAATAAGCATGTCTTAAAAGCCAACTCAAACAGTATTAGGGTGAAAATAAAAGACATCTGAAGATAACTTTACTGAATACTAGGAGAAAATTTTAGGTTAAAGTAGTATAAAAACATTAATTGAAGAATATGCGAAGAGAAAAAATAAAGACACAGAAGGGGGGGTTCTAATTAACCAAAGATGAAAATAACAGAAAACAAACAAACAAACAAGGAATTCATATGCAGGAACATTTTTTAGAATTCGCATTAAAAATTAATGGTACAGAGTAATCATCAGAAAATATGAGGTCCCATCTAAAGCATAAAGAGCATATATCACATTTTTCCATGCATACTCAATGAAGACTTTCCCTCCCATACAAATACACAAAAGGGTTTTGTTGGTACAATTTACTATGCCTATTCTCAGCCCTAGGATATTTTTGTACCTAATCGCAAATTGGAAATGGGATGCTATCTGTCCTCAAAATGTCGAGTTACTGGCAGAACATAGCTCCATGTCTAATAAAACTTTTATGCTCCACTACAAGTCTTTTAAGTGGTATTCTTGTTTATTTGTAACTAAGACCACCTGTGTATTTTAAAATATAAATCAAAACTTATGGGACATACTGTTCACTGACTCAACAGATCTGAATTTTTCCCTAATATGAGAATACAATCTTAGTTATTAGCACTTATCATTAAACCCTACTGTTAAACAGATTAATTCATAGCATGTGTATCCTTCATTTTATGAAATTAGTTTTCCAAGGTTAGTACACAGTGAATCCTACTTTCCCACCACTAAAAAGCAGAGACATGTTCCCACAGAAATATACACCCAACACATAAGCCAGAAACCGTCTACTACAAAGGAAGGTTGACATTTCCTTTGCTTCCATTTCCTCAGTGGTAGTATCAGGTACCATATGACATGCAGTACTCCTTAGGAATGGAAAGTGGAAACGTGTTAAGAATTAGAAGATTTCTACAACCAGATGCACAACTGTGACCAACTTAGGAAGCATGGAGTTAGAACTGGTTGTCCATTTACTCACGTCAGACTCTGACTACTTTGATGATGAAGGAAAAGTTTTGTGTGTGTTTTTAAAGTTATATTAATGTGCATTAAACAGAAAAGACATTATTACATTGTAAGAATTTTTCTACCTGAAAATATATATTTTGTAATGGGATGCAATTGCTAATATAGTAGACAAGTTATTTTCCTCTATAAACTATACTTTGTTTCATCAGTTTTCCTAAATAAACTCTCATTTCAGTCTCCCAGATCTATGCTTCAAATTGCTTTAAAAGCTCTGTCTAGTAAAAAATCTGTAAAGGGGCGCCTGGGTGGCTCAGTAGTTTAAGTGTCTGACTCCTGATTTCAGCTCAGGTCATGATCTCAGGGTCATGAGATTGGGCCCTGCGCCAGGCTCAGTGCTCAGCACAGAATCTGCTTGCGATTCTCTTTCCCTCTTCCTCTGTCCCACTCCCCCCACCTACCCTGCTCGCACTCTCTCTCTCAAATAAATAAATAAAATCTTAAAAATCTGTAAAAATATTTAACTAATACCAATTTTCTTTTTGGGGGGGGGCAAAAAACCCTTGGTGATCTCATTTCTATGAAACAGCTAAACTCTGAGCCCCAGGGGTGAAGTAGGCCTTGAGAACCTACCCTTCTACTCTGCTTTCTCTCCTGAGCCACCATTCCCCATCTCATTCCCAGCACTGACGAGGAAAATGGAGAAACACTGCTCCACCACTCTGGCTACCTACTACGAACAACTTCTGATGAAACTCCTCTTAGGAGCCCAAGGGAAATCCATTACTATCACTGTAGAAGCTTGTGATATCTAATAAATGTACTGAGGAGATCTGTTGATGGTCCTCTTCACACACAGCAATGGCAAGTGTAATACTTATGGGCAGCCATGCAACGGAGACCATCTGTGGTATGCAGAATTGTAAGATCCAAGATCTCTGCTTCCCAGTTACATACCCTGCACAGTCCATGGGACTGTGAATATGATAGATTTCACTCCCATGATCATGCTGACTTTTAAAAAGTTGGCTTTAAGAAAAAGTGATTATCCAGGTGGGCCTGAGCTAACCACATAAACCCTTTAAATCTAGGTCTAGAAATAAGACAGAGAAGCAGGGAGATTGGAGGGTGAGACAGATTAGACATGAGGGATATTCTCCATAGCGGGCTTTGAAGCTGGAAAGGGCCACGTGGCAGCCAACACAGGCAGTATCTATGAGCTAAGCGTGGCTCCTACTTAACAACCAGCAAGGAAATGGGATCTCAGTCACACACTGCAAAGAAGTGAGCCCTGCTAACAATCTGAGCTTTGGAAGTAAGCTTCGGAAGATCCTCTAGACAAGAACTCAGCCCATATGACAATTTGATTTCAGCTTTGTGATACTCTGAGTAGAAAACCCAGCCATACTGCACCCAGACTTCTGACACACAGAACCATGAGCTAATAAATGTGTGTTGTTTTAAGCCACTGAGTTTGTGGCAATTTGTTACACAGCAACAGAAAATGAATACAAGGACTCCTAGGAAGGAAAGGGTATAGGCTGATACTGCAGCAGGTTTCCTTTTACCAATAGCAACACCACAACAGGAAGGCCTGACACAGAGCATAAATTTGCCTGAAAACTAAAGAAGGGTCAACATAATGAAGAACATGCTTGGAAACTGGAAATTGCCCTGCTTTCATTTCCTTCGTATTTATCATTACCAAGCCATACATATTCATTTGTTTGCTGCTTCTTTGATTCCCTGGAATGAAAGCTCCACAGAACAGGGACACATCTCTTATTCTCTGCTGTATACCCAGCACCTTAAAAAATGCCTGGCACATAGGCAGGCAATAAGTATTTCCTGAATGAGTAGTCCACAACCAAATTCACAGTAAATTGTATTATATATGAGGTTTCTTAGAATAAGAAACTGAAATAACTACATTATCAATTGGACATGCTGCACCCAGCAAAGTCCATCTTAATAAATAACTTCCCTTTAATACAAAACAGATACGTGTTTCTCCATACATAGTTGTTTCACAGATGCTCTTATAGATGCCTAAACTGATGCAATCCATTAAAGAATGTTTGCAGCCTGGTAAACATATCAATAATAATAGAATGGCATTTTAGTAAACAATATGATAATGAAATCCCAACATAAAACTACTGAGGAATTTACTTTCAGTTGATGGGGCCAGTTCAAGTCCTTGCCTCCTTCCACACTCTGCAGAGCCAGAATTGAAGAATCCTAATATGCCTGAAGAAACTCAGAACCAGAAAAATCTCCAGAAGAGCAGCAGAGCATATTTCTACATAGTGGATCACATTTCCATCTGGTTTCTTTGTTGTAACAAACAGAATGTTGCTGAAAATAAGTTTAAAGGCCCTAATACAATATAAAAGAAATATCGTAATAATCATACTCCCACTAGATATAGACTTCAGACTCGGGCACTTTCCAGAGCATATAATGGCAAAAGAGATACCCAATTCTCTTTTAACACATTTCTTTTCTGCCAGAATCAATTACTTCTACAGCACTTCCCAACTTAAACACAGTACATTCCAAAAAATGGTTTCTTGGTTGGTTGCTTGGGAGTCATGAACGTCTTTTTCCCCACAGAATCACTGTTACAAGTGGTGGTTAGGTGATGCAGTACCACACTTCAGGATGGTTACAGGCTTTAGGGGCCTGGCAACTGCCGCTATGTATTTTGTCTACTTATATTTCATCTCATTCTTTAAAAGGGGGCAAGGGACTAAGGCTGAAATCATCATATGTATCAATTTAATGAATTTTCTCAAGTACTGCAATTCCTAGATAAGTCTTTTTTTTTTTTACATCTAAAAAGGTTAATCTTAAATCAGAACCACCTAAATTCAGCTTTAAAAAAAGGTGTGGAAAGCACATATTCTACTTAGATATTCTTGAAAATAAATTTTATAATGTAGAGAACAACAAAGTACTATTATGGGTAATTCACAGAATGATTTTAGCATTATAAACTCAAAGAACTTCCAAAATTTATTCAGCGTTCAAGGACAAATTTTCATTTTAAGGACAACAAAAATAAAAGTAAAGTGTTAATACACTAATTTCACCAACCCACCAAAAGTAAAAAGAACTTCACATCTGTCTGTGACCAGTGTTGGTTCATGCCCTGGAGTATGACTCAGAGACAAAAACTCTGCATAATAACTATTCCTCAAAATTTTTCACTATTCCTATGAAGATATACAATCAAATTTCCTCAAAATAGGATCCAAAAAGGGGGGAAGAATTCTTCTTCTTTAGGGAAACCGTAACTGTGTGCATGCACATGTGTGTGCATAGGTGTGTGTGTTATGTATTTGTCCATATATATGGCAACCTAATTCATGTTTACGCCTGGATCTACAAACTTCATTTACTGAATCATTACTATTGAAGTAACTAGTCCTACTAAGATCTGTCGTAAGTGTAACATAACCAAAATAATGTTCTAACAGTTACTTATTTGAAAGCCATGAATGTATTTTCCTCATAATTGTCTTGTTCCTTCTCCACATTTTTCTTCACTATTTATATATACCCCAGATAAAACTTGCTAACACACCAAGAAAGTATTTTATCAATCTCTACATGTTTGCCGATGGGAATTGGCTGAATCCAAATATATGAGAATAACCAGAATGCAGAAACTTCTTGGTGTGCATTAAATAGACAACACCACATCTTGATACGCAAGTTATCAAAAACCTTTCTTTGATTTTTCAACAACATCCCACATACCTTTTTGAAACTCCCTAAGACTTCTAGGACATCATCGCTCTCTCCTGGTTCTCATTTGTCTGACCACTAGCTACCTCTGTTTCCACAGCAGATTCCTTGCCCTCCCATGCATTTCCCAAAGCATGGGATATACACCACAGTAGGTGGCACATACGTAATAATAAATCATTTCATGAGAAAGTTATTAGCTTGTCAAGCCCTTGGGCCTTCTAATTACAAAGTCTTACTGTTTTTTCATTTCATTTGGTTTTTTATTGAGTAGACTTAAACTCAGAGGATTTAACAGGTAATGGTATCTAGCTAAAATTTAATACCATTATATTTGGTGTCACCACTTTCATTTTTCCATTGCCAACTGTTTAAAGCAAGTTACATCTGTTTGCCATTTTTAGTACCAATATAATGTTTCTCTTCAAAATAAATGTATTTAAGTAAAAGAGTCACTTAAAGAACAATAGTAAGGAAACAACTGCATTTTGGAGTGGTCCTCAAAACACTGGTGCGTCAGAAACACTGTTCTGACCAGAACTGTGGCTATTTCTAAACTCAATTCTTCTTCCACATTTTCTCACTGTGATCACCTCAAACACTCAGCTAAGCGCCAGATTTCAATTTCAGATATTATGCCAGCACATCTGATTCAATACCTTCAAATAAAACCCATTCTCTTCTGGATCACTCTATCACTACCAACACTTTCAACTTCACCATCAAAAGCTAGCCAAATTCCCCTTTACCACTACTCACACACTCTCTTTTTTTTTTTTTTAAAGATTTTATTTATTTGAGAGAGAGAGAATGAGAGGGAGCGAGTACATGAGAGGGGGGAGGGTCAGAGGGAGAAGCAGACTCCCTGCCGAGCAGGGAGCCCGATGCGGGACTCGATGCGGGACTCGATGCGGGACTCGATGCGGGACTCGATGCGGGACTCGATGCGGGACTCGATCCAGGGACTCCAGGATCATGACCTGAGCCGAAGGCAGTCGCTTAACCAACTGAGCCACCCAGGCGCCCCTACTCACACACTCTCAAAACATAGGCATTATCTTCGTCTTTTCACTGAATTCCAGCAGTTACTAAATTCATTCATTCCACAAACATGTGTTGGGTTCCTGTTGCATATGAATAAAATTATGTCATCTTAGAAAACCATTTTCTTTAAAAACTTCATAATCTATGAGAAGAGAGTCTGGCCTTGTAGACTCTTTCTCCAAAACTTGGGGTAGGGGTGCACTCAGGAGGACATAAGATGAAAGAGAACTAAAAAGGAATGCCTGAGAATATTAAAGTGGCTATATTTCTAAATGATAGAAATAAAAATAGGTACCATCTTCCCCACATTTTTCTGCATTCTATACATTTACTGTATTTTTATAATCAAGAAAAAATATATTCTACAAAATGTTCCCATCCAGACTCATTTCTCCATTCCTATTCAAGCATCCTAATTCAGACTCACATTATGTCCTCTTACCTAGCCTCTAAACTGACCTTTGTGAAGGTTGCTGCCCACTACGTTATACATACAGTTATGAGAATAATATTCCTGAAAAGTTATCTTTACTAAATTACTCTTTTATTCAACAACCTTTAATGGCTCTCTATTGCCGGTAATAACAAGAGTTGTCTGCTCTACTAACTTTTCGGGTTAGCTACTACAATCTAGCCCCAATCATGCCAATATAAAATAAAGGAGAAAAACAGTATTATCACAAGTCAAATATTAATGCTTTATCAAACAGTTAAATTTAAGTTAAAACTATATAAGATTCCAAATCTGGCATGCTATTAATAATTCTGTAGGTACTATTTTCTCTATATTCCTAAAATTCAGGTCTTTATTATATACTCAATTTTTGAAAGAATCCATTTTAGAAAACTACACCAACAACTTCGATTGAGTTTAGCATGCAAATTACAGTCCAGTTAATCAAAAGGTATTACTGGGTGTATGCATACAATAAGGATATACTTATATTGAAGGAGAGATATGAGAAAATAATTAATGGAATTTCTAATGGTGTAAAATCAACACTAGTAGGGGCACCTGGGTGGCTCAGTCCTTAAGCGTCTGCCTTCTGCTCAGGTCATGATCCCAGGGTCCTGGGATCGAGCCCCGTATCAGGCTCCCTGCTCAGTGGGAAGCCTGCTTCTCCCTCTCCCACTTCCCCTGTTGTGTTCCCTCTCTCGCTGTGTATCTCTAAAAAAAACTAAGTTAAATTAAAATAAAATAAAATAAAATCAACACTAGCAAGAAAGTGCTAGGCCACCAAGCACAAATTAAGCTCAATATATTCAATATATTGTTTTTGCTCTATATTTATATATTTATATTTAATATAAATATATATTTATATATGATATAAATATATATATTTAATATAAATATATAAAAACATATTTATATTTATATTCATTTGCTCTTCATTTATTTGAAGCAATTGGTATCTTTGTTCTGTAACATATCACCTAGGGGTTATAAACTCTGTAATATTTAGAAGGTATTTACTTAGCGCTTTTTTATGCCATTTCTTTTTTTTATTATTATGTTCAGTTAGCCAACATATAGTACATCATTAGTTTTTGATGTGTTCAACGATTCATTAGTTCTGTATAACACCATGCTCATCATTTCTTTTTTTTTTTTTAAAGATTTTATTTATTTATTTGAGAGAGAGAGAATGAGAGAGAGCACATGAGAGGGGGGAGGGTCAGAGGGAGAAGCAGACTCCCTGCCGAGCAGGGAGCCCGATGCGGGACTCGATCCCGGGACTCCAGGATCATGACCTGAGCCGAAGGCAGTCGCTTAACCGACTGAGCCACCCAGGCGCCCTCATCATTTCTTATTAGTCACTTTTGCTCAAAAATATGTGTTCTAGGATGGGAGACAAAAGATGCAAAAAGCTCCTCTCATACTATTCTTCAGCTCCCAAGGAACATCTAAATGCTTAGGGGTTTTTTAGTTCTCATATCATTACCAGATAATATTGAATCAAAATCTAGAAGCCAAAGGGCTAGTGTGGGAGAACTTTCTCAGATGTGAGAATTAAATGCCAGGTAAGCACTTTGAAAATCCTTAAATTTTGTGCCGTAAGGGCCTAGAGGCCTCCTTGCTTCACCCTAGTCCTGGCCCAGGGCAGAGCCAGGGGTACTGCTAAACATCCTTCAATGCGCAGGACAATCTCTCACAACAAAGAATTACTGCCCAAATGTCCATAGCGTTAGAGTTAAGAAATCCTGGTATAAATGAAAAAACATTGTTAGATTCCCAACTCTACAACTTATTAGCTAAGTGACCTTCAGCAAATTATATAACCTCTCTAAAACAGTTTCCTCATGTTTAAAATGGATATCATCCTTATGCCAAAGGATTTAGGAGGATAAACTGACACAGAACCCTTTAGACACCTAAAAATGTTAGCTTCCACTCTTCAGAGAGTACAAAAACTTTTCTCAGAGGTAGAGCTCTGGCCCTCTCAAATATAACTTCAAAATATGAATGACACATGGAACTATAATTGATTTATTTTCTGAATTTCTTATCAAAGTCTACGCAACTTGAAGGCAGAGTCCTTACCTTTGTATCCTGAGCCTCTAGAACAAAGTAAGCTTTGGGTAAATATCTATTAAATGGCCAAACAGGCAAATAAGTTCTAAGCATCTACCCCCAACAAGGCATTCATTGCACTGCATTGTGGGAACTACCAAAGAATATATGAAAACATAATTCTTATACTGGAGAAATTTAAAAATAGTAAGAGATACCTAACAAAATAAAATATACAGATAGATTTAACACAGAATAAGCACTCAAAAAAAGCTCATGGATTGGTGGGCAAAATTTACATAAATACTGAGGCCACAAATGAATACTAATGGCATGCACATAAAAGTTAGAATTAAAGAGATTTAATCAGGGAAAGGCCTATTTTTAATTAGTATAATCCTTCAGGGTACCTGCAGCTAACCTCTTCCAAAGGCAATGAAACAGTACACTTAAAGAACAAGTGCTAGCATTTGTCATTTTAGCAATACTCAGCTAAATTTCATAATTCATATGATGGCAGCATATTTTAACATATTCAAAGGCCACTTTAAGCAATTTTTTAAACCACATTAGATTTTAATGGAAGCTTATCAAATTCCTAACATCCACAATCCACCTTAATTATCTTAAATGGTCTGAGACAGAGTAAGACCAAAAGGGCTGATGCCCAAATGTCTGAGTACTTTGCTGAAAAGGCTGAGCTCCAGCATACCCAAAGTGTGTTAAAAGCAACTTTTAAAATGCACAAATGTAACAATTATTTTTAAACCAACAATTTTAGAAAAATAGCAGTTCCTATCTAAAGCTTATATAAATATAAGACATTGGGTTTGCAAATGTCAGCAGAGTTTTAAGATCCCTTTCTAAAGTAATAGTCTCCTGTTTTGCGTGGTATCTTAATTTGCCTTTAGTTTCAAAACTAAGCTTGCCAACACTATTCCTCTCAAAACCTCAGGAATTCCATTACTAGTTTTAAGCTAAATTAAAGGAAAATAGATGCATTCAAGCCATGGCAGAAGTATGCACAAAGTGTTTGTTGATGCTCATAAATAGGCTGAGAAATTTAGACATGTCTGAAGGACAGCGGCTGAAGTCAACTCTGTTTTGCTCCACCATGGAACCAAATAGAAAGAGAATTATTGCTACCACTTCAAGTGAGACCAGCCCAGATACCTTTAAACCAACTGGGATATAATAGAACACTCTCTTTAAGTCAGAGCCTTTGTGTATGTCTCTTCTTCAAGGAAGAAAGGTTAGAGTACCCTTTAAAAAAAAGCACATGAAGCCAAGATATCACTGTCCTCTCCCCCACCCCCCCCAAACAATACTTAAAATGCCCTCAGCACTACTCACCCACTTGCCTCCAAAAAAATATAAAAGATTAAAAAAGAGAGAGAGCTTTAAATGCTTTACAGATGGTTCTTTGTCTTATCACTAGAAATCTTTTCTATTCTACTTCCCTATCCTCAGCCTCTATAAACCTTCTGACATTTACAGACATTTCCACTCTTCATCCCTCTCCATCACCTCTGTCAAGCCTTAATTCATCTCAACTCACCTGAATTGCAGATATCAGGATCTCCTGAATGGGACTAATAAAAGGGGAAAGTTACTAAGAAGGAAAAGGAAGGAAAATCCTATCTTTCCCACTTCCCTGCTCCCTCCCTTACCCTGTCTCAGCACAGCCAGGTAGCAACAAAAGGAAGGAATAAACCACCTTAAGTTCACTCTTTTACCTCCAACTCATTCACTGCCCCCTCCAGGCATTCTGCTTCTCAGGCATCACCCTATCTAACCCCTAGTCTCCAGCCCCAGGTAATGGAAATCACAACCCAGCTCCCTAAGGTAGGGATGCAGCAGGATGAATGAATTTCCACCAGTGTTATAAAGGGTATTTTGAATATTGTGATATAATGGGTTACATCATTTTTTATGGCCTGACCTAGTAAGCTAAACACCATTTTTATATGACTAATTAGAAAAATAGGCTCCTAATTCCAAATTCCTTTTTCTCAACTCCCCATTTCCCCTACATCCAGCCCCTAGCCAAAATCCTTTTTAAACAATTCGTTTACAAGATAGAGGCTACCTATGTAAAAGAGTAAAATTATGACTGCTAGTAATTAAAACAATACATTTTGACAAAGTAAACAAGTGAATGTCAGTAGCTTGTGCAATGTGAACAATCCATTTGCAACTACCTTATTAATAAAAATAAGGAAAATAAATCTAGCTATAAACACATAACCAATTAGTGATCATACTTTTGCAAACACTGCCTTATAAAACTAATATTCTAACTTTAGAAATGAATACACCAAGAACAATTTGTCAGTATCTATCGAAAATTTTAATGCATATGTATAGTATTGGCAAAGAAATTACACTGCTAAAATTTAAAGTACTGATATATTTGCACAGGAGTGAAATGCATACAAATACTCACTATCACATTATTTATAAGAGATAGGAAACAAGCTTAATGTCCACCAAAAAGGGAATTTATAGTATATCAACACAACGGATACAACACAGCTAATAGTGGATATGGTTTAAATGTAGAAAACTTGCTACAAACAGCAACTGTCTCAAGGGAGGGGACCTACAAGACAGGGAAGTACGAGACTTGCTTTTCACAATAAACCCTTTTTGTACCTTTAAATTTTGGACCATGTACACATACTGCCCTTTTTGTTAAAAATGAATAAGTTAACAGGCATCTGGGTGGCTCAGATGGTTAAGTGTTTGACTTTTTTTTTTTTTAAAGATTTTTTTTATTTATTTATTTGACAGAGAGAGACACAGCGAGAGAGGGAACACAAGCAGGGGGAGTGGAAGAGGGAGAAGCAGGCTTCCCGCTGAGCAGGGAGCCCGATGTAAGGCCCAATCCCAGGACCCTGGGATCATGACCTGAGCCGAAGGCAGATGCTTAACGACTGAGCCACCCAGGTGCCCCTGTCCGACTCTTGATTTCAGCTCAGGTCATGACCTCAGGGTCATAAGATGGAGCCTTGTGATGGGCTCCACACTCTGTGGGAAGAGTACTTGAGATTCTCTCTCTCCCTCTTCCTCTGACCCTTTCCTGCTCTCTCTCTCTCTCTCTTGCTTTCTCTCTCTCTCTGCTCTCTCTCCACTCTCTCTCTGTCTCTAAAATAAATAAGTCTTTTTAAATAACGAATAAGTTAAAAATTTGTTAAGGAATTTAGACAATTCTCCCTGATCTTCTGATGCATAATAGTTCTACTTCCTCATCTGCAGGCAATGTTAACTAGGACTGATAATCTACACTACTTGAGGTTACCCAACAACCAATGTACCAGAGTAGAGGGCTCATCTCCTCCTTAGAGAGAAGATGTATAACTACGGCAACTCTGCATCACTCAAAACAAAGTATAACAGATGAACAAATAGGTGAAGAATTTATCTCACTCAAAGCAACCTTGATTACAGAAATAAAACTGGATGCAATATAATCCTGTCAGCACTCTTAAAAACTGTGCTTTACCAAAAGGAGGAAAAAAAAATATATCTTGCTGGAATTCCCGGTTAGGATCTAAATCTCAAATGGCTACATGCACCAGAAATATTTAGTAAAGAATCTAAGTGCCAAAATCATTGAATCCAAAAGGCAGTTAAAAAACGGGGGGAAGGGGAAGGACAAAGTCATGGACAATAAGTTTCAAATGGCAAAATGACAAACTTTTGAGATACTATTTTTCTAACGGAATTTTTCTCTTTATCTCTTAAATTCCAAGTAACATTGAACACAGTAGTCCCTCAACTAAAACTCAAGAAATTAAAAGAAGCAGTTCAAACTCTAAAGCTAATTTTTAAATGTTGCTATTTAATATGATTTTTGGTTTTGCTACTAGATGAAAAGAACAGATAATAGAGCTGCTAATACTAATCTAATGCCCTCCTTCCTCCTATGCTTCAAAAGTTTATTACAATCTGACTGTTCAATTATAAAACCAGAAAACTAGGGAAAAAATCTTGAAGGGGGGTGGAGTATATAACATGGTAATATTTAGGGAGAGGATCACATTTATTTTTTGTAAAATAAGAAATCCTTTTATTGGGTCTCTTGTTAACAACACTGACTTGCATCTAAGCACACAGCTATATTGCTATGAACCATTCTAAATTTACAGACTTAATGATCTGTTTAAAACAAAACAAAACAGAAAATCAAACTAAATAGCACACAGGTTTGTTGTCATAACCAATTAATCTATAAGGTCTAGAATATATCTAGTAAATGAAAGGTGCTAGCTGGCATATAAAAAAATCCACACATTCCTTGGCCAGATTCAAATATTCAGACTAATGCAAACAACAAACAAACTCATGAAATAAAGATATACTTAAGAAAACAGGAGGTAAAAAGTGCCTCAGCATTATTATGTGGAGTTTACGTATCTTGACATTTACAAAGAAAAAGGACAAGAATGTTATCAATTGACAATTTTCATTTTTATTCTATATTTATTACTAAACTATTCATTATGTTCAAGAGTGTCTGAGATACTTGATACACTCAATTAAAGAGTACTGCTTAAAAAAAAAAGTACTGCTAATCGTAACATTAATTATAATCAAATCAAAGTCAGGGATTAACAACTACACAAATGAATATTTAAATTCATATCAGTGGTTCCAATCCTGAGTCAAGGACCACCTAACGTAAAACTGAGAGTTCCTTAAGCTATTTTCAAGATTTAAAAATAGCCTAATAGTCTCATATACTATCTGAAATACAGCTTCCTATGCTAACTAAAACAATTAAATTTCTTTTTGGAGGGCTGGAATTAAAACTCAAAGTGGTAACACCAATTATCTCATAGTGATCAGAAGCCTTGGTTGTAGTGATAAAAACAGAAAACCCAATGAATTATTGTGTAATACATGTATTTTATTTTGTGGCAAACATTTTTGGATTCTAACATCTGGAAATTAATGGACATAGAGTATTTTAGGTTTTTCTTTTTTCTTTTTTTTTTTTTACTGTTCTAAAAAAGCAAAATGCAGGGCGCCTGGGTGGCTCAGTTGGTTAAGCGACTGCCTTCGGCTCAGGTCATGATCCTGGAGTCCCGGGATCGAGTCCCGCATCGGGCTCCCTGCTCGGCGGGGAGCCTGCTTCTCCCTCTGACCCTCCCCCCCTCATGTGCTCTCTGTCTCTCTCATTCTCTCTGTCTCAAATAAATAAATAAAATCTTTAAAAAAAATTAAAAAGCAAAATGCAAACTAAAAGTACATACCAGACTCTAAAAGGTGACAAAACATTTATCAGGAAAAGGTTTATGTGTTCTGGGTGAGCACAGAAAGACACCTATGAATTATAAGAAAATATCCTTTTCTTTAAATCCTAATGGCTCAACTGATGCTTCAGGAAATAACAAGTAATGACATGGATAAATATGACTGGTCTGATCCCAAACTATGAAGGAAATTTAATAGGAGGAAAAGCAAAGTTTATGTCTGTGTTCTCCACTCCATTTTTCCCCTTTAAGTTTTTTATTTCACAATTTCCTCAGCAGTTACAACACTGCAAGATTTTAGCCATACTTCTCACATATACACATCCAATATAAAATAAAACAAATGATTATAAGCCTAATTTTCACCTGGGTATGCGCTCTCATTTTTTTTTTTTACAGAGTTAGTACAAAACAAATACTAAAGTGCAAAGTAAAACTAGGACCCGCGATGTGGAGTAACTACAAAAACACTATCCCCAAGCATGACCTGAAGACCACTCAAGTGTACTCGCTGAACTGGCTAAATCAGATGACCTGAAAGGCATTGGGCACCTGCACAGCAGGTATGAGGACGTGCTATGTTTGAACCTATACATGGGTCAGGTACAAATCCTGGACTCTATCACTTATTATCTGTCTGACCTCGGGAATGTTACTCAACTCTCTGAGGCCTCAGCTTTCTCATCTATAAAATGGAAGTAAGGGGCACCTGGGTGGCGCAGTTGGTTAAGCGTCTGCCTTCGGCTCAGGTCATGATCCCAGGGTCCTGGGATCGAGCCCTGCATCAAGCTCCCTGCTCCGCAGGAAGCCTGCTTCTCCCTCTGCCTCTGCCCCTCCGCTCATGTTCTCTCTACCCCCCCCCAAATAACTAAATAAACAAAATATTTTTTAAAAAAATAAAATAAAATAAAATGGAAGTAAGAATAATAATTCACTAGAAACTCTTCTAACAGGCCTCTATTTCATCGTAACTTACAGAAATAAAGCTCTCCAATCCCTCCAAAAATCACTCCCTGATGCCCACCATGGGCTGACCACTTGCACCTGTAGAATCTTCTAAGTAGACCACTTTCTTAGTATGTCCCCACCCTTCCACTCTCACCCAATGAGCTGGACACTTAACAAGAGCCAGCTGTTTCTGACAGGTTATGGGTGTGAAAGGGGTTGTTTTCTCTGAAAATTATGTTGAGAAGTTTAAAAAGATTCAAAGGCTAATTATTTTTTAAAAAGTTATTATGGAATTAGGTGTATGTAAAACAGCTTTAGAAGAATAAGGAAAAAGGCATAAAACCATAGAAAGATTTTATAGAACACACTGAAAAATACCTTAAATTCTCTCTTCTGTAGGAAAGGGATACTGTTAGGATATCCAATAGATAATGCCTCCTGGGTGCAGATTATGCTAAAAAGACAATCCAGATATTTTTTTAAAGATTTATTTATGTATTTTAGAGAAAGAGAGAGAGCAAGTGGGAGTAAGGGGGAGAGGGAGAGAGGGAAACTTAAGCAGACTCCACACTGAGTGCAGAGTACAACATGGGGCTTGATCTCAGGACCCTGAGATCATGACCTGAGTCAAATCCAAGAGTCAGACGCTCAACCAACTATGCCACCCAGGTACTCCTAGACAATCCAGATTTCTAATCAAAGGACCCATCCACAAAGAAAAACAATGACGCTGTAGAGGAAAAAAAAAAAACGGTGAAGGAATGTAGTGTATATTCAAAGTAATATTACAAATAATGTATCATTTATTTATGATTCCCTGCTAACCAATTTTCTCAATTATCTACTCCACATCACATATGAGATCTTCATATCTAGCTACCCCCAAAAAAATTTATGGGAAAATTGTGAAGACTAAATAAAGTACTTGCACAGTGCATGGCACTTAGTAACATTCAACTAAAAACTTCTGCTTTACTTTAAGGGTTTTGTTATTACCCTGATGGTCTACTGCTCTAAGAATATAATATTGCTGTCTTCTAAAACATCCAGAAAAGTAAAAGGCGTACAACTTCCTTGTATCATGATTTTTTTATATTCATGCACATTATATATACCCCATACATTATTGGTCATATTAATTTCTGTGGTGGCCATTAAAAAAGTGAAGATATTTAATACTAATGAATGCCCCAGGAGACTGTACAGAGTCCCCAGGATTATACTTAACCACAAGGATAACATCACAATAATGCATTAACATGTCTGCATGACCGTGCACTTAAAGCTGACAAGAACATAGGAAAAATGATTGAGGTGCCAGTGTGGTACCATTGGAGGGGGCAGCCATTCTCTGATGAGGGAACAGACGGGGGAAAGGTCAAGGATCCAGACCGAGGACAGTAACTAAGAGATAATGGCAGAGACCAAAGAGAAGCATGCAGAAACTGGCAATCATTTGGCAGGTAACAAACCTGCCAACTAAGGAGGCTACAGTTAAGGTAAAGAGAAAGATCTGGTGATTCAACCTCTTGCTCAGAACTGTTGAACACTAACAGATATTAAAATGCTTTTCTAAATTACTTAAAAGCAAAATCACATTTTTAAAAGTTCATGTCATTCTGACATTACAATCAATTTTCCTCTTCAAGGAAAAAAAATGTTACATAAAGAACAGCACTCTAAAATTAGAACAATGAAGTACCTTTTTTACTTTATTCAATTGCAGGGGGAGGGTCAGGGAAGTAACACTAATATTCGATCTAAGAAGGATACAGTGAAACAGTACTAGTAATACTATCCTCTTGAGAAGCAATTTGACCAAATGTTTCAAGACTAATAAACCTTCATATCCTTTGCCCCAATATCACACATCCGGGAATCTGCCCTAAGGAAATAACTAAAAATATGAAGAAATCTATAGGCTCAAAGGTGTTTTCTGCAACATTTCTTATAATAGTGAAAAGTACGATGATAACAGAAAATATTTAATATAACACTGTTAAAAAAAGCAAACAAATGGGGCGCCTGGGTGGCTCAGTTGGTTAAGCGACTGCCTTCGGCTCAGGTCATGATCCTGGAGTCCCAGGATCGAGTCCCGCATTGGGCTCCCTGCTGAGCAGGGAGTCTGCTTCTCCCTCTGACCCTCCTCCCTCTCATGCTCTCTCTCTATCATTCTCTCTCTCTCAATAATAAATAAAAATCTTTAAAAAAAAAAAAAAAGCAAACAAAATTGAGCATATACTAAAAATATGACATAAAACATCATATGAAAAAGGCTGAAAAAAACTCCAAACTGATGACTATTAGAATGGTGGTTTCAAAATATGTTTTCTTCCATTGTCTAACATTTCTGAAATGTTATTTTACTTTTAGAATTAAAACAAATTATATTTTTAAAATATGTACCTCAAAAGATTACATACTGTATTATTTCATTCACACATTATTCTCATAATGGCAAAACTAGTGTTGGGTAGGGTTGTGAATACATAGAGGTAGCACTAGGGAATTCTGTGGTAATGGAACAGTTCTGAATCTTGATTATTGTAGTTACACAAAAGTATACATGGGCTAAAACTGTACAGAACTATACACATACACAGAAATGCAGATTTTTAAAAAAAAAAGGTGAGATCTGTACATGGTCTGTAGTCTAGTCTGTAGTCTAGTTAACAGTAATGTACCAATTTCAACTTCCTGGTTTTCATACTGTATGACAGCTACATAAGATGTCACCATTGGGGAAACTGAGTGAGGAATATATAGGACACTACTATTTTTGCAACTTCCTATGAGTCTCTACCTCAAAATAAAAGTTTTTTAAAAAAAATACATATGCTTGCAAATATATTATGCTTTTTTTGAGGGGGTGGGAGATGGAGGAATGTAAAATGAGCCATGATATATAGAACTTCCAAGACACTACTACATATTAACTATGCACAAAACCACATATGAGGCAAATAGCAGTCTTTAGATTGAACCATAACTTACTTAGGTCAGGCTTTAATAAAAGGCTTCAATTTAAATGGAAGTATCAGTCAATTTTCAGAATATACTTAACTGAATAGTTCTGAATCTCAAACTTTATACTTACATATTCCATTAAGCAATAGCCCTCAGAATCCTCTCTCTTGCCAGAAAAGTCTAAACAGATATAAACATGATTTTCTTACATATATTCAGTTTAAATATATAAATGACTAATACAGACAAAGGATATAATAGTTCATGACCTCTAGTTTGTGCTACATGACTGCAACCACATCCATCTTAATCCTCCATTTTAACCTCAATGCCTAGCATGGTTCTTGATACCTACTGGGTTCCCAAGAACTATTTACTGACTCAATCAGTGAATGAATTCATGTTCTAGCCAAGATTCAATGCGCAAGTCCCTCCAGCTTTAACCAAGAACGGGAGATAAAAATTAAGAGGAAAGGGGCGCCTGGGTGGCTCGGTCGTTAAGCATCTGCCTTCGGCTCAGGTCATGATCCCAGGTCCTGGGATCGAGCCCTGCATCGGGCTCCCTGCTCCGCGGGAAGCCTGCTTCTCCCCCTTCCACTCCCCCTGCTTGTGTTCCCTCTCTCGCTGTGTCTCTCTCTGTCAAATAAATAAATAAAATCTTTAAAAAAAAAAAAAAAGTAGGAGGAAAGAGGAAAATAGGCATGAATTTGGCTACGGCCCAGCTTCTACCCATTCACCAGGTCAAAAGATTACATTAACCAACACTTCATCCTACTTTATCAATACAAAAAGTGACCTTAGGAAAACCTTGAATCATTTCCTCTGTTCACCTAAGTCTTAAAAGAATTGTTTAATAATTAGAAAAAGAATTGAACTAATATCAGAAAATCCACCTCACTAATCTTTATCACCTAATGTTTTCAAGGAAACCAAATTTTCTTTGTTATAGGCAAATACATCAATTTTTTATCTGAAAAATCTTAGCTAGAGTTATGCAAAGCATCAAAAACCCCTTCCACACAAGCTCTAAGCTCTCAATGATCATATGTACATAATTATACATTATATATATATATATCTATATGTATATATAAACATAAAATACATAAATAACACAATTACAATAGAACTACTACCTTATAAGACACCTGTCAGACAGCAACTCATGTCTATGTTGCTGGGTTTTTTTAAAGATTTTATTTATTTATTTGACAGAGAGAGAGAGCACAAGCAGGGGGGAGTGGCAGACAGAGGAAGAGGGAGAAGCAGGCTCCCCACTGAGCAGGGAGCCTGACATGGGGCTTGATCCCAGGACCCTGGAGTCATGACCTGAGCCGAAGGCAGACGCTTAACCAACTGAGCCACCCAGGCACCCTTATGTTACATTTATTCATTCAAAAGTCCAAGGTACTGACAGTGTACAGACCATGCCCTTAGATTACACTCTATCTAGTAACCTAAAAGGCAAGCATAGCTAGTAAAAAGAATCAAGAAAACCAGGGTTTGAATTCCAATGCCACCTCTTATTAGCTATGTCTCTTGAGTCTTTATTTCCAGAACTTTAAAATAAAATCATAAAATATAAAAATGCTTGGCAAACTAGAAGGCCCCATACAAATGTAAGGTATAGTACTGTACTTAGTTTTCATCAAGAAAAAATAAAACACTAGGATACCTCCCTACAGGTTATTTATTAGTTGTAAGGGGAAAAAAAGTAACTATACAGTAAATAAACCAGATTAACACCTTGAGCAAAATTTAAGAAAACAGGATACTAACCTCCAGGGGTTTATTTATAAGCTCCAACCTATACAATTTTAAAGTACTATTAAAAATCACTCTGCACGGGCGCCTGGGTGGCTCAGTTGGTTAAGCGACTGCCTTCAGCTCAGGTCATGATCCCAGGGTCCTGGGATAGAGTCCCACATCGGGCTCCCTGCTCTGCGGGAAGCCTGCTTCTCCCTCTCCCACTCCCCCTGCTTGTGTTCCCTCTCTCGCTGTGTCTCTCTCTGTCAAATAAATAAATAAAATCTTTAAATTAAAAAAAAAATCACTCTGCAAAATTAATACAGCAAAACAAACAGCAGAATCATATCTGCAAAGACTTCAGATATTGGAATTATCAGAGACAAAGTATAAAATAAGTACATTTAATAGGTTTTTAAGAAATAAAAGACAGCTTGAGAACACGACCAAGAAAAAAGTGTAAGACTACCAAAAAATAATAAAAATAAAGCAGTCTTAAAAAGGAACTACATGAAACTTCTAAAAATAAAAATAGTAAATAAAATTTTTAAAAACTCAATGAACATGCTACAACATGGATGAACCCTGAAGACATTATGCTAAGTGAAATAAGCCAGACACAGAAGGACAAATAGTATATAATCCACTTACATGAGGTACCTAGAATAGTCAAATTCATAGAAAAAGAACGTAACATAGTTCTTGCCAGGGGCTTGGTGGAGGGGACAATGGGAAATTATTGTTTAATGGGCACAGATTTCAGTTCGTGATGATAAAAAAAAGTTGTGGGGATGGAGAGCGGTGATAGTGAATGTACTTAACGTCACTGAACTGAACACTTTCAAGTGGTTTAAAGTGGTAAATTCTACTTATGTATATTTTACTATAAAAATGAATATAATAGTTACAACAAAGTGGAAAAATTTTTTTAAATTCAATAAACTAATTGAACACAGCTCAAGCAAGAATTAGTTAACCGAGGGGCACCTGGGTGGCTCAGTCGGTTAAGTGTCTGCCTTCGGCTCAGGTCATGATCCTGGGGTCCTGGGATGGAGCCCCGCGTCAGGCTCCCTGCTCAGCGGGAAGTGTGCTTGCTTCTCCCTCTCCCACTCCCCCTGCTTGTGTTCCCTCTCTAGCTGTGTCTCTCTCTGTCAAATAAATAAATAAAACCTTAAAAAAAAAAAAGAATTAGCTAACTGGAGGAAAGGATCTAATTATCCAGAACACAACACAGAAAGGTAAAAAAAAAATGAAAAATATGAAGACAGGTTAAGAGGCATGGAGGGTAGAGTAAGAAGACCTACTTCAAATACAAGTTCAGATAAAAAATATAGAAGGTAAAATTTGAGGAGAAAATGGCCAAAAGTTCTCCAAAACTGTTGAAAGACACCAATCGTCAGATTCCATGGCCTAGTGAATTCCAAGCATGATAAATAAAAAGAAATCAACTTCTAGACATATCAAAATGAAAGTGTGGAAAACAGATTCTTTTTTTTTTTTTTATTTGACAGAGAGATAGCACAAGTAGGCAGAGCAGCAGGCAGTGGGAGAGGGAGAAGCAGGCTCTCTGCTGAGCAGGGAGCCCGACGCAGGGCTCGATCCCAGGAGCCTGGGATCATGACCTGAGCCGAAGGCAGACGCTTAACCGACTGAGCCACCCAGGCGCCCCTGGAAAACAGATTCTAAATATTCTAAATATTTATATAATAAAAGAATGACAATTAGATGGATCACAGAGTTTTCAACAGCAATAAAAGCCAGAAGAGAATGGAATAAGATCTATAAGGAACAAAGGAAAAAAATAACTGCTAACATAGAATGCATACTCAGAAAAACCTATCTTCAGGAATGAGACTTAGATAAAGATATTTTCAAACAAATGAAAAGTTTTCCAACAAAAGACCCTCACTAAAGAAAATTCTAAAGGATATATTTCAGGCAGAGAGAAAATGATCTTAGATCCCAAACAAGAGGTCTGAGATGCAAATGAAAATGATGAGCAAAGACACTTGTAAATGCAGAGGCAAATTAAAGCAACAGTGTTTAAAACGGTAATAATATCGGGCGCCTGGGTGGCTCAGTTGGTTAAGCGACTGCCTTCGGCTCAGGTCATGATCCTGGAGTCCCCGGATCGAGTCCCGCATCAGGCTCCCTGCTCTGCGGGGAGTCTGCTTCTCCCTCTGACCCTCCCCTCTCTCATGTTCTCTCTCTCTCATTCTCTCTGTCTCAAATAAATAAATGAAATCTTTAAAAAAAAAAAAACAAAACGGTAATAATATCTAATTTGTTGGGATTGAGGGAAAACAAAAATAAAGGAAAACTACATAAAGTTTAACTTCCAAACTGGAAGAGAGAAGGAAATGAAATTTTCTTTAATTCGTGAAAATTAAAAGGAAAAGGGAATGATTAACAACAAAATTTAGATGGTGGTTTCTTAGAAGGAAGCGTGTCAGAGAAGAACACAAGTGGTAAGGAGCATAAACTGACTTCAAAGATACTGGCAATGTTCTAGATTTCAAGCTAGTTGGTGGTAATTCATTTTACAATTGTTTAAATTGTACATTCAGTATACTGTATGCTTTTGTAATAAAAGTAAAATTTTAAAATCAACACAAGAAAAAAATCAAATAGTGATCACTCTCTAAAAATCTAGAATACTTCACAAACTTTGGTCTTAAAAATTGAAACAATAGGGGCGCCTAGGTGGAGCGGTCGGTTAAACCTCTGACTCTTGGTTTTGGCTCAGGGTGGTGAGATCAAGCCTCGCGTGGGGCTGCACAAGCATGGAGTCTGTTTAGAGTTTCTCTCTCCCTCTCCCTTTGTCCCCCTCCCCCCAACATGTGCATACCAGCACACACATGCTCTCTCTCTCAAATAAGTAAATATTTTTTAAAAATTGAAACAATAAAAATATTATTTCATTTAAGAAATACTTATCGAGGGCCTAATTTTGCCTGTAACTGAGCTGAGGGGTGGCATGAAGATTTCTAATCTCCCTTCTCCGCGTCTTCCTAACCCTTGAGAGCAGTACCGTCTAGTACAGTACAGTACTCACTGGCCATAAGTGGGACTATTCACATTTAAATTAACTAAAACCAAGTAAAATTTCAAATTTAGTTCCTCTGTAACACCAGACACATTTTAAGTGCTCAGTAGCCATATGAGGGCCACTAGATTGAATAGCACAAATATAGAACATTTCCATTATTACAGAAAGTTCAATTAGACACTGCTGCTGTGTTTTTTATAACACTAGAAATATATTGATAATTGAATAATCTTAAATACAAAAGAACACCTTAAAATTGATTAAATCTCCTTTTAAAGGCATTTTATTTCTATGAAACTGCAGCTCCTTCGTAGTATTCAAAACAGTTTGCTGTTTGTTAAAAACATATAAAAGTGTCAATAATTGTCCACCATCCTGTGTCCCACCAAAAACCATCAGAACACAGCATTTTTTTTAATGAGCCAAAATTAAACAGTTAAGCACAGTGCCCCTGAACTGTAATACAAGCCATGTCATAGAGATACGAAAATCCACAGGATGAACGTATTGCCCCTTCTTGGGGGCACCAATTTTAGTTGACTTTAAAACACTGTTTTACATCTACATAAAATAGCAAAACATGAAATTCATGTGATTTTTTAAAATAAAACCCTATAGGAATCATGAAATTTTCTACTTATAGCAGGACACTTTGGGCTACCTCTCCAGACTTACGAGCATACCATTCATTTCTGCCAATAGGAGTATTTTGGAGGAAAAATGTAAGCATTGTTAAAATAAATGAATTCTATATGATTCTCTTATTTACCAGAAACAATGATATACAACAAAACTCTGTAAAACAATAACATCCTTAATATCTAAAGCAGCAAACCTCCAGTCGCCTTTAAAATTAAAAGACAGAGGGCCTAAACTACTTCAGCCTAATCTGAAATTTTGCTTTAGGCATTCTAACACATATTCAGTATTTCTATAGCACTCCCAATTTTTAAAATTACCTAACCAAAAACACTAAAAGGAAACAAATGTTAAGCCTTACTTTAACAGTCATTTAGGCTAGGTCTGCACCTTAAATTTTCTGCACCACCCCCCCAACGCTGCTAAGTGAACGAGGGAGTCAAAATGCTTCTCATCTAGACAACTGAATGCAATTTCAATAGCACTTATGCTAATAATTGGTTTATGTCCCCAGGAGGACTTCTGTGGCTCCACTTACATAACCCATTATGCAAAGTGCTGAACTATTCTTTCTCTAGAAAGCATTTTGAATACTGATATTTGTACAAGGTTTACTTGCTTTATTAAATAAAAAAGCTTTTCTTGCTCTAGCTTCAAAGATCTTCCCTGCAGAAGAGGTGAAAAGGAAAGCCAGTTTCTACTACTTCACTATGTCAAAGGCCAGTTATTTATCTTGTTGGCTAATCAACAGAGTAATGACTTACAGCAGCACCCCCAGGCAGTCTCCTCCCCCCCCCACCAGTTCACCAGTTTCCTCTTGGGACTCTGGTTGAGAAATACAGCCTTAAATAATTTGAAGCAACTTGTTTGTACTGAAAATAATCTGAACTGCTCCTTGAAAGTCTTAATGTAAAACATGACAACATTAAATTAATTCAGCAGTGATGAGAATCAAAATACAGTTCCTATAGGGTAACAGAAGGGTAGAATGTACCCTCAAACCTAACTTGACTATGTATAACATATTAGATGAGTAATCTCCCCCAATTCCCTGGTTCTGTTTAAGCCAAGATTTTCAGAATTCACAGAACCATAATCTTAAAAACAAAACTGGGGGACCAGCACAGAGTTGCCAACTTTTATTTTGCCAAGAACATTTAAAAAGAAAATAACTACCAATTACCACCACCATTATTTCATAAAATAACTAATATGCTTACATCAAAAATGGTAAAAGACAGTTTTAGAAAAAAATAATACCTTTTAAATTCAACAGAGTTAGCTTTATGAAAAGCTAACTCATTCTCATTTCAGACAAGTGAAAACTCTGTCATGGACTGACACCTCTCCATAGTCCAGCACTGGGGAACCACAGGTCTAAGCAGCTAACTCCCACTTGGAAAAAGAAAACAACAGTAGGACATGCCCAAACCAAATATTAACCTATTCAATAATGAGGAAGTAGAGGCTTGAAGAGGTTTAGTGACTCTCCCAACATCTCGGACAAAGAATTTTGACACAGGTCTGTCTAATCCCAGAGTCAGAATTACTAACCATTATGCTAAGTTTCCTCTAATATTCTTTCAGTGGTATAAAGATCCATCCTAATCCAGTCACCTTTGTGACCAATGACAACTGAGGAATTTCCAAGACAGCTGGCTAGAGGTGTACTTCCCTGGCCATCACTCAGACCGAAGCTAAATGGAACTCCTGACCTTTGCCTCATTAATACCAGGCTCACTGCAACTAAGCCAACCAGCCCAGACAAAGCACACACAAAAACCCCCTGCCTCCGACAAGACTGACGCAGGACTCTCAGGACATTCCCAAGAGCCTGTGATATAGTAAAAAACATATTTCTCAGAAACAAAAGGAATGTATTAATTCTCAAGAAGGAAATAAACCCTTCCCTGGTAACTCAGTCTAAAAATAATAAACCTGCCCTCAAAAAGTTACAACTCTCAGCCTCATTCTGCAAACTATTACACATTAATACACAGGTTCCCCATATTTAAATATCAAACAGAAAACTACATGAAATTCCATAAGTCTATAGTCCTTAGTTTCCAAATAAAAATACGTAGTTTTTATATATGTATCATTACATGACGGAAAAAAGTACCTTATCATTCCATCCCTCTAGGATAATCAGAACATTAAAGACAAAACTACCTGTGTTAATCAAAAGTACTTATAAAAGAGAGTTGGAAGAAAATAATGTAATTAAATACCATTTTCCATGAAAGGCACTATTAGCAGCCAGTAGGAATAGGAGACAAAAATTATATTTGGATATTCAAAGGCTTTTGATATTAAAACCAAAATTGAAAGTCATAAATATGAATAAATAGAATACCTATCAGAGATCTGCTTCCAAATCCTCACGTATCACTTGCCAACAAATGCCCAAAAGAAACGACTAAACAGCTCTTAAGTAACTAAAGCCTAACACTCTGGAACCAGTGAGTCTGAAATAGTTCATCCTCCATGAAATGGGGTAATGACAGCATAATATCCTTGCCTGCAAAGGCAAGAAAATTTTATTTCCCAACTGGATTTTCAATGATCAGATTCTTTGTACTCCATCTGAATCTGCGATGGGAGGGAGCAGAATACAGTACAGACTATCTCTTCCTTCTGTTTTAAACAGATGCCATCTAAAATAAAGGTTCATTTTTCTCTTTCCTTGTAAACTCCCTCTCAGCTCTTTCATCTCTTTATACAGATTCAACCAGTACATCCATTTGTATCACTCTCTACACCCATGTTTAATATATGCCTAGTACTGACCTCTCTCACGGACTACAAACCCATATTTCCAAAAGCCTCTGGGCAATTCCAGTGTTTTGCAAATATATAAAAAACTCAACATATTCAAAACTGATATTCTGCACCTCCTTGCCTGTGTTTCTAGTAATAGCACTACCATCACCATCACCTACACTTAAAATGAATGTAATTTTCAACTTCCAGTTTCTCCAAACCTTTCCCAACAATCCCTCCTCCACCCACTCTATCTCAATGCCACTGCCCTTGCCCTGTGTGGATACTATACTGAAAGCTGGCTTTCTACAACAAATCATTTCACATACTACACTATTAGACCTAGTAGTTTCTCAATACCTCCTAAATGTTGAACTCCTAAATACAGCATTTAAACATGCTCCTCAATCCAGACCCACTTAAAATTTCAAACCTCATCTCTTATTTCCAAAAATGAACCCTATATTCTAAGAAACCTGTCCACTAACTTTTCTGTGTATACAGTGAACTTTCCCACCTCCACCCTTGTGCTTACATCACTCCCTTTATTTGAAAAGCCTTCATCCACCTACTCCCGACCCCTAAATTCTTGTTTTAGAAAAGTCTTACCCTCTGCAATGTGAAACTCAGGCTACCAGTTTATTGAAAGGTAGCATGATATCGTGGAAATGCACAGGCTTTGGCACCAGGTGGACGTGGATTCAGACTGAGGCTCAGCTACTTAATATACTTGAGCATTGCCCTCCTTATTTATTAAGAAAGATGCTTATATGTCGTTGTGAAGCTCAGAAAATGTATAGAAAGCAACTAGCACAGAGCATGATGCTAAGTGCTCAATAGCTTCAGAGTATTTTTTACCTCCACCACCTTCCACTTTTTAGCTGATTACTCCAGTTAAAAATGAACTCATTTTCCTTTCATATAACTCCAAACTTTAGGTCAAACCACTCACACAGTAAGTATTTACATATTTTTATGTAAATATCTTACATCCCCTTCTAGATTTCAAATTCCTAAAGACCAAATACTTAATCTTTGTACCGTATAATGCCTAACAGTGCTTTTCATGAAACACACAACGCCCACCTACAATGAAAAAACTTTGTAATATGCCTAAGCAATACAATTTACCTCTTCATGATTTCTGATACACCTTAGAAAATTATTGCCAAAACATGAATTTTAACGTTATGGCTGTATATTTGTTCCTACACAGTTGCCCAACATAGCTTGATGCCTAACACAGCAAAAATTCAGTACCCATTGACTTGAATAATACAATAAAATTTACAATGCAAATATTCAGTATCTATTGAATGGACTTGAACATAATAAAATTTACAGTGCCTAAGGGTACCTGAAATTCCCCGATTACCTTTTTCTGCTCTTACAATTCTTGAAATATTTCCCTTCAAAACACATTAGCTATCATACTCTATGTATGGATCCATAATCATATCTAACTGACTCCTTTTGCAGATTGTCTCGATTCAAAATTCCAATCATAAGCTCTAAACAATTAAGTACTTCAAACAGCTAAGAATCTACAGTTTCCATCTAAATCTAAAAGGTGGGCAACTAACCTTCCCTCCACAATTTTTTCCAGAGACTTTAAAAATCAACCACCCTTTGACCACAGTCAGTAAAGGAATAAAAGAAACAATTTTTAAGAAGTCATCCACCCTTTGCCTGCTGAAAATCAACAACACTGAAATAAATTTTCTTTTGCAAAGGAGAGCTCACTTACCACTGAACTTACCACTTCAGTCTATTTTCCCTAATGCATGACATTACCTCCCCTTCCAGTAGTGGGAGGAGATAGAATGAGGTAAGTACCCAAAAAACTACAGTATAAGTCCTAATATAAGCACAAGATGAGAAATGCAGTTACGTGCCACTGGTTTCACAAAGGTGGTTTGTATATACGACAGTCACAACCTGCAGTAACCGCACTCTCTTGTGATCATAATTTAAAAATCACTATTAAATGTGGAAAGCTCTCATCGCCTACAAACCTTCCAGCAGTGTACTACCTGAAATCTGTTCACTAAAAAAACTACCTACATCACTTTCTCCTCTAGGAAATTCTCAATTTATCCGAGGTAAACACTTCAAAATATAGGTTCACACACACACACATACATACACACACACACACACACACACCACCTCTGTCCACCTGTGTGAACCTCTGCATTGCAGCACAACTCTAACAGTAGAGGGAACCTCTAAGGAGTTACTGTGAAAAATTTTTCTTTAAAAGTTAAGGAAAATGACAGGTCCAAATATGAAGGTATACAAACTTCGGAGAAGAGGGGGTACAAATAATTCTCCAACCCTCCGTAATCAATTCGTGCAATAACCGCAGAATGAACTCGCCATTCAACTGTGACTTCAGATGGCCACCAAAATTAGGAGTGCATATTACAGAATGGCATCCTTTTTTTAGGTCTGCAAGAAAATAAGGGAACTTAACTACTGATTTTCCTCAAGCAAGCTGTTTTTCTAAATGACTTCAGCAACAGCTTGAGCAAGCTTTCCAGGGAGTAAAGATCATGGGAGGCACGCCGGTGCCACACTGATCTACGTATCCAGAACCGGTCCTGAGCGCAGTCCAAATCGATCTCCGGGCAACCCCTAGGCGGGTCTGGATGAAAAGCTTTGCAAAAGATCCCCGGCATCTACACACGCATCGCCCAGCCCTGGGACTGAGAAGACTACACCCCTGGGACCCGGGCTAATTACTGACCCGAGGACAGACCCGGAGGACGCGAAAGTCGGGAACTGGAGCCCAAGACTGAGTCTGGTGTCCAGGTTCCCAACCCCAGGTCGACAGAGAAAACCAAATCCGGGAGGCAACGCGAAGATTTAGGGGAGCAGAAAAGAGGAGGTCGGACGGACCGAGGCCCAGCCCATCCCCACTCTCAAGTCCCAACGGCTACAACAGCTCCAGGAACCCCCTCCCCGGCTCCGCCCCGCCCACCCCAAGGCCCCGCCGCCCGCTCCTTCCCGCCCGGCGGACTCGGCGAGGAGGTCGGCGGTGGACAAGCCCCTTCCCCGCACCCCGACAGCCGAGCCCGCAGCGTAGAGCGGGCAGCGGGGGCCCGAGAGCACAAGCCCTGACGCGGCCCGCGGCCGTCCGGGTGTGCTCCTCCGGCCACTCACCGTCGGCCTGGGCGCTGGGAGGAGGCAGGCGCGGGTCGGCCGCCGCGGACCCCCGGGCTCCAACCCGGGCAGTAGCCCCTACTCGGAGCCGATCGAGGCTCAGCAGCTGTGCCTACAAGGCCTCTCTCCGGCCCGAACCTTGGAAAAGCACTTCCGGGGAAGCGGGGGAGGGAAGCGTTTTGGCACCGGAACTGCTCGCGGGCGGGAGCTGCCAGGGCCTCCCAGGCGGGGCGGGGCGGGGCGGGGCCTCTCCCGCTGAGCGCCGTAAAGCCGCCCCCAGACTCGTCACTAACCCTTTCTGCCCCGAGGCCTCTCGGATCTCCAGGCAACGGCTGCGTCCCTTACTGCTCTTCCAGTTAGTCCACTCCAGCCACCTAATTTTACGGACCAGGAAACCGAGGATCGGAGAATTTGGGTGCAAGGATCCGGCGTATACAGCCGGCCTCCCGACTCTCCAGTATGCTCTCCACTCCAGTCCGCCTCCTTTAAAAATAGAGATAGTTGACATTTACTGAACGCTTACTGCGCGACAGGCACTGTATTACGCGCTTCGGATGCTTAACTCGGTCAATCATCCCCATACCCCTTGAGGTTGTTATTCTTATCTGTATCTTGCAGAGAAGGAGGCCGGTCAAAGATACCAAACCCAATACCACAAACAGTGGCTCTCGATTTTAACTTGTGTTGTGTGTATAAATCTCATCTAGCCCTAACAAGATTTTTAAGCTCTTTAAGAGCAGGAGGCAAATTATATTCCTATACTTGGAATTTGAACAGAAGCCAAGAGCCAGGAGATTCTGGAATCTTATTGCCTGCATCCTGTTATGTACTTTTACTTTTTCACCTTGAGCAAGTTGCTTGACTTCTTTAAGCCTCGGTTTCCTCATTTGCGTGTGTGCGTATACATATACGGACAATCATCTCTGGATTGTGTAGGAATTCAAAATGAACATGCATGATAAACCCTTCAGTGTACTTAGTACCAAGTAGGACTGGATAAAAGTCAACAATTCTCCTCCATCACCATCAAGAGGAACAATTTCTCCTCCTGTGGATCACTCTAGTAGGGGGCAGTTTGGAAAACTGTGGGTTAGCAATAAGCGATAGAAAAGGTTAAGGAAATAAAGAGTAGAGGGTTTTGCAATAGGAAAAATGAAGGTAGGTAAGCCAAAGAATGTCCTGGGGCCAGCCTGGATACTTGTGACACTGGGAGCTCGGACAGTCTGAGGACCCACAGGGTCAGATGCCAAGCAGGAAAAGAAGGGGGGGGGGGTGAGGAAGGAATTCCTCAGCCACAAAATCAGGAAAGCACCGAACATCTGAGGCAGATTCTGTATCTGAGGCCAGATATGGGAGGGAGGATGGGGGGGGATCCTCTTAACATGCATACTGTCTGCAAAACAAATTTACAAGCAGCTCTTAAAACTGTGGGGGAGGAAGGTTTTTAAAAATTTTCTAGCAAGAAAGGCAGGAAAATGGAAATGGTTCAAAACCCATTATTATGAATTTAAGATGTAAACAATGCCTTTGCCATTGGCTTTATTTACAGGGCTGTCTTGTTTATTTTATTTTTGTGTTTGCAGAAGTGTTTGTAATTACTTCCCTAATACCCAAATTTAAGCAGCCTTTCGTGCCTCACAGTGTGAAGAAGTGAAAAACAGAGCCTGGATTGGCAGGACTCACTAACTTCTCTTTCCACAGAGGAGCTTAGAAGGATAGTGAGAAGGAATCCTGACCTTGTCAGCCTCCCGCAGGACTCAAATATGCTAGAGGTCTATCACCGAACTAGTTATCTAACTAGTAAATGGCACAGTCAGGATTTGAACGTGTGTCTGTCTCCTCAGATGCTTTTCATCACTATGCCAGTGGTTTTCAAACTGGTAAGTGCATCAGAATTACCCAGAGGTCTTGTTAAAACACAGATTGCTGGGCCCCACCCCCCGAATTTCACTTAACCATGCTAGTGCTTCTCTGAGCTGTCCTCCCTGGACTAGCAACATCAACGTCGTCTGTAAACTTGTTAAAAATGCAAATGATTAGGCCCCACTCCAGACCTCATGAATCAGAAACTCCAGGGTGGGGCCTAGCAATCTGTGTTTAAACAGGCCTTGCAGGTGACTCTGATAGATTCTCAAGTTTTAGAAACACTGCACTCTACTATCTTGTCTTCCACATAACTCTTTTTTCTAATTATCCCCAACAGGAATAACTCCACTGAAGCAAAAGTTCTCCCGTTGAATTAAATGATGTGTGGAAGCATTTCTATTCATGTTTTGCTCTCAGTGGGAGATGAGGCTAGAAAAAAAAAAATGAGTATTCATGGAGGATTCTTTTTTGATTACTTTAAATCTGTACTGAAATTTAACCAGATAATACTGGGTTAGGGGTGGAACTAATCTTATTTGGGAACTGCTCTGTGGCAGGGCTTTACATGCATTTTCTAAATTAATCTTCACTACACTAGTATGAGGTTTATGGTCTTAATTTTACAGAAGAGAAAAACTGAGACCTAGGTGAAATAAGTGACTTAAGGCCACATTCTTATTGAAAGGGCAGAACTCTGGGTTGTTCAAACAAAGATTTCTCTAATTCCAAAACTCATGATCTCTCCACTTCGTGGCAGGAGCTTGGAGAACCAAATTCCAGTGTGGGCTCCACCACCTAAACTATGCAACATTGAGTAAGCGACTTAATCTCTATTTCAATTTCTCTATCTATAAATAATGTTATCATAAATCTTTCCCTCCCACACTGGAATGTTAGAACAAATGAGGAAATAAAAGTATAAGCACTTTGAGCTTTTTGAAGAAAAACAGTAAAAAGGCAAGTTATTACAGTATTGTATATTTAACCAAGTGTTGCTATGTAAGCCTGAGCATCAAATCTTTCCTGGTTATCTGCTGATTCATACATAAAAGGTTCAAAGGCTATACTTGAAGCCAAAGAAAAAGTTGTTTGACTTCATTTGTCAGTGTCTCCTAGAAGTTAAAGAAGATGACAGAGGATTTTATGCAACTCTTTTAAAAATTACAGGGACTCTCTCACCAGGTTCATAGGCTCCAGGTTGTTGCCAAATTGCTGGCCCACCCTCATCCTAGAGATCTTTCCTCCAAACCTTTTTCTTCTCCCCATTACAGGCACCCCTCCACCCTCCTGCCTCCACCCACTAGGCAAAGATTTAAAATTCCTCTTTATTATGTAGAAGGATTTAGCTCAATCCTCCTCTCAGGCCAGACTCCAGGCCTATCTTTGTTGACAGAATCGCCAGGTTGCACAAATCCAGGGGGTACCATTCATAAAGAATACAACCTGAATGGTGCTCAAGAGGGTGCCAATTGTACAAGCCACAATAGGAATGGTCCCCCTGGAACCGTGCAAGGTTTGGCCCTGTCCATGCATAGCTTCCACCCCAAAAATCCATTAAGGTGTTTTGTGAAACAAAAGAGCCATCTACTTGGGTGTCCACCGTTTGCCAAACTTTCAAATAATAGGCTTCTTTGTTTTTTGTCTGTTTTAACCTAGGCCAGATCAAATGCTTAACTCACCAGGCTTAAGTCCTGGGTTCCACGCTCTGCTATAGCATTTTTCACTCTCTTCTGTGACATTATTGCCTATTTCCCCATTAGACTTGTGAGTTTTGTAAAGATTTTGTCATATTTTGTCTTCCCCACCTTTTATTCATGCCTTAGCACAAGTGCTTGGAAAGCATTTGCTGATTTGACTAACAGCACAGTGTACTTGTATGTATGTGCTAATGTAACTGGCCGATATTGGACATTAAATGGCCCTCAAATGTGTTGTTTGACCCACAGACTTTTGTACTAAGAAACAAACTGAGAGGTAAAAATTAAAAAAAGACAAGAAATAAACAGAGTCAAAAATTTTTAAGTGAGAAATATCATGTAAAGTAAAAATCCCAATTTCTGCATCTCTTGAAAATTTAGACACTCTGGCAGACTGGATGTGCATCCCCCACGGCGTCAGTGTCTTTAGCTCAGATGCAGCTCCTTATTCAGGTAGTGCAAGAAGTCAGCCTCACTCACATGTGAAATCTTCATGGTGGGCACTGAGTTTGGAGCCTCTGACTGGTGTGTGGGATCCTATGGACGTTTTGAAGAAACAAGTATAGAAGAGTGTAGATTTCACAGGTGCTCATATCTGATTATTACAATGTATTTTAGGGTAATTTTAAATTGTTTTTCCGGGGTAGACAATTGTGGGATACCATGTTGTACCATTTCTAAACAAGCCAGGCAAATGGAGACATCAAATGATAAATATTACCACCAACATTTTAAAGGCGTTGTAGCTAATGTTATTTGTCAACAGCCTTGAAAATCGAAAAGACAAATAATAGCAAATACTTGAATAAATGTCATGATAACTAATGTAATGGAGTATGAGCCTTTTCTCCGCCCGACCCCCTCATGCCAGCTGGAGAGACACAAACACCACTAGTTCTAGTAAGTAATGGAGCCAGGACTGGAACCCAGGTGATCTGTCTCCACAGATGTGATCTTAACTACGAAATTAATATTTATTGAGCCTTTCCCATGTGCTAGAGCCATGACTGCCTCTCAACTGAGACTACCAGATTTATGGAAGAGTGCATGCTATCTCTTCCAGGTTTTTTTTTTTTTTAAAGATTTTTTTATTTATTTATTCATGAGAGACAGAGAGAGAGAGAGAGGCAGAGGGAGAAGCAGGCTCCCAAGGAGCAGGGAGCCCGACGTGGGACTCGATCCCGGGACCCTGGGATCATGACCTGAGCCGAAGGCAGACGCTTAACCATCTGAGCCACCCAGGCGCCCTCTCTTCCAGGTTTTTAATAGGTGCTGTAATAAACCTACACAGAACCTTCTCATCTCTCTCTCTCCCTCCCACCCCAGGTCATGTTGATATGTTTATAATCTTCAGTTTTGAAGTGTGTAAATCTAAAACTGAATGCCAGAAATCTATGACTTCCTTTAATTCCAATATAAGTCTTGCACAAAGTTTGTTTTTTTTGCAAGTTATCATGAACAGCCCTATGCATGTGACAAACAAAAGATATCTTTTTAAAACAATGGAAGCAATTTGAAGCAATATAATATTGACACTGGAAACCAATATCCGTATTTAAATTGTGCTTGTGTGGAGAAATGGGAGATAACAAGTTTGAATTCAAGCAAAAATGTCACATTGACATAAATGCAGTAAAAGTTCAAAAATGAAAAAAAAAAAAGTTCAAAAATGGAGGATCTGGGATGCCTGGGTGGCTCAGTCAGATCAGTGTCTGCCTTTGGCTCAGGTTCTGATCCCGGGGTCCTGGGATCAAGTCCCACATCGGGCTCCTTGCTCAGCTGGGAGCCTGCTTCTCCCTTTGCCTGCCTTTCCCCCCTCCTCATGCCCTCCCTCTGACAAATAAATAAAAAATAAAATCTTCAAAAATGGAGGATGTAAAAGGGAATGGTCATCAATTTTTAGCATATTTTACATTTAATTTTAAGTAAACATGAGAAAAAAAAATATTAGAACTGACACCTCCCTTTAAAAGGTTTCAAGAATTAAACTTCTGTTGTTGTCCAGATTGGGCTGTTCAGTGAGTCTCCAGACCTTAAGAGGTTGCATTCCACCCTCGTTGTTTCTCATGCAACTGTGGCCCAGTTCACTCTGCCTCAATTTCTCTTTCTGCAAAATATGCACAATAAGTGCATCTTGTACCATAGAGATGTTGTGAGACATAGCTAATAAATGATTATAAAGCATAGTTCTTTGAAGTATAAAGTACTGCATAATTACTAAATACTATAATAATCATTCTCATAATAATAGTAATTTTCAACCAACACATCAACCAGACCCAGATGCTTATTCACCTCCCATTTAGGCAACAGTGTATCTGCCACCTATGAAGTAAAGTAAAAATCTTAAACTACAGGCGAGCTCCACCTCTTCCTCTTCCCTATGCAGAATGTGAAGTCGGTCTGCCAGAGATCTATCTCAGTTGCCTCACCTGCTAGCTGTATGATCCAGCTTGCATGAGACAGTGAAACCTCTCCAGCCTCTACTCCTTCCACTGTCAAATGACAGTGATAGTAACGCCCACCTCACAGGATTGTTGTGAGAGGTCAACCAGTGAGTACATGCAGAGCTGTGCACAGTGCCTGGCAGACCGTAAGAGCTCACTGACTGCTACCGGCGCTAAGGACTAATGTTGAGTAGCCGTCTAACCATGGTACTGAATGAAAAAAAGAAAAATCAGTACATTCAGTTTGGAGGATGATCTGAGCTGCCCTCCAGATGATGTGAACATTTATCAAATATAAGCAGTTAATATTAAAATTTGATAGCAAAGTAAAGATTGAGAGGAATTTGTGGTGGAACAGATACATATGTATTTATTTTTATATAGTGGAATATTACACAGCTATAAAAAAGAATGAGATTGTGGCATTTATAACAACATGGATGGAACTAGAGGGTATTAAGCTAAGCAAGATAAGTCAGACTGAATAGCATTGTATGGTGACAGATGGGCGCTACATTTGTGGTGAGCATAGCATAATGTCTAGACCTATCAAATCACTATGTTGTACGCCTGAAACTAATGTAACACTGTGTGTCAACTACACTCAAATTAAAAAAAAAAAGAAAGAAAGAAAAGGTGAGACATTTTACTTACCCAATGTGTTTGTTTGTTTTAATAATTGTACATGAAATAAATGACTACATTTTGGGTATAGATGATGAGGGGAAAAAATAGAGTAAAATGGAAAAGTACAATGCTCCCCATTCCCCAGTCCACTCCTCTCTGCAGTTGGAACCACTGTTAATAATTTGGTGTTCTCATTCCAGACCTTTTCCTGTGCATTTACATTCATGTAAACAAAACAGAATTACCCAATAAATAGGCAGATAAAGTATGTACTTAAGGCACCAACAAATCAAGACCCCCCAATTTTTTTTTGTAAAGAACTTGACATTTTTATAAATGCATAGATCTTTAAAAATCAGAATTTGTTGGGACTTCCTTATGCTTATTGAATTTTAGCATTGTTTTAATCTTAAAGTAAATAACAGGGATATTATTTCATATGTACCATAAGCTCTTTAGTGCTTAGGACCTTTCTTAAGATCTTAATCCAAGCTTGCTTTATAAAGGATATAAACACCTATATTTTACAAAACATAAATATAATCATATTGTTTTGCAGCTTGCTTTATTTGTGTGAGTGATTTTAAACATTGTGCTATTTACTTACTGGCAACCCAAATAAGAAGGAACTTTCCCCATATCTGTCATTATACTCCACCAAGAACTATCCCTGTGTAAGGGCCTTATTAGGACAATTTGAGTTTCAAAAGCTTTCTTTCTTGGTAAAGCAAATTTCATTTTCCATCACATTTTCAAGCCAACGTAATACAATCCTTTTTTAATCTCCTCAGAGTGTATGATGGAGAGAAATCCTGCAGACCAGGAGCTTTCTAAATGGTGACTATGGAGAGACGCCAAGGAAATCAAATGGTGCCAAGTGCAAAATCCTCAAGTTGCTCTCTAAACTAACAAATTCGTTTAGAAGCTGGATTTTACTGAGGCAGGAAGCATTTCACCCACAAAGGTAGAGCACATGGGGAGACTGTATTTGGGACTGGGGAAGAAAGAAGAAAAGTAAAGCTACATTGTACTTCAGAAGACAGTAAGAAGAGAATACTCCCCGAAGAGAAGATTAATGACCTTTTGTGAAGGAAGAAAGAATGCTTAAGCAGTAGTTTATAACTACATGTATTTAAAATATTTCCCTTATAGTAAATTAACTGCTGAAATGTTATTATTCCTTCAATAAGTTCAACGTACTTAGAAGATACAAACATAGGGGCGCCTGGGTGGCTCAGTTGGTTAAGCAACTGCCTTCGGCTCAGGTCATGATCCTGGAGTCCCGGAATCGAGTCCCGCATCGGGCTCCCTGCTCAGCAGGGAGTCTGCTTCTCCCTCTGACCCTCCCCACTCTTGTGCTCTCTCTCATTCTCTCTCTCTCAAATAAATAAATAAAATCTTTAAAAAAAAAAAAGAAGATACAAACATATATGTAAAGAGATAGATCAAATATATAGAGATATAGATCTATAGATCTAGATATACTTGAAATAACCCCGACTTGAAACTACTACAAATGTTTATTACACACATACTGTGAGTAAGACACAGGGGGTATGACTAAGAATTCTAGTCACAAAATCTGCCCTCTAAGAATCAAAAGGCCAGTTGGAGAGAGAAGTTATGGACTCACAGAGGAGGAACCACAACAGTGCAAAACAGGCTGTATGGTAAATGCTAAATGAATAATAGAACCTCTTATCTTTGGAGACCTCTTCCTTCATGCACAGTCTTAGGACCAAGTAAGAGGTGGGACTTAAGTTGTGTTTAAAGGATTTGTAGAAATTATAGGGAGAAGAGGGAAATAAGAAGGATCCCAGCTTTCAAAAAGGCATAATAGTAGAAAAGCACAGAGCACATTCAGAAGACCTTGAGCAGATCCCTTTAACTGAAACAAAGAGTTTGGGTAAGCAGGGTTGGGCCTGTAGTCTGAAGGGTGCTGACAACTAAATTAAGATATGTGGGCATTATCTTTTCAGGCAGTAAAGAATCAAAGCTGGTTTCCCTACTATGAAGCAACATAATTGATGTACACTTAAAAGAAAAAACAACAACTTTTTTATTTTTTAATGAGAGACATTTGCAAAACACAGAAAAGCCTAAGAAATAAAAGTCACCTGGAAAACCACCACCCAGAAATATGTTACACTTTTGATGGGATCACATATACCATTTTTTTCTGGTCTTCTATTTGTGTGTGTACGTGTGCATGTTTATGTATAAATTGGGATTATTCTTTCTTAACATGATTTTGTGAGTACTTTCTTATTAAAAATCACAGCTGCACTGTATTTCATCATATAAATGTAATATATTGTACTTACTCAATTTTCCATTTTTTTATCTGGTCACAAAAATCTAAAATTCATCCAAGGTTAACCTAAGGAGTATGAAGAGAAGATTGGAGTAAAGGATAAGCTGAGAGTGGGAGGAACAGTTAAGAAGCTATTGGTAGAGGACAGCTTATATAAATTAAGGCATATTCACTCTCTAGAATAGTTTATTATATTACAGCATAACTATTGTTTCAAAGAATGATGTTGTTCCTCGTGTACTATTATGGAGTGGTCTCCCAGATATATTTTCTCTTCTCAGTCCCCTGAATTTGGAGTGTCCCAGAACTCAGTTCTCTCTTCTTCCCCATCTACATTTATTTCCTCCCTTGGCGATCTCACCCAGTCCCAGGGATTTAAATATTGTCTACATGCTAACCACCTGATGGCCTGTGGAAAGAAAGGGTATTCTATATTCAGGGGTGGATACAAGTCTTCCGAAAAAGAATTTGAAATTGTAAATAAAATATGCCTGCTCCACTCCGACGCTATCCAATAAGAGACGTTACAAGTACAAAATGCTGGTGTCCTGCTCTGAGAGGGGTCCTTGGAAGTGAGGGGCCTTGTATGCTAGAGCCTAGGCAAGGGCCTGGAGACAAGAGCAGAATGATACGATGAAGGCATCAGTAAGGGGATATCACTATTTCAAAGTCAGGGGATGGGGTGGGTGGAAAAAAATCACCCATCGATTTGGGCAATTTGTTCTTTGCTATCTATTCATTCAGATGTCTATAGAACAATAACCTGAAACTATCATTTGATTTGGCCTCCTAAAAAATGGTATATTACTCATTGTGAAAGCGGGGGAGAAAAGAGAGTTTCTGTGGGCTAATTAAAAAAATAATGCTCCTGAGACAGCAAGCAAATGTACATGATTCTTTATTCCCAATATCATCTCCAGAAATCAAAGTTTCTCTCACTGCCTCTATTGTAAGCTCTGCTTTTCAGCCAATAACACGCTCAGCTAAAATGCGCAAAGAATTCTTTCTTTCCGCATTGAAAAGCCTGGCGACTTTGATATGACTGTAGTCTGCCCCTCATTATACGTGAGTACAAACATGTAAAAA
Source organism: Leptonychotes weddellii (assembly GCF_054177405.1). NCBI lineage: Eukaryota > Metazoa > Chordata > Mammalia > Carnivora > Phocidae > Leptonychotes > Leptonychotes weddellii. The sequence goes on along the minus strand of NC_138373.1, from coordinate 116,858,769 downwards.
ATATTTATACATCTCTCCAAGCTATAGAAAACCATTTTGGGGTCTTGAAAACAGTCTCTTTACAGATGGAGAGAATGTGAGAGAAATGCCCTCAGTGTGCTGGCTAAAACCTGCAATGTCTGCCCAGCACTGTGCTTCCTCTCATAACAGGGGATGCTCTGCTGAATGAGCCCTTGTATGTCAAAACTCAAAAAGCTCTTGTTTGCTACAGTTGAACAAAGCTCTCACAGACAGTGGGATCTGCAGGGTAGCCACCAAGTGCGTTGAACCAACGTTCCCCTCCACCACACTGCCGAATAGTTTATCGTAATGGCAGTTCTCACCTTCATGTATGGAGCCCGGTGTTCGCGGTGCTGTCCTGCACAGAGCTCCCACTGACTTCAAAGGAAATGACATAGAACAGAACCCCATGGTGTAAGGAGAAACAAGCAGCATCTGATCAGAATCAGGCCATATTTTTTTCCATTCTCTCTGTATAAATGGCTAAATTTATATACAGAATATTTAAAGGCCACCTTTCACTGCAGCAGTTTATGAATTGTCAGATGTACATACACTTATTAGGGAGCTCAACACTGAACTGCTTATGTAGGAGGGAAAGGGAGAGGGTTGTGTTGTAGAGAAATCCATCCCAGTTCCACGTTTTTCTTGGTCTACAAGACCCCCTCCCAAGAGACCAAAGTGACTGGGGCTGGCTTAGTGGCTTGTTTAACTTAAAGCTGGCCTTAAGGCAAACCTTAATGAAAAAGAAGGAAGAGACAGAGGAGAAAAAGAGGAGAGGGAGAGGGAGGAGGAAGGAGAAGGGTGGGGGGAGGTATGTTTGTTTAAATCCCTGGATAGGGAAGGTCTCTTTCTAAACTTAAAACTAAGGGGAGGAGGAGTCACTAAAGAACAGTAAATTTAACTACAAAAAAAGAAAAATTCCACATGTCAAAAATCAAAATAAGATATATTTAAATGACAAATAAAAAACTGGGGGAAAATATCGGTGACAACTTAGATAGGTAAAGGATTAATATTCTCCTGAATTTACAAAGAACTCAGGAAAGCTGATTTAAAAAAAGAAAAACACTCCCACAGCTAATATCACACTCCATGGGGAAAACCTGAAAGCTTTTCCTCTAAGATCAAGACCAAGACAAGGATGTCCACTCTTATCACTTTTATTCAACATAGTACTGGAAGTCCTAGCCAGAGCGATCAGACAAGAAAAAGAAATGAAAGGCTTCCAAATTGGTAGGGAAGAAGTAAAATTGTCACTATTTGCATATGACATGATACTACATAGAAAACCCCAAAGACTCCACCAAAAAACTATCAGAACTAATTAAATGAATTCAGTAAAGTTGCAGGATACAATTAATAAACAGAAATCTGTTGGGTTTCTATACACACATAATGAAGTAACAGAAAGAGAAATTAAGAAAACAATCCCATTTGCATTTGCATCAAGAAGAATAAAATACCTGGGAAAAATTAAACCAAAAAAAAAAAGTGCTAAAATTCCCATAGAGTAAACAAAGGATCCATACAATTCACAGAAACATAAATTTAAATGGCCAAAAAACATTTGAAAAATGTTCAGTGCTACTAATAACCAATAAAAGCAATGAAATAAAAACAATGTTTTCATTTCAAACTGGCAAATAGGAAAAATGAAATCACATATTGTAGCCTTTTCAAATATAAAATATCAGAAAATGTAACTCTTGAAAAACGCCTTTTCAAAACACCAACAAAAACAAAGTACCAAAGGCTATACATAATAAGACATGCAGAACCTAAATTTTAAAAAAATGAACTTTCTTCCTGGGCAGAAGAGCCTCATGAGGGACAGGGCCTGCTCAGGGAGGGTATTCTAGCATGATGGCAGCCTATAGGTGTCAGGAGATTAGCTACACATGGGGAGGTCAAGCAAATCAGTAGAATCCTGAGGATAATGATAGGTAAGTTTCTCACTGTGAGAGAAGAGTTGTATAAATAATGATAGGAGAAAGCTAGAATGAGCCCCGTAGTACTGGATTGAAATGGAACATGTCAGTGTGAACTCACAGTTTTCAATATAGGTAGATAGACACAAATAAATATGGATGTGAATGTGGTTTTTATCTATGTATACAAGTGAATGTATGTGAATACATATTTATGTGCATATGTATATGCATAGATTTATTTCCTAGCTCAGTCCAATGACAAGGCGGGGGAGAAGAGACACTCTGGTAACTGATCTAGTGTCTAAATAGTACCTTCTCTTCTCCACGTGGACTTTGTTCTTTGGGGAGCTCATCCATTTCCTAAGGCTTCATGCTGAAGCCTACGTCAAGATCAGACCTTTCACCTAAGCTCCAGATATTCAATGTATTCAACATTTTCAAACTGCTAATATGACTTCTGTACTTGGTTGTCTCACAAACATTTCAAACTTAACATAGTCAAAATAGAAAGTTTAATTTCCCTGTGTTCTCCCCAGGCCTCCCAAGTTCCTCCCCATTGTTCCAACTCTATAAATAACAACACAGGTCATTCACTCAGTCACTGAAGTCAGAAGTCTGGGAGTTATCCTAGCCTCCTCCCTTTCTCTTACCCTTCATAGTCTCTCCGCCAGCAAGTTCAAATTGTTCTACTTACAAAATATACCTTGAATTAATTCACTTGTCTCCATCTCTACTTGTGACCATGCTAGTTCAAGCTACCACTCCCCCTCTCCTAGATTACCGCAATAGCTGTCTAACTAATCCCTCATATCCATGGGGATCTCCTTATGTTGCATTATCAAAACAGCCAGAGTGAACCCTTAAAATGTAATTGAAGCTTGCCTTTCTCCTCCTCAAACCCTTAAAACCCTTCTAGGATTTTCCGGCCTGTTAGAACAAATCCAAGTGTCTGGCTATGGTAAAAAGACTCTGCATGATCTGGCTACCTGCCTAAGGCTTCCAACTTCATACCATGCACTTTATCCCAGCAGTTACAACTCTGCAGTCAGAGTTCCTAGAACGCACCAAGCTGTTACCCGTTTCCAGGTTTTTGCACTTGCCTTTCCTTCTGCTTGCTATGCTCTACTTTCAGCTTTTCACATGATTGTCCCCTTCTCATTCTTTAGTTCTTAGCTTAAGTGCCAGTTCCTCAAAGCAGAATTTCTTGGCCATCCTATCTAAGTAGGATCCTCTATTAGTCCCTATCACAGCCAACTGTTTATATTCTTCCTAACACCAGTTGCAATTGATTTTTTTAAATTTTGTTTTGTTTTGTTTTATGGCCAGTCTCTCTCACTAGAATATAAGCTGTATGTGGGGAGTGATCTTGTCGTTCCTGTTTTCTCTTTCATTCCCATAGCTCAGCATGGTGTCTGCTATATACCATATAGTTGATAAATTTATTTTATTTTACTTTATCTTATTTTATTTTATTTATTTGAGAGACAGAGATAGGGAGAGAGAGCATGAGCGGGGAGGAGAGGGAGAAGCAGGCCCCCCGCTGAGCAAGAAGCCCAATGTGGGGTCTCATCCCAGGACCCTGGGATCATGACCTGAGCCAAAGGCAGACACTTAACCGACTGAGCCACCCCGGCGCCCCTGTAGTTGATAAATTTTTATCAAATTCAAAAACAACTTGTAGAAATTTACTATGTATTAGATGCAAAGGATTCAGAAGTAGAACACAAAATTTCTCCAACTGGCTTACAGTCTAGACGGGAAGCAAATAAGCAATTGCAATTCTGCATGGGTAGTACTGTAATAGGGAAAGTCTCATATGGGAGAGGCCCCTAATCTGGGCTCAAGGCCAATCACAAAAGGCTTATTGGAGGTTGTGACATCGTAGTAAACCTGCTGGATAGATGAGTTAGTCAACAAAGATACAGTGGGGTAGGGCAGAGGCCAAGAATAGTATGTGCCTAGAAAGGAGGCAGACTATGGCATATTCAGGAGGCTAAATGCCTTAGGGGTGGACAGTAGAGATGAGGGTGAAGAGAATGAATGGCAAGAGATGAAGCTACAGAAATAAGGTGACATAAGGGTAAACCCCAACAAATGGTTTTTACTACATCTTGAGGGAGTGAGATGGTCAGTGGAAGGTTTCATGCAGGGAGTAACATGATCAATTTTGTGTCACACAAAGGTTATTTCGACCGCAGCATGTTTAAGGACTGGAAGTCCAACAAGGGTTAGGGGGCTAGACAGCAATCTAGGTAAAAGTCGACAGGATGACAGTGACTGAAACTAGGGCAGTAACAATGGGAATACAAAGACTAAGACTAAGACAAAAAAAAAAAAAAGAATAAGACAGACTTGGAGAGTATTTAAAAAATAGCAAGTGCAGAAACTGGCAATTCAATAAATAATTTGTTAAATGATATGAGGACAAATGGTTAGATATTTGGAGGAAGACTTAGAGCCCTACTTCAAAACTGTATCAAAATAGGGCATATCAAAATAGAAGCACGAGCAGGGGGAGTGGCAGAGGGAGAAGCAGACTCCCCACTGAGCAGGGAGCCCAATGTGGGGCTCGATACCGGGACTCCCGCATCATGACCTGAGCAAGGCAGACACTTAACCGACTGAGCCACCCAGGCACCCCTGACAATTATTTTTAAATAAATGTTTTTAGGATGTTAAAAAATGTAAGTCAAGGAATAACTTCTATTAATATTAATAATAATTTGTAAAAAGTGAGTATATAGAAAATAAAAAACATCTGGATATAAAAAAGGAGCAACCAAAGATGATTAGAATTTACATATTTTTATAGCCATTACAAACTTAATAGATGAGTAAACTCTAGACTAGATACATTTGAAGAGTGACTTTACTGAATTGGAAGACGGTGCTGAGAGATTTACCTAGAACACAGCACAGACAGCCAAAGAGCTAGCTAGCTAGCTAAAGAAAAAGCAGTTAATTAGGAAACATGAAAAACAGATTGAGAGGCTCCAGCCTACATTCAATACAAGTTCCAAAAGAATGGAGGGATGCTGGAAAAACAATATTTGAAGAAATAATAACGAAGTAATTGTAGAATTAAAACACACACACACAGTACTAAGCAGCATACATCTACAATTAATACATTACATTAAAATGAACATCATCTGGGATAAAGAGCTAATTTCAAGAGCTATTACAGAATTAATATGATGGTGGTAACACTGTAAGAAAGTGAACTTCATGAGGTTGTACTTCAGAAAACAGATTATATGGAAAAAATTAAATTTGTTTTCTATCTCATACCATACATAAATATAAACTTAAGAGGAATTAAAAACTTAAATGTGAAAAGCAAATCTATAACACTTTTATTTTTTATTTTTAAAGATTTTATTTATTTGACAGAGAGAGACACAGTGAGAGAGAGAACACAAGCAGGGGGAGTGAGAGAGGGAGAAGCAGGCCTCCCGCTGAGCAGGGAGCCCGATGCGGGGCTCGATCCCAGGATCCTGGGACCATGACCTGAGCCGAAGGCAGACGCTTAACCAACTGAGCCACCCAGGCGCCCCTCTATAACACTTTTAAAAGAAAATTTTAGGTAATATATTTATGACCTTGGGATAGGGGAGGATTTCTTAATTAAGATTTAAAAATGAGAATCATTTAAAAAGTGAATACATTTTCCAAATTTAAGAAGGAAAACTTTATTCAACCAAAAACACCATAAATAAGTGGTAAGACAATCCAAACTTTTCTTTGCAATGAAAGAACGTATTTTCAAAGCCTATATTATACCACTGGATGTCGACAAAGGGGTAAGTGTCCTCCTTGATTGCTGATTAAACCTTTCTCCCTCCCTCCTTCCTTCCTAAAACCCTCTGTTTTGATTAACATGTTATGTGACTATACCACTCACTTTGCTCCTTGTTATACTCATCCTCCTATCCTGGGACACCTGTCATTCCTTGAAGATTTTAGCTGGCAGTTCACTGTCATCCCAACACTATTCTTGTCATAATTCTTAGTGATTTCAATATCCATTTCCTGATACCGTCCTTTCAATAATCTAGCCCCTAAGTATTTGGCCTCCTCTTCTCCAGCACTGCTGTCTTCCAACTTAGCCACTCACTAACATGGTCAAATCTCTAGAACTGCACTGCTCAATCTGGTAGCTACTCGCTTCATGTTGCTTTTAATTTTAAACTTATTAAACTTAAATACAATTTAAATTTCATTTCCTTAGTTGGCCCATTTTCAGTGATCAGTAGCCATGAGTAGCAGCCATATTAGATGGTGGACATGGAAGAGTCCCATCATCAAGGAAGTTCTACTGATCTTCTCTAGATCTTCTTATTGCCCATAGCTACAACTCCTCCATAATGCCAGTATCAAGCATCACACTCTCTGACCAAGGCCTTCTACTCTTTGAGCTTATCTCTGACTCCAACAATTTGTCAAATATATTTGGACCTATAATCTATTAAATCTTCCACCATTTTATTGTTCCTTACCCTGTGCCATGTTCTACTTCCATTATTATCCAATTTAAATTCCATGATCAACCATTATGTACCTCCCCTTGTGTCGTACATCTTAAACTACCTTGTCCCTCTTACTTTTTTTTAACATGATAAATTCTAGTTAAATCTAACTTTCTGCCTGTTTCTTATCTGGATAAATCTAATTCTCTACTTAACTCTGCACCCACACCTCTGCTGCTGACTGTGGGTGGAGAAAAAAAAAAACAAAACCCACACAGTTATCACTAACCTCAAGTAGGCCCTTAATGCTACCTACCAATCATTATTGTTCACTAGTGCATTCAGTCTCCCATTCTCTTAGACTACTCATACTTTCTTCTCATTTTCAAACCTCTGACAACTTCTCCCTATTCTCACTCTCAGCTGATGACTTGCATCTTATTTAGCTGAGAAACAGAAGCAATAAGAAAAGAATTACCATCTGTTCCCACCATCACATCTACTCACCTACCTGCACTTGTGTCCATTTGCTCTGCCTTGTCACCTGTTGCTATGAACAGACTGTGTCTATGGTTCTCATGAAGACCAGTCCTCTACTCTACACTAGACCTCACCCCCTCCAGCCTATTTAGGGATCTTGGTACACCAGTTGTCTACTTTCTCTCTGGCATTCTCACTTTTTCCCTCTCTACAGGATCTTTCTTAACATCATGAAACTATGGTTTTATTTATCCCATCTTAAAAAAAACTCCCACTGACCTCAATTTTCCCACCAGTTACTCCTTCATTTCCTTCTTTCCCCTTTAAGCAAAAATCCTTGAAAGAGTAGTCCACCTGTACCCACTACTCTGACTTCTCTCCTCCCACTCTCTCTTGAATCCACACTGATCAGGTTTTTGCCCCCATACTGTATCATCAATTCTCATGTCAAGATCACCAAAGATTTCCATGTGGTTAAATTTACTGGTCAACGTCAGTCCTCATCTTGCTTGACTTATTAGCAATGTGTGTGACCAAGATGATTCCTCCTTCCTTTGTGAGACTCTTTCTTTACTTGACTTCCAACATGGTTTTCTCCCTACCTTACTATTTGCTCCTTCTCAGACTCTTTTGTTGGTTTTACCTTATCTCTGTGACCTCTGAACATTGAAATAGCTCAGCCTTTGGATTTCTTCTCTTCAATGTCTATACTCACTTTGTGGTAGTTTGAACCATGGTTTACAACAATTTGCTCCCTCCCTTCTATAAGGATTGTACATCCACACTTTTGGATTTGTCTTGAAATGCCTCTTCAGTGCACAATATACATCTTTGTCTCATTGCAGGGCTGGGCTATGTGACTTTCTTTGGCCAATGAATGGAATAGAATGTAAGCGTGTGGTGTATGCCACATACAAAGAGAAGCTTTAAATTGGATTGCATTGTTTAGGTTGGCCTTTCTTGCTTCTGCCCTTTGCCACGAGTGTGGCATGTGCCAGATAGTGGCTGTTTCTTCAGCTTAGGGCTCAGATTAGAATACACTTGAATCAGACATAGCTGGCTCACAGCCTAGAGTAGAGTCATAATCAATTTGCCACCCATATGTAACAAGAGCAAGAAATAAATGTTACTCTAATCCACTGAGATTTGGGGGTGGTTTGTTACTCCAACAATGTTGACTAGTAAAAATCCCTTTAAATTCTCCTGAATGCCTGTTTCATATGTCCAGTTGCCAACTGGGCACCTCCACTTGAATGTCTATGAGGCAATTCAACCACAAGAAGTCCAAAAATGAGCTCCTAATCTTCTCTACCAAATGTGATCTTCTTGAAGTTTTTTCATTATTAACTAATAAAAACTCTAACCTTCTAGGATAAAAAAAATAAGAAAACAAAACAAACCTAAAGTCATCCCTGATTTCTCACTTTTGCTTTTATTCCATGCCCAATTTATCAACAAATCCTGTTAGTTCTACTTTCAGAATAAATCAAGATTCTGAAAACTTCTCACTACCTTTACTGGTACCACCTTAGCCCATGCTATTACCATTTTTGCCTGTTTACTGTTATTGTCATACCAATCCCCACCGAAGGGTTGGTTACCTTTGCTTTCTCCATCCACAGTCTCTGGTCCTAAGCATCACTAGAGAAAGTTCCTCTAGAATAGAAAAACAAAAATCATTCAATAACTACCCAACAAATGCTACCCAACCTCAGCTGGGTCACAGTTACTCATAAGTTATCTTTTAATTTTTTCTAATCACTTTTTACCACCTCAGTAACACCTCAGTCCATGATCTTCCACCTGGATTATTTTGAAAGCCACTCACTTTTCTTCTGCTCTTGTGCCCCACAGTGGGCCTTTTAAACCAGTAAGTCAGGGCGCCTGGCTGGCTCAGTTGGTAGAGCATGCAATCTTGATCTCAGGGTTGTGAGTTTGAGCCCCACATTGGGTGTAGAGTACTTCAAAGAAATAAAATCTTTAACCAAACAAACAAACAGTAATCAGATTGGGTCATTTTTTTGCTCAAATCTTTCCTTTCCTCAAATGGCTTATCACCTCACTGAGAGTAAAAGTCAAGTCCTTGTAATGGTCCACAACATCTTTTACATGCTGCACATACATTTTCCCCACCTTACTGCTCCAATCTCATCTCTTTGTGACTCATTTTTGGCCCCACTGGCCTCCCTGTTGTTCCCTGCACCAATCATTTATGCTCCAACTCCAGGGCCCTTGCATTTGTTGTTCTAAGATGTTCTTCCACCAAATATCTCTGGGTCCTGTTTCCCCACCTTCCTCAGGTTTGACTCAAATGTTGGTCTTCCAGTGAAGCTTTCCTTGACCACCCTATTTTAAGTTGTAATCCTTCCCCAGAACTCCCTATCCCCCTTCCCTGCTTTATTTCTGCCTATAGCATTTATCCCAGGGTATGTAAAATCCAATATACATAAACTTCACTTATTTATTGTGTTTACTGTTTCTCTCCCTATACTAGAATATATGCCTCATGAACTAAGAGGGGTTTTTTTCTGTCTTGTTCACTGCTGTATCCTCTAAGTGCACTAAGTGCTCAATAAATATTTGTTGAGAGAATCAGTGTAACTAACAAAGGGTAATATGCATAATATATAAGTGCTCCTACATGTCCAAGAAAACATAAAAATAACCAACAGAGGGGTGCCTGGGTGGCTCAGTCAGTTAGGCATCCAGCTCTTGATTTCAGCTCAGGTCATGATCTCAGGGTCATGAGATCGAGCCCCGCATGGGGCTCCATGCTGGGTGTGGAGCCTGCTTAGAATTCTCTCTCTCCCTCTCCCTCTGCCTCTCCCCCTGCTCTCATTCTCTCTCTCTCTATTTCTCAAAAAACAAAACAACAACCCACAAAAAACAACCAGCTGAAACATTAAATGAGGATATGAATAATGACCTCACAGAAGAAACACATAATCAGTAAACAAGAAACAGGACTCAACCTCAAGTGATCAGTGAATTAAGCAGGGTGAGATATCTTTTCGTAACCATCAGATTGCCAAAAATTTTAGAAGTCTTACAATACCAAGCATTGGCAAGGATAGGGAGCATCAGTAACTCTCACACACCTGCTGGTACAACTTTGGAGATGTGAAATATCTAGTAAATACTGGCAATACACATACCCTTTACCCAGCAATTCCAGTCCTAGATATAAACCCAAGAAGTATGTGCTAGCAAGTCTTTTTATGGGCAACATGTAAGAGAGTCTTCATGTCAGCATTGTTAAAATAGCCCTAAACTAGAAATTCAAATGTCCATTAATAGAATAAATACATAAATTTGGTACATGCAAACAATGGAGCATTTTATAGCAACGAAAATGAATGAACTATAGCCAAACAAGAACACAAAGACTAGATTCCTGATCCACAGAAACTGTGAGATAATATTTGTTGTTTGTGAGATAATGTTTATTGTTATCCGCCATTAAGTTTTGGAGTAATGTTGTATACAGACATGAGTAAGTAATACAAAAATGGTGGTATTGGTAGGGCTTAATAGAATTACTTAGGGGAATTTTTAAAAATTATTAATACCTGCACTCTGCTATGCTGGTATATCCCACAAATCCTGCACACAAGGACATGGGAGGATATCCTATCACTCCCACATGTCTATGGAACAGTTTGACAATCATCTAGTAGATCTGAAAAGGTTGCTATTTCTTTTTCTCCCAAAACTCTAATAAAAATGAGAACTTAAAAATTACAACCATCAAGTACAACAGAATGTAAAATGAGGCAAGAGTAGATGAGAGATATCAACATAATCTTCAGAAATGAAAAGCATATGGAGAAGTAGTAACTGTTGGGTTTTACCTTCTCCATTCTGCAATGTGCCTGCAGAGCAGGAAGCCTAGGAGAAAGATCCTTATTCCTGCCACAGAATCTTAGAAGTCTCAGGTATATTCCCTTTTAATGCCCTTGCCCTACTGTGGTATGGATTATCTTGATCAGCAACTACTCTAATGCTTACGGTGTACAGAGGCTGGTTGGAAAGTTAAAAAAAAATGCAGACTGTTTTATATCTTAGTTTTCAGGATATGAATTAGGTTCCAAAAATGAAATGTACTTGTATTAGATCTGGAAGGTAGAAATTAGGGGCAGGTCATCTTCTTGTTCCTTTGACCGTTGCTTCTGGCCAGCATGGGTATGGAGACAATGAGTTTTTCTGCTAAATTCTAGGTCCTAGATTTGAGAATGTGGAGATACAGCTGCAGCATGGCAATGGTGGCTTCATGAGCCTTGGGACACAGGTACTAAATTTAGTCTGTTTCACCCCCTGGAGGCCTAGCCTTGCCTCCTTTCCAAGCTCTTCCAGTGAATTTGGAAGCTCCTTATTAGTTGAATTAGATCTCTCTCTGATGGAAAAAAAAATCTAGATTGGCTTCTGTTTCCTCTAATGAACCATGACTGATATACTCATTCTTACAGAATAAAGGAGGTTTACAATCTGGAGAGGTGCCAAAATGGTACTAAAATATCACTCCATGGATTATTTGCTGATTGCAAGTGAAAAAAAATGTAATTTAACTGTGGGGAGCTCTGGCTGTTGCCTCCCTAACCCAGTAATAAATGTTAGCATCACTAAAAGTGGACAATCAGAAGTAATGTGCCAAAAATGTGATGTAATATAAAGTACATAACACCAGCTATGCATTTTCCTGACAAAAATGTTTAACTTGAATTGAAATCAGCCTTTATATTTCATCTCCAGTTTACAGGAAATTTAGGGGTAAATGAACATGTTAAATGACACCAAAAAAGAAACAATCAGACCAATCCAGAAGATGGGACAAAGCTAGGGACAATGGGCCCAATTCAACAATTCAATGACATAAAAAAGAGGGAGGGGAGCACCGTTGACATCAAAAGAAAATTAAACCACACAAACCTGAGCAACACATGGTTTTTATTTGAATCCTGGCTTGAAAAAAAAAAACCGTACAACACATTTTTTGAAACCATTGAGAAAATATGAATATGGTCTGTTACATAATATGAAGATATTATTATTAGTTTTAATTATGATAATGATATTGTTTTTAAGAGAAGCGTTTTAAAGTATTTAGGAGTGAAATGTCATGATGTCTATAATTTAATTTAAAATACTTCATGAAAAGAAAGATGAAGAAGAAATGGCCAATTGTTCAATCAAGGAGCAAGTATATTGGTAGCTATTATGGTATTCTACTTTTCTTTTTTTTTTTGAGATTTTATATTTAAGTAATCTCTACACCCAACATGGGGCTTGAACTTACAACCTCGAGATCAAGAGTTGCACGCTGTACTGACTGAGCCAGCCAAGCACCCCTTCACTTTCCTTTATATTTGAATATTATAATAAAACTAAAAATAAACTTAGTGGTAGAAATAAAGTGATGAACTCATAGGTTGAGGCAGTAACTGAGTCAAGGCTGCTTTTACTGTGGACATATTTGTAAGCTGAAGGGAAGAAGGCAATACAGAGAGAGAGGGAGGAACTGGAGTGAAGTCAAGAGGTGGGACAGAACGGATTGTAAGGACATGTGAAGAGTTTGAACCCAGAAAGGAAGACCAGCACCTATTCCTCTGAGACAAGGACAAAAAATAATGAGTGAAGAGATGACAGCATTCTAAAGTGGAGACAGCGAAATGGGAGCATCCTTCTGCTGGAGGAAGACTAAGGATAGACCAAGGATAGACCAAGGATAGTGAAGGTAGCTGTGGGGACTTAAGGAGGATGAGAAAGTTCTGGAAATGATATTGGATAAATTCTTTAGAGATACATTCCTGAAGAGAGGTGTTACCTCTCTTATGAAGTTAGACAGCATCCATTTATAAGTGAAGCAAATCAGGATGATTTTATGATTTCCTTCAGGCATGTTCATCAACCGGGGAATGGAAGAAAGAGCAGAGAATACTAAATTTGCCCTAAAGTGGAGGAAGGGAAAGTGGGACAATCCCACAAATCAAATAGATGAGTGTGGGTGTTTCTAGGTTTTTAGTAAGGCCATACCCAACTAGCTGCTCATAAGAAGCCCCCTGTATGGAACTTTGAGTAAGACTGGATGAGTATTAACACACTAGGACAAGAAAGGCTGAAAGGGATAGGAAGTCATGTTTGCTCTCAAGGATGGTATAATAGGAGTGAAGATGTGGGACAAGCAGAGGGAATGAAAAGTTGTAGTCAAGACAGGAAACACAGAGGGTGAGAGTTTGGGGATTATAAAATTCCAAGTGGTGTTGAGGTCCCATGTGTGACCACCCAGATGTGTAACTGAAGTAGAAACTAGTCGGCCAAGTTATTAGATGAAAATGAACATGGATGTAGTAGGCAGCCTCTGAGACAGCCCCTGAAGATCCCCCCTCCCATTACTCACACCCTGGTCTAATTCTCTCCCTTTGATTATAGACTGGACCTACTGACTTACTTTTTTTTTTTTTTTTTTTAAGATTTTATTTATTTATTTGAGAGAGAGAAAGTGCACAGAGCAAGAGGGAGAGAGAGCACCAGCGGGGCCGAGGGGTACAGGGAGAAGTAGAAGCCGACTCCCCACCAAGCAGGGAGCCTGACGCTGAGCTCGATCCCAGGACCCTGAGATCACGACCCGAGCTGAAGGCAGACGCTTAACCGACCAAGGCACCCAGGAGCCCCTTTACTGACTTACTTTTAACTAATAAAATAAGGCAAAGAATAATGAGCTATCACTTCTGAGATTAGGTTACAAAAAGACTGGCTTCCATCTCACCTGCCCTCTCTTGCTTTTTCATCTGTTTGTTCTATATGAAGCCAGCTGCCATGTTGTGAGCCGCCCAGTGGAGAGACCAACCAGGCAAGGAACTCAGGAAGCCTTCTATCCAACGGCCCATGAAGACATGAGTCCTACCAACAACCACATGAGTGAGCTTGGAGTGACTCCTCCCCAGCCAAGCCTTAGATGACTAAAGTCCAGTTGACACCTCATTGCACCCTGTGAGAGTCCCTGAGCAGAGGATCCAGATAAGTCTTACCCAGGGGCACCTGGGTGGCTCAGCTGATTAAGCATCCCACTCTAGATTTCCACTTGGGTCATGACCTCAGGGTTGTAAGATCAAGCCCCACATCGGGCCCTGTGCTGGACATGAAGCCTGCTTGGGATTCTCTCTCTCCCTCTGCCTCTGCTCCCCCATCCCCTGATCTCTCTCTGGCTCTCTCTTTAAAAAAAAAAAAAAAAAAAGTCTTGCCCAGATTCCTGATGCACAGAAACCGTAAGATAATAAGTATTGTTTTAAGGTGATAAGTTGAGGTGATTTTATATGCAACCATAGATAACTAATACAATGGATGTTGATGTCTGAAGAAGGACAGAGGACAAGCTAGAAAGGAAAACCATGCAGCCAGGAGCAGTAGGCCTCCTAAAGACTTAAAGCAGAGCTTCTCCAATGTTCATGATGCCTACAAATCACTTGCGGGTCATGTTAAAGTTCAGATTCTGATTCAGCATTTCTGGGGCTTGAGGTAGGTAAACAGGAGTTAGGAGAATCCGAAACAATATGCTTGTGGAAGCGGTCAAACTGTTCACTAAAATAAAGAGGCAGATTAAGGCATATATAAGCTAGGGCCTACAGGGAGGCCAGGGAATAATAATAGAAGGATCAGATAAGCAGATCAGTCTGGGTGAAAACATAATGCACTGAGTATTGCCTAAGACTATCTTTTATGGGTTCTCCACAGTATGGTGTTTGGACAGGTCTCTCATGGTTAGGGAATAGGATTCTCTCTGTCTCTCTCTCTCTCTTAGTACCTACCTCTATTTAATAAAAACTGATTTAGAAAGGCCATTAGGGTAGATGGAGAAATAACTCATTCATTTAACAACCCTAAACTGAGCACTTATTATGTGCTAGGCATTGAGCAACAAAGTAGATGAGAGAGGCCCTGTCCCCATGATGGAAACAGCAGAGGAGACAGATGTATCAAGAATTACTGGAATACAAGTTGATTGGCCTTATAATAGAGGTATGAAAGTATGGTAGCCTGACCAAGGAAGTGATTAATTTCTCCCAAGAACCCAGAGGTAAAAGAAGGTTCAAAGAACAGGTGAGGTGTGCCCTGGGCCTTTAGCGGAGTACACGTTGAAAGGTAGTCAGGGAATTCTAGGTAGATTGGTTTGTAAATAAAACTTTCTCAGAACCCTTCCTTGTACCAGTAGCTGATGCTCACACAGCAACAGACTTCTAATCTTTGTTTGGTTTCCTTTGTGGGAAGAGAACTTGCAAACTGTCCAACATAAATATTGCCCCCCTTGGCTGCTATATTTCTCATTGTCAATGATTAAATTGATTTTCTGATACAAATTAGACTCACATGAGTTTGGGATGCAAGAGCCAGTTCTTCTCAGGGCCTGAGCAAGCCAGGATCAAGCCAAGATTGAGTGACCCAGATTTACAAGGACAGAAAACGCAGATAACCTAGAAGGGCAACATCTTTTCTGACCAACCCCCCACTCCCCCTCTGTACACAGTGAATGACAAACCTAGAGGACACAAGGATGCTAACATTGTTTACCGAAAGGTACAAAAGGCAAATACTGTAAGACTTAGGGTTGGGGTAAGAACCTTGAAAGAAAGCTAGCCAGAGACCTAATGAACATATTTGAATAGATACAGAATTGGGGGTACTGCAGTCATTTGTGTGCATCAACAGCGAGCCCTTGGTACCATGCTTTTATGCTTTTGGCCACAGCAAAGACCAATAAAGAGAAGAGAGCTTGCTGAACTGTTCCTGAAGCCTCTTTGAAATTGTACAGAAGGTCAGTTTGACATCACACACTAATGTTCTGCTTGATCAAGTCTGACCAGTTTTTCTCTCAGTTAATAGGGCAGTGCTTTCCCTGCTCTGTGATTTCCCACTGGCCTTGAACTGCTGTGGTAGCAGCAGGGACAGATGGAACCCCAAGCCAAGGGTGCATGTGCCTACCTGGGCACCCTCAGTGAAGGCGCCCTGGGCGGCCACGCCCTGCCCCGGCTCCAACTTGAATTGAGTCAAACACAGCCATCCCAACATAAAACTGTCACCGTGTCCTTGGCCCGCCCCCTTGTATTGAAGTCTTAAGGTTTTGAGTTCCACGACTCGTTTTTCTCTTCACAGTATAAAATTCTATGTGAGAGTCCTCAGAAGAAAATTCCAAAGGCATTATTTTTCCCCACTGAAATGTTTATGTCACACTTGAACAGCAGATCTGATTCACATACAGCGTCAAACATTTCATTACTTTTTGTTACTGCTCGGTCTTTGTCAGTATGCGCATGTGTATTTTTAGAGAGTTGAAATCAGGGTGTTCATTATCCTGTTTATTAAATTGATTTCACATTTGCCACCTTTAGACACAGACACAGAGACACACACTCGTGCCTCAGGGTAGGCCAGATTCTTATCATTTAAAGCAGGTACAGAGTATTCCAGTGTAGTGAGAGGGCAGGATTTGCTTAGCCCTGTCCTTTATTATTGCGTTTTGGTTTGTTCTCAGTTTTGAATATTGTGAATAAAGCTATTATGTACATCCTTGTCCAAATTGCCCTTTTTTCTCTTAGGTTATTGACTTGGAACATATTTCCCCAAGGAAGGAGCCAATGGGTAAACAGTGAGGAATCACTGAAGGATTACAAGCAGAAAAAGGGCATGTCATATTTTCATCTTTAAAACATCTGTCCAGGGAGGGTAATATGTATTCCAGGGTTCTTATGAACACTAAGTGAGGTCAAGAAGTTGAAGGAAGAGTAAAGAAATTGTGCAGACACAGATCATTCTACTCAGAATGTTCTCAGGAAGTCTACCTATCAGAGTCTAATCATAGTTAGCTGCAGATCATCCATGGATTGCATCACACAATCACACACTCAAAGTGTTTTTCTTGGGTTCTTATTTTATCTCTGTATGCTGAGGACAATACAGCGCCACAAGAAGCAGTGGATCCCAACAAATACCCATTAAAAAACAGACCTGTCCTTTGTCTCATGGGTAAGCACCTGTTTCAGGAACCCAAACCAACCTCAGAAGCAGGAAAGTGGCCTCCTCTGAAGCATGACAACTTCTGTGACCTGATAAAGAGAAAGGAGACATTATCTAGTCTAGACATTGGCTTAAGGGCAGCTCCTCACATTTCTCTTCTCTCTTTTCATTTTATTCATTGTAATCCTCTTATTCTATTTAAGTCCTGTTTTTTGCTTCTCTCTCTGCTCTTAAGCACTCAAAATGCTCTGGCTTCACCACCTCTGGGCTCTGTGTTCTATCTGAAGAGGTGATCTTGATGGTCTCTTCTGGCCGTTGGAGCTCTGAGATCGGGGGCTCTGTAGTTCTGCCCACTCTCTGGACGGCAAGGCCTGGTCTGGCTCCAACCTCGGTATTCTCACACCATGAACCCCTGGCTCTTCAGGTAACTCTGTCAAGGTGCGGCATCGGAATCACCTAAAAACATGCTAAAATGCAGGGTCCTGGCTCCAGGCCTGTGGAATCAGAGTCTCAGGAGCGACGCTGGAGGAAGCTGGGTTGTTATTGTTGTTTTAATAAAAGGCAAACATGTATTCAACAAACATGGCCACCGCCTTAAAGGAACACCTATCCCTGCAAATCCCTTCACTCCTTACCTTCCCAGTCATTAGCTCTTCTTCTTCAAGGTTCTGCTTTCTGAAACAGGTCAAAACAGTCACAGCAGAGTCACATCAAAGACGACAGGTTCAAATGATAGGACTGGCATCAGAGAGACGCACAAGGGAGAAGGCCTTTTCAATCCCACTTATTCCAGTCCTACCTGCTCTGCAGTTGCCTAATCTATACCATTAAGGCTGGCACTAAATGTGACATTGGACGACTGTCATAGGTAGAAGTGTGTCTCCCCCATACCCCACCCCAAATTCACATGCTGAAGCCCTAGCTGCCAGCATCTCAGAATGTGACCTTATTTGGAAATAGGGTCTTCACAGATATAATTAGTTAAGATGAGGTAATACTGGAGTAGGGCAAGCCTCTAATCCAAGACGACTGGTGTCTATAAAAAGGGAAAATTTAGACACAAAGAGATAAGCACGCAGGGAGAACACCATGTGAACATAAAGGTTAAGATTAAAGTGATGCCGGGCGCCTGGGTGGCTCAGTCGTTAAGCGTCTGCCTTCGGCTCAGGTCATGATCCCAGGGTCCTGGGATCGAGCCCCGCGTCGGGCTCCCCGCTCAGCGGGAAGCCTGCTTCTCCCTCTCCCACTCCCCCTGTTTGTGTTCCCTCTCTTGCTGTGTCTCTCTCTGTCAAATAAATAAATAAAATCTTAAAAAAAAAAAAAAAGATTAAGGTGATGCATCTATGAGGTCAGAATGCCCCAGACTGCCAACAAATCACCAGATGCCAGAAGAGAAGCACGGGACAGATCCTCTCTCCCAGCCTTAGGAGGAATCCACACTGCCAACATCTTGATTTCTCTCTTCTAGCTTCCAGAACTGGAAGACAATACATTTCTGTTGTTAAGCCATTCAGTTTGTGGTGCTTTATGGCAGCCCTTTGCAAACGAACACCGAGACCTTCGTTACATTCCTGGCTTGGTCACGGGGACCTTAGGCTATCACTCTAGCTCCTCTGGGCTGCCATCTCATCAGAAAGACAGGAAATATGTTGTGTTCAACAATGAGATCTGTGTGACAGCACCTGTGAAGCACTGACTGTTAGTGAAATTATCATTCACCAAGTGGCCAGTTGGGGAACTGCTTTGGGAAGACCATAAAAGAATTCCTTGATAACCAAGAATGATCTTTACTATATAAAGACAGCACCAGATATGTAGGTGCCTTCAGTTAGCCAAAATGTGTGGTTAGTACAGAAGAATTCCCTGTGCTCCGGTCCAGAGCCAACCCCTCCACTTGTATATCAGATTGTACCCCTTCTCGCCTGGTCAAGAACATCACTCCTGCATTCTCTCCTTTCCCGATTACTCCATCTTGACGTCCTTTGCCGAAACCTCTTTTTCTCCCAACTTATTAATGTTGGCATGCTCAAAGGCTCAGTCCCCAGACCTCTTCTCTATCCACACTCATTTCCTTAGTGATCTCATTCAGCCTTTGGCTTTAGATACCATCTGTATGCCAACAACTCCCACATTTATAACTCCAGCCCAGACTTTTTTCCCCTGAACTCCAGATTTGTATATCCAACAACTTGCAGCCTTCTCCATCTTGATGATCATAGGTATCTAACTCATCTGTTTTTTTTTCTTTCTTACACACCATGTCTAATCCATAGCAACTCCAATGGACTCTACCCACTAATGCTACCCAAAATCTGACTACTTCTCATCACTTCCACTATTACAACCTAGTCTATGTCAGCATTGTCTCTCTTTCTGATAAATGAAATTGTGTTCTATCTGGTTTCCCCCTTTCCACTCTTGCTTTCATACAATCAGCTCACAACACAGCAGTCAAAGTGATCTGGTTATAACATGAGAGAACATGTCACTCCTTTGCTCAAAACCCTCTAATAGAGACCCATGTCATTCAGAATAAAAATCCTACAGTGTAAAAGTAGAAGTCTCTACAGTGGCCTACAGGTCCTTGTTCCTTCTCCCATCTTCCACAATCCCCTCCCCACCCCACTGCTCCAGCCACCCTGGCTTCCTGATATTCTTCAAACATACCAAACACACTCCTGTGTGGCTGTTTCCTTTGTCTGGTGTGCTCTTTCCCTAGACGTTCACTTGGCCAATCCTTTCAACTCCTTCAAGCTTTGCTCAAATGTTACCTTCTCAATAAGGCCTACCCGGACTATTCTATTTAAAATTGCAACCAGCTCCCAACAGTTCCAATTCCTCTTATTCTGCTCTCCTTCTTTTTCTAGAACACCAATAGACTCCTAGCATACACTATGTACCATACTTATTCATTATGTCTATTGCTAATTATCTATCTCTCCACACTAGAATACAAGTTCCATGAGGGCACGAATCTTTGTTTTGCTCACTGATCTATTTCAATCTCCAAGAACAGTGCCTATCACATAGCAGGCACTCAATAAATATTTGTTGAATAAATGAAAGATTAAGAAAATAGGAATTTATATTTCTCTTTAAAAAGGATGTCTTATTTTTTTGGTGCAAATTCTCATCCTGAATTGAAAGCTAAAGGACTCATCTGTCAAGTTCCCAGTGAGTGGTTTGGCAATTATATCAACTACAGGCAGGTCCTCTTAGGTCGATAGACACCTGAGGCTATTTATTTTATTGGTGAAAGCTTGGTGTGAGAGCATTTTGGTCCAGTTCACGAAAACAGCAGTGTTCTAACCAGCAGCTCCAATAAATCTTACACATTCTTGAGCCCATAAGTCCTGGCCTCTTGCCTCTCTACACATCCATTCATCCAACTAAGAAGAACTTCTTGTTGGAGCACACAGGAGCACTTGATTAGTAAAAGCAATGGGAAGGAACACAATCTTCTTCCTTTTCTGCCCTGGGGACAAAACTTTACAGTGACTAGATCTTTGCTCAGTACATACAGCATGTGATGAGAAAGATTTTGCATCTCTTTCCACAAATACTGGATGGCTTGCCCAATGTCCAGAGACAGATAAAGTAAACACATGGAGCCATACACTGATACAGTCTTATTCCAAGACAAGCTGTGTTTACCTCCGGGATTGTCAGTTAGTACAGGGCCATCAAAATCCAGAGAGACTAGTAGGCTGAGAGACGATTCATCCAAAAGAGTGTGTTGCCCATAATTTTCTGATTTCAATCTTCCTATCTATACCTCTTGCTTGTCCCTTGCTCCATTACACTAGCAGTCTCTTGTAACTGGGACTATGGCTTATTAATTCATGAACTCTGAAGCCAAATTGTGTGGGTTGAGTCCCAGCATTAGCACATACCAGCTGTATGAGCTTGGACAAGTTATTTAACCTTTCTGTGCCTTGATTTTCTAGACTGTTAAATGAGCATAATAACATTACCTGCCTCATGGGATTGTTGTAAGGATGAAGTGAATTAATATATATTTACATATAAAAATCACTTAGCACAACATCTGGCATGTAGGAAGTTATGAATATATATACTATAAATATGTATTCATATGTGTGTATATACGTATACATGTGTGTCCTCATTTATGTAATTAGAAGCATTTTGTACCTCGGTGAGGTGACAGAAATTATCTAAGATTGTCTTTCAATGTAACCCCTGCATTAGAATCATGAATGAGCCAGCCGTTTGCTGAAAAGATTCTAATAAGATGTTAGGGAGAAGGGTTGAAGCTTAAACCCCAATGTGATTATATTTGGAGATAGGGCTTTTAGGAGTTAATAATATTAAATGAGGTCATAAGATTGGGGTCCTAATCTCATAGGATTGATAGCTTTATAAGAAGAGGAAGAGACAGAGAGATCTCTCTTCCTCTCTCTCTCTGTGCACCCACTGAGGAAAGACCATGTGAGGACACAGCAAGAAGGCAGCCATCTGCAAGCCAGGAAGAGAACTCTCATCAAGAATTGAATTGGCCAGCACCCTGACCTTAGATTTCCCAGCCTCCAGAAGTGTTAGAAATAATTTTTTGTTGTTTAAGTCACCCAGCCTGTAGTATTTTATTATGGTATCCTGAGTAGACTAAAACAAGTTGAAACAGGATGAGTGCCCAGATGATCCCTGATAATGGAGGTTTGTTGCTGGGATTCATGGGCCACCATGCGATGTCCTCTGCTTCGTGGCAGCCATTCTTAGTCACAGGGCTTCCCAGATAGGGATATCTATAGGCTCATGGAGAAATGAAACAAAAGCTCAGCATGGATTAGGATATTGCCTACTCTTGGTTTAATTAGTATTTGTATTTCCTGGTTGAGTTTGTCACCATCTAACACAGAGTGAGCCCTATCAAGCAGTTTGACACCAAACTCGTCTTGGCCTCCTTCTGACTAGCTCGTTCCCAGGAAACTTTGGTTCTAAGCACGTGTGGCTGGAGCAGTAGCAGCGGTTTCACATGGTAAGAAATATTACAACTTTATGCAGAACAAACCTTTCTCAGAAAGGGCTGCCTAGAAGACACTTAGCTTCAGGGCTGTCTCCCTAGTATAGAGTCCAGCCCTTTCCACGACAACAAAGCTTGAAAACAGCAATGTTGAGGTAAACTGTTCTATAATGCTCCTTGTGTTAGTTTTCTAGGACTGCTGTAATGAAGTACCACAAACTGGGTGGCTTAAAACAACACAAATTTGGGACGCCTGGGTGGCTTAGATGGTTAAGCGTCTGGGATCAAGCCCCATGTTGGGCTCCCGGCTCATCAGGGAGTCTGCTTCTCCCTCGCCCTCTGCCTCTCCCCCTTCTCATGCTCTCTCTCTGTATCTCTCTGTCTCAAATGAATGAATAAAATCTTTTTAAAAAATTTTAAAAAATAAAACAACATACATTTTATTCTCTCACTGTTCGGGAAGCCAGAAGCCCCAAATCAAGGTGTTATCAGAGCCATGCTCCCCTTGAAGGATCTAAGGAAGAATTATTCCTTGGCTCTTCAAACTTCTGGTGGCCTCAAGCCTCCCTTTGCCTGTGTCAGGATAACTCCAATTTCTGCCTACAGTCATCTTCGTAGGCCTTCTCTGTGTGCATTTCTTGTATCCCCCTTCTATTCTTCTAAGAACACCAGTCACTGGATTAAAGCCCATTTAAATCCAGTATAACTTCTTCTTAACTATATTTGCAAAGATCCAATTTCCAAATAAGGTTACATTATGAAGTTCTGGGTAGACATGAATTTTGGGTGGGGTGGAGGGACACTATTGAACCCACTATATTGCTTTAGTTAAGATTCTTTAGTTGAAAAGTACAGAAAAACACACGAGTCATATTACGGAAAAAAAAGAAAGAAAGACAGGATTTGTCCTGTCTAGGACACAGGAGTGTTTTACAGAATCCCAGACAAGTAAAGCAGTCAGGCCAAGAGGAAGAACGCAGAACTGTGCAGTTATCCAAAGTATTAGTCCTCTCCATGTCCCCCCGCCCCCACACTTATCTCAGTTCCCCCCTGCCTATCAGCTTCATTCTCTCTCTAGACTGGCTTTCTCCACATCTCCCTGCCCTCAGCAGGCAGCAGATGACCAACCCATTCATCCACAGTTTACATTTCTGTTCAAATAATCAGTTCAGACTGGATAGACTTGGTCCCGATTCTAAATTCCCCAGAGAATCTGATTGGCCCATCTAGGATTAATTGTTCAATCCTGGTCCAATCCATTGTGGGTAGGTGGGTGGAGTGATGTGGTAAATCCAACTGGGGGATGGGAAAGCAACTCTCAGAGAAAGATGAATCACCGGGAGCAGGGTGGGTAACCCAAAAAAGGTCTACACATGTCTTGTGTTTTATAGCACTAAACAGAGAACAAAGTGTTTTTGTGTATAATCTCATTCGATTTGTGCAAATTCATTCAGAGTAGGCATAATTGGCCTTTTGCCTATTTTACAGATGTAGAAACAGACTCAGAGAGATGAGATAACTAGCCCATAAAGATGGTCACTGTCAGAGGCCAGACACAACATCATGTCTTCTGACTCCTGGCCTGACTCTTTCACCTCAACACGCAACACAGAAATGTAATAGCTTCGTAGTTTGCATTGCAACCCAACGTCACTTACGCCTAGTTTTATTAACCAAGCTTACAAATACACTTGCAAAAATAAAATTTCCTGGTCTGAAGATTACAGCCATTCTATTCTTGTCCAACTCACCCAGTTTTTCCCACCTCTCATTTTCCTTCTTTTTTCCTGGGGCACAGTTTCTTCACCATTCTAATCCCCTTGACATTATTCTCCCAGAAAGTTTTCACCGGGATTTAGTATACTAAAATGAAAACAGAAATCATTTTCCTTTTCACGTTTGAACTCAAACCCTCCTCCTTTGCATTTTATTTTATTTCCTTCTTACTAATTCTGGCATCCACTCAATTCACAGTGTTTGGGGAAATGGGGCTGTTTTGGGCTACCCCTCTTTAGTTCTTTTATTCATTGCTTACATTTTCTCTGATTCAGGCTCCTTCTTCTCATTTTTTTACTCATTGGATTTCCCAATCTCATGGCCTCTTAGTAAATGATTTTGCCTTCTGTTTACTGAAACTCCATTAATTACCCAGGCCTTGTTTAATTCCCTTGAACTTTCTGTCTCTATTTTATATTCAGCTTCTTTCCATTATCTCAGGGAAAAATCATTCCTCTCCTCTTTAGAGATAAAAGTTTTCTCTCCTAAATCTGCCTAGAACCATCAGCCTCACATAATTCCTTCTTTCTAACAATTGTCTTTAGCTTTCATTTTTAGGTTCTCATTTTTTTCCTAGGGAAAAACGACAATAATCCAAACCTTTGATAGGCCTTGCTGCCCCTTTCTGTCTTTGCAGCCATCCCTCTGGAATAAATGGTCTCTGCCCACTACCTTCATGTTGTGCTCCCCATTCCTTCCCTTTTTTCAGTCTGGTGTCTCTCTCCACCACTCTGTTGAAACTGTGCTTTTTGAAAATGTCTTCCATTTCTCTCTCACTTTGTTCATGTTTTCTTTTCTTTTTTTTTTTGAAGATTTATTTATTTATTTGAGAGAGCGCACACACTCTCTCAAAGAGGGAGGGAGAGAGGGAGAGAGGGAGAGAGGGAGAAGCAGACTCCTCACTGAGCAGGGAGCCTGACACAGGGCTGGATCCCAGGACCCTGAGATCATGACCTGAGCTGAAGGCAGACACTTAACCTACTGAGCCACCCAGGTGCCCCACTTTGTTCATGTTTTCCCTTAAATAGTCAAACATCGTTATAAGAGCTGCTTTAACAATCTTATCTGCTAATTCTATCCATCTTTATCATTCCTGGGTCCTTTGGGGGTGATTTTTCTTCTGGTTATAGGTTACATGTTCCTGCTTCTTGGCACATTTAGTAAATTTTTATTGGATGCTGGACATCGTGAGTTTTACATTGTTGAGTGTCTGGGTTTTGCTGTCTTCCTTTTAAAAATTGTTGTGTTTTGTTATGGTAAGCAATAAAGGTACTTGATCCTTTGGGGACTTGTTTTTAAGCCTTTTTAGGGTGGATGTAAAGTCGCCTTTATTCTAGGAGTAGTTTGGTAACATTACTAAAGCATGGTTTTTCAAGGGTTCCTGTAGAACACTCCTAGTGATCAATGAGGACTCTCCTCTCTGCCTAGTGAGAACTTGAGCAATCCCAGCCCTGTGTAAGCTCAGGAACTATTCAGTTCACAGCTCCCCAGCCTCTCTCTACCTAAACTGTGGAATTTCACTGTACTCAGCAAAGACTCCAAATAAAGCCATACAGACTTCTGGAACTCTTTTTCTAGGTAGTTTCCTCCTCTCTGCAACTCTTCCCTACAAACTTCCAGCAGCTTCAGCCCTCCTGAATTCTGATGTAGGTTAATATCTTTATTGTAAATTATGTTTTTCATTTACTTTGGCTAATGATTCCAGACCCCTACAGTTAAGAGTCATCCATAAATTCAGGATGATTATGCTGCCACTGAGATGGAAGCCTCATTTTTCCCCTGAGGACATTCCCATTAATTATACATAACTCCTCCATGTATTCAGTATAAAACAAATTTAACTGCATCAAAAAAAATGGCTGTGATAAACAGAATAATGATTAAAAAATAATCTAGTATTCCACATTTGTCAAAAGAAAATAACTTAGATACTCATCACTTGCTGTAGCTTTTATTGATATAAGATGATATTAAGATAACCAAACATTAAGCAAAAGTTAATTGTGTATCTTTCAATTATTCTTCCAACTCTTTTTCAAGAAACTTGTCAACAATTAACATATAGTGTATTATTAGTTTCAGAGGTAGAGTTCAAGTGATTCATCAGTTATATATAACACCCAGTGCTCATTACATCATGTGACACTGGGACTTTAAATGAAAGAAGTGAATTCTGTTTAGGAGAGAGCAAGTAAACTACAATGATGAGAACATGGATGAATAAGGTAGCTTTGTCTAATTCGGGTGTGACATGTGGAAGGGAAGGGTAAAAATGGGTGATAGATATAGAAGATTAACCAACAGTATGCATCGTATCTCTTGAGCACAGGAATAGGACTATATATGAGTGATTACCTCTAGCAGTTTAGGATCTCTTGCTTCTTAAACTTTCTACTGTGATGGCCACATATAAGGCAATGTGGCAATTAAGAAAATATCCAACTAATCGTGATTTAAACCATGGGTGCATCAATTACTGACCTGTTAAGTTCAAGGCAGGTCATCCCAGAGCGGTTTTGGAAACAAAAGTGTCACCATAGTTGGTTTGCAACCTTGGGAGTTCCCTAAGTGAAATCTGAAACTGGCCCCTATACATGGGGGCAAGGAGAGACCAAAGAAAGAGGAGGATCATTCCAGATTGGTAGGTGGCAGTTTTAATAAGCAAGGGGACTTACATACGAGGTTCATCTTGGGTAGCCACAAGACAAGTAGATCTGTATGTCCACTCACCAGAATCTTAAAGGTTTATATATAGAGGCCTTAATGGGGTTCAGTCACATACACAGTTCAGATAGTCTCAACAACACATCACTTTCTCAAGTTGTGCCCTTGAAATGGCTCTGGCTATAGAAATGGTGGGCAGAAAGGTATACTCCAAGGACAGGGAAGAAGATGAAGAACCTTTGATTGCTTGGGTCCAGTTTGTGGGTCAAACAGTGGTCACATCCTCTTGATGACCTCCTCCAACACCAAAAGCCCAGGGCCCGTCTTGTGTTCTGCCATCTTTAACTTGTTGCTTTCATCCTTAGACTCATTGCCTCATAATCTCAAAATAATTGCTGCAGCTCCAAACATTAGTCTTCACAGAACATCCAGAAAGAGAGGAAGAACAGGGACAACAGAAGCTTTCCTCTCAAGTACTTGCTACTTATCAAAAAGCCTACTTTCCCAGAGGCTACTTGTGGACATCCTTTTATACCCTATTAACCTAAAGTGGGCTGCATGTCCCAACCCTAGATCAATCAGTGGATAAAGAGATTAAGATTGCCATTACTAACTTAAATCAATCAAGATATATCCTCTGTGGCTGAGTACGTAATTGCACATCAAAATTGGCCTCCTTCTTGATCTTCTCGATTCTAGCCAATGTGTTCTAACAAACTGATGATGTCACTGTTGTGCTTGAAATCTTTCTATGGGTTTTCCTTGTCTATAGGGCAAGTCCAAGTTCCATGACCATTCCTGTTTCTTTGTGTTTACTCTTCAATTTCATCTTTTCTGGCTCTGCCAAGGGCACTCCGTTTCAGACACGGAATTAGCTGAAATTCCCAGAATGCACCATGCCTGCTGTTACCTCTAATGCTTTGTATACGTTGTCTCTTCTGACTTTCACCATTGCCTTCATAGTGACTACAACTTCTTTTTCCTTTTGTTTTATTAAGTTTTAATTTTAATTCCAGTGTAGTTAACATACAGTATTATAGTAGTTTCAGGTGTCCAACACAGTGATTCAACACTTCATACATCACCTAGTGCTCATCACAACAAGTGCCCTCCTTAGTCCCCATCACCTATTTCCCCCATCCCTACACCCACCTCCCTTCTGGTAACCATCAGTTTATTCTCTATTACAACTTATTTTTCAAACATAGATTTAAATCCTCTCTCCTCAGAAAGCCTTCCAGGATGTTTCTCCTCTTGTCCCAAAAGCACCCTGATTCAGTTTGCACCCCTCTGTGACATTTACAGCCTTGTGATAATTACTTATTTATTCATCTATCTCCTTGACTGGAAATCCCCTGGTGCCCAGAATGCAGAAGCCACTTAAAAAGTGCTGATTAAATGTAAAATCCCTATAGATGTATGCTATCAACCTCAACCACATCTTTATCTGTTTGATTTGTCACTTGTTGAACCCTAACCCTGGGGACTACTGCTACAGTCCCCACCCTCCCATGGCGCAAGTACAGTCCTCGACTCCCTCTTCCTCAGCAGGAAATCTCAACATCTACTTCTTAGAGTTCACTGATGAAATTAAGTTCAAAGTCCTTAATCTTCCCTAATTTTCCTCAAGTCTCATTCTCAATATTTAATACTTCTCTCTTACTCTCTTCATCCCTCTCATTTGAAAGGAAAAGGTATCTCTTCTTCCTATGGATCTCATGACTTCCACCTCCTCCCTCGGACCTCTCTTTCCAGAATCTTCCATCTTCTCTCTGTTACCTGCTAGCACTCCAGTCTCTAAAACACCCAGCAGACTGGTTATATCTTAGAAGATTCCTCTCCTCTCATCAATGCCTTCAAACCTAGCATAGGTTGTTAGTACTGATGACTCAAATACCAGATACAGTGTATAGGCGTGTTTCATTTGACTCACATACTTTTAAAATTGGAGAATTTCACTTAAAAATAAGAATTTCAGTCTTCCCTGTAAAGGTCAGATAGCTGGCTGTCCTGGGTCAACTTTTCCCTGTGGCAACAATGGTCTGGATAAGGCTGCTACCTTTGGGTGGGGCATGTGATCACCAGATCATCACAGTCTCCTTGCTCACTTCTGTTACCTCTCTGGTCCTTATAAGCATTTGAGTTTGCAATCCCCTGCTAGAATTTTGGTTTTCTTCCTATCTTTCACCCGGAGGTGCCCTCTTGAAAGTTGCCAGTGATCTTCCAGTTATGTTACACAGGTGTTTCCTCCATCCTCATTGCCCTTGAACTCTCTGCATCTATAGAAACCTCTCTAGAAACCACACCCAGCGTGGCTCCCTTAGCCCCCTATTCCCTGTTCTCTTAGATCCCTAATACTGGGGGATTTTGCTTGCTGTTTTCCTTCTGCCCCCTAAATGAAACCATTTCCTAAGATTTAGTCATGGAATTTTCTAAGGCCCCACTCACCTCCACGGACTCACTGAATCATGTGGCTTTTGCCACTCATCCCTTCATGTGAAGAGCTTCCAAATTTATCTGCCTCTAATGTCTCTTCCTCTCTTCCTCATGTTCTTTTCACATATCTCCAATGATCTACTAGAAATATCCTCCTGGATGTGCTTCCAGCACCTCAAGGCTTAATACATCTGAAATGTAATTCATCATCTTGCATCTTGCCCCCTCCCCCTGACCAAAACATGTCCCTCCTGACTAGTTAACTGTTGATGGAGTTCACACAGTGACCCAGTCTGCAAATCACTTTATTCCTTTCCTTTGACCTCTCAGGCATTTCTTCAGGCCCTCAAAACTCTTGGCCTCCCAACTGGCCTCCCTAACTTCCTTCCCCTCATCCTGATCTCATTCTTTGTACCCTGGCAAAATCATCCTTCTAAAACACTGCTGTGATAATGTCTTTCTACTACTCTACATTCAGTAGCTAAGAGAATGAGGCATATAATTAGTCAAGATTCCTGTCCACATTCTTCTCAGCAACACAGGCATATTTAAACCTCAAAGCAATGACAGTCCACCCTCCCACACCATTCTTGGTGCAACAGAGACTTTTAGTAGTCCTCTATCATTTGAAGAAAAAAATCCCAAACTTATGATCTTCAGCCATCTGAAGGTTTCCAACCTATCCTCCCACCATTTCCTGGCACCTACCTAATGTCACCTGGACAACTTGAAATTCACCAGACAACTTAGATACCTCCTGCTTTCTCCCTTCGCTGACACAGGTCTATTGTTTGGAAGGTCCTCCCACCATCCTTTGAGTCCCATCTCAAATATTTCACTGATAATGCCACCTGTCACACACAATCTTATATTGTATTTATGGCCAGATCTTCTCTGGCCCACTATGTTGTATGTTCCTTGAGAAAAGGGACTGACTCCTTCTCCATCTTTTATCCCAGCAGAATGCCCAGCACATGGCATCCTTTCAATCAATAAGTATTTAGACAAGCCTTCTATAATGGCAGACATGGAGCCAGGTGCTGGCATACAAAGATGGATGAGGCACAGCCCCTGCCCTGATGGGGTTCTCATTTGAACAGGTGAGAATGACATATAAACACATGACTATAAAGTATGGTGAGCAGTAGAGGAATACGCAAAGTACAGTAGGATTTCATTCATGGAGGAGTGACTGAGAATATGAAAGCAAGGGCTCAGAGGATGTGACACTTGAATCAGGCACTAAAGGAAGAAAGGTCAGAGAGGTGAGCAGGAGAAAGGACTGAAGTGAAACTTAAGTCAACTATACTTAAAATTTACTGGCAAGGATGATGGTGGTCAAGTAGCCAGGTTGAAGGATTAGTTCCAAATGTATTTAGATTACGTAGGTTTTAGCTTAGTACGAAACAAATAAACAAGAGTTAACTACCACAGGAGGATGGATTCTACCAAGGGAAATAAGTGGGGGAAAACCAACTGAAGTCACTTTAATTCTTGGTTGTTGACTCTCTCCAAAACCTACATCGCTTTCTTGACAGGTCAATGTTTTAGACTAGCAGTTACTTATTATTGACATTTAACAAAGAGAGATAATTGGCAATCAAGATTTGGTACAGATCAGAAAACTAGTAAAAAGTGCCTTATACAAATTGCAAGCACAGTATGTTCAGTCCAAAACAGTCTCCAGTCTCTAAAACAGCTTAGATTTTGGAGCTCTTCCATCCTCTGAACATGACTTGAACAGATTACCACCTGCCAAGGCTCAAGTCACTGTGAAAATGGTTTCCCTAATACAAGACAATCACCAGAATCTGTCTTTGGCCTTTGACCTTTGGTTTCTTCACTAGAATACACAGTTTTATTTGACTGAGATAAACAAAAAAGCCAGAAACTTTAAATATGATTGATTTTATTTGATCACCTTAACCGAAATCTCGCCATGAGAAAAGATTCCCCATCAGCAGTTTTTTAAAGAGACATCTGGCTTCAAAAGCTTTTCCTGCTTTTTTTTTCCTATTGTAAAAATATTAACTCAAGCACTTCTGGGGAGGCATGCCACAAAAATGCCCACATCAGACTAAGTCCTGCTGATTTCCACTGAGACTGTTTCCACAATAGCAAATGGCTGCTGTTTTGTTTTGTTTTTTTACAGAAACACCAATAAATAAACGGTCCTAGCAACACAGCACAAGGATAGTGATCAATAACATTAAATATTTCTTCATTTTAAAGCCAGTCCTAAAACATCACAGGATTACTACTGGAGAACACTGATAATTAGACTTGAAAAGCAAAGGGTTTACAGTCAGAGGAGTTTGAGCCTCCTGCCCATGCAGCCTTTATGCATTCGGAGGTGGTCATCATTTCTTCTTCTTTTTTTTTTTAATTTAATTTAATTTTATTATGTTATGTTAGCCACCATACAGTACATCAGTAGTTTTTGATGTAGTGTTCCATGATTCATTGTTTGCGTATAACACCCAGTGCTCCATTCAATACGTGCCCTCCTTAATACCCATCACTAGGCTAACCCATCCCCCACCCTCCTCCACTCTAGAACCCTGTTTGTTTCTCAGAGTCCATAGTCTCTCATGGTTCCTCTCCCTTTCCGATTTCCCCCCCTTCATTTTTCCCTTCCTTCTCCTAATGTCCTCCATGTTATTCCTTATGTTCTACAAATAAGTGAAACCATATGATGACTTTCTCTGCTTGACTTATTTCACTTACATAATCTCCTCTAGTCCCATCCATGTTGATGTAAAAGTTGGGTATTCATCCTTTCTGATGGCTGAGTAATATTCCATTGTATATATGGACCACATCTTCTTTTTATTTATTTATTTTTGTTTTATTATGTCATGTTAGTCACCATACAATACATGATTAGTTTTTGATGTGGTGATCCACGATCCATTGTTTTCGTATAACACCCAGTGCTCCATGCAGTACGTGCCTTCCTTAATACCCATCACCAGGCTAACCAATCCCCCCTGCCCCCACCCTTCGAAAACCCTGTTTGTTTCTCAGGTCCATAGTCTCTCATGGTTCATCTCTCCCTCCAATTCCCCCCGCCCATTTTTCCCTTCCTTCTCCTAATGTCCTCCATGTTATTCCTTATGTTCCACAAATAAGTGAAACCATATGATAGTTGACTTTCTCTGCTTAACTTATTTCACTTAGCATAATCTCCTCCAGTCCCATC
>NC_138373.1:116772325-116826319 GCF_054177405.1 Leptonychotes weddellii | reverse complement strand
TTTTTTTTTAAAGATTTTATTTATTTATTTGAGACAGAGAGAATGAGAGACAGAGAGCATGAGAGGGAGGAGGGTCAGAGGGAGAAGCAGACTCCCTGCCGAGCAGGGAGCCCGATGCAGGACTCGATCCCGGGACTCCAGGATCATGACCTGAGCCGAAGGCAGTCGCTTAACCAACTGAGCCACCCAGGCGCCCCTGCACCCCCCCTTGTATTCTCTCTCACTCTGCGCTCTCTCAAATAAATAAAATCTTTAAAAAACAAAAAAAACTTCAGCTTCAAAGTCATCCCCTCCCTCCCATATCATCCTATTATAACCCTGCCATGGCCGCCATCTTTTTAGGATTTATTTATTTATTTACTTATTTACTTATTTGACAGAGAGAGACAGCAAGAGAAGGAACACAAGCAGGGGGAGCAGGAGAGGGAGAAGCAGGCTCCCCGCCGAGCACGGAGCCCGATGTGGGGCTCGATCCCAGGACCCCGGGATCATGACCTGAGCCGAAGGCAGACGCTTCACGACTGAGCCACCCAGGTGCCCCCATGGCTGCCATCTTTAAGGGAGGCATTCTGGAACACAACCCACTGCACTTGAGTTCTGCCTTTGCCTGTTGTGCCACTCACTAACCCTCTCAGGGTTTGACTTTCCTCCCCTTTAATGGGGACAAGAGTGACACCTGAGTTTTAGCAGTAGATCCAGGTTCACTGAGAAAACACCTTTGCACCTCTTAAAGCCAACCTGACTGGCAGCAAGCCCTCCATCCACGGTAACTATAACCATCACCTACAGTAATATGGGAGGGATCGGCATTAGGCTGGTCACCACAGCCTCCCAGCACACATACAGTGCCTATGAATTCTTTGCTGGCTAAATGAATCTCCAGTTGCACAAATACAGCATGTCCACTGCTCCTGACCCTAACCACCATCATGTCTTACCTGGATTCTGAAATAGGCTCCTAACCTATACTCCTGTGTCTATCTTTGCTCCTCTCCGGTCCATCCACAGGGATCTTTCCAAACTTAATTCCGATCACACTGCTCTTCTGGTTTCCCATCTCACTTGGAATAACAACTGAAGTCCTTGCAAAAAGCCCTCACCTTCTGCTACTCTTCCCTTGATCACTCTGTTCCAGCTACGGTGGCCTCGTGGGTGCTCCTTGAACACGCCAGAAATTGCTTTTGCTTTAGAGTACACACTGGCTCTTCCTTCTGCCTGCACCACGTTTTCCAGAGAGATTGCTAACTAACTCCGCCCCCTCCTTTACATCTTGCTCTAAAGCCACCTTCTCAGTAAGGCCAACATAGATCACCCTATTTAAAATTGCAACCTCGTGACAAAAGAAAAGAAGAAAAAACAAAGAGGGTAGGAGGAAACTTTTGGAGGTGATGGATCTGTTTGAGGCATACAAAGTGGTGATGGTGTCACTGCTGTATATGTATCTTCAAACTCACCAAGTTGATACCTTAAATACGTACAGCTTTTTTTATGTCAACCACATCTTCCGTCTGGTTTCGTCTGGTTTCATTTTTCCCTCCCTTCCCCTATGATCCTCTGTCTTGTTTCTCAAATTCCCAGGAAGTGGCTTGGGGACAAAAAAAGGAAAGATTAAAGTCGCAACCTTGTCCGTGCTCAACCCTAGTGCTCCCAACCCCTTTCCCTCGCTTTAACTTTAACCTCACACCTTCCGACTTCACACTTGAGTCAACTTCTTTATTCCGACTATGTTTAGTGTTATTTGCCGGCTTTCCCCGCTTGAATGCTGGCACCAGCAGCACAAGGATCTTTGTTGACTCCCGGATGGATTCCCAGCTTAGAGAGGTACCTGGCACACAGAAGGCGCCTGATAAATATTCTTGAATAAATGGTCACATGTGTACTTACCGGTCCCCGACCCGTAGTTTCAGTTTATAGTTATTCTGGGTTGGTAATGTGAACAGAGGGGCCAACTCTTCCAGGTGAGAAAAGCCAAGACTTCTCCATTTGTAGTTCTGACATGATGCCCTCGCTAGATTGCATCTAAATGGATTTTTTCTTTTTTTTTTTTTTTAAAGATTTTTATTTATTTGAGAGAGAATGAGATAGAGCATGAGAGCGGGGAGGGTCAGAGGGAGAAGCAGACTCCCCGCTGAGCAGGGAGCCCGATGCGGGACTCGATCCCAGGACT
This sequence comes from Leptonychotes weddellii, assembly GCF_054177405.1. Classification (NCBI taxonomy): domain Eukaryota; kingdom Metazoa; phylum Chordata; class Mammalia; order Carnivora; family Phocidae; genus Leptonychotes; species Leptonychotes weddellii. The sequence goes on along the minus strand of NC_138373.1, from coordinate 116,824,152 downwards.
CTAGGATCATGACCTGAGCCGAAGGCAGTCGCTTAACCGACTGAGCCACCCAGGCGCCCTAAATGGATCTTTTCAACAAAAGGGGTGTTGCACAAAGCCCCGTCTCCATGCAGCCTGGACACTGCAGTTGGCAGTTGGGGTGTTCTGCTGTCTGGGTGCAGCCCTGCACGTGTGGTCTTGATGGGATGTCCCGATTAGTTACCGGAAGGGCCTGAGCAGCTCTGGGGAGTAGCTTGTCAGTTCAGCTCTCGCCACGGAAAGCGGATCTCACCAGCGGTTCCACTGCAACCCTTCTTGGGCTCTCTATCCTCTTGAACCTCAGGAGAGCACTCTCCTTCAGAGTCTTTTTTTCCTGATTGACCACTAAAAACAAGCAACAATTTCTGAATTTATGATCACGCTGGTCGTTTTGACTGAATATAGCAATCCCATTCCGACAATTCTGCAGTAGATAGAATATTTTTTGTCTTACTTATATTACAAATAAACTGTAATAGGCATGTGACTGTGTAGAAGTTACAGGGCAATACATGTAAACTCAATATAAGACGTTGGAACAAATAGAAAATCAGGATACAGAAGGTGAGGGCTCTTGACATGTAAGATTTCCTAATCGTAGGAGATGATTTATATGACCAGAAAAGACAAATCATACAGACAGAAAATTAGCGGCGTCTGGGGCTGAAGGTGGGAATGGGGTGTGAATGCAAGTGGGGGCAAGGTTTCTTCTAGGAGTGAAGAAAATATTCTAGGATTAGATTGCAGAACTCTTAATTTACTAAAAATCACTGAATTATACACGAAAATGGGTGAATTTGATGGAATGTGCTTTAGTTTGCTAGGGGTGCTGTAACAAAGCACCACAGACTGGGTGGTTGAAACAACACAAATGTATTGTCTCCCAGTTGTGGAGGCTGGAAGTCTGAGATCAAGGTGTGGGCAGGGTGGGTTCCTCTTGAGGGCTGTGAGGGAGGGATGTGTTCTAGGCCTCTCTCCATGGCCTGTAGATGGTCATCTTCTCCCTTTATCTTCACATCATCTTCCCTCCATCCATGTGTGTGTCCAAATGTCCTATGCTGGTAAGGACACCAGTCATATTGGATTAGTGTCTACCCTAATGGCCTCTTTTTAATTTAATTAAAACTTGAAAGATCTTATCTCTAAATGCAGTTGTTTTGGTTTTTTTTAAGATTTTTTATTTATTCATTTGACAGAGAGAGTGCACACAAGCAAGGGGAGTGGCAGGCAGAGGGAGAGGGAGAAGCAGGCTCCCTCTCAATCCTAGGACCCTGAGATCATGACCTGAGCCAAAGGCAGATGCTTAACTTACTGAGCCACCCAGGCGCCCCAAGTAAATGCAGTTCTATTCTGAGAAACCAGGGGTTAGAACTTTGACATAGGAATTTAGGAGGGTACACAATTCAGCCCTTAACACTACAGGCACACCTTGGAGATAATGTGGGTTTGGTTGCAGACCACCGCAATAAAGCGAGTATCACAATAAAGCAACTCAAACGAATTTTTTGGTTTTCCAGTGCATATAAAAGTTGTGTTTACACTATACTGTAGACTCTTAAGTGTGCAATAGCATTATGTCTAAAAAAATCAATGTACATACCTTAATTTTAAAATATTGCTAAAGGGGCGCCTGGATGGCTCAGTCGTTAAGCGTCTGCCTTCGGCTCAGGTCATGATCTCAGGGTCCTGGGATCGAGCCCCGCACTGGGCTCCCCGCTCGGCGGGAAGCCTGCTTCTCCCTCTCCCACTCCCCCTGCTTGTGTTCCCTCTCTCGCTGTGTCTCTCTCTGTCAAATAAATAAAATCTTAAAAAATAAAAATAAATTAAATTTTAAAAAATATATTGCTAAAAAATGCTAGCCATCATCTGAGCTTCCAGTGAGTTATATTTGCTTGTGCAGGGTCTTGCCTCCATGTCGATGGCTGCTGACTGATCAGAGTGGCGGTTGCTGAAGTTTGGGGTGGCTGTGGCAATTTCTTAAAATCAGATCACAATGAAGTCTGCCGCATCAATCGATTTTTCCTTTCACGAATGATTTCTCTGTAGCATGTGATACTCTTTGACAGCATTTTACCCACAAAAGTTCTTTCAAATTGGAGTCAGTCCTCTCAAAACTTGCTTCTGCTTTATCAACAAATTTATTTAATCGTCTAAATCCTTTGTTGTCATTTCAACAATCTTCACAGCATCTTCACCAGGAGTAGATCCCACCTCAAGAGACCACTTTCTCTGCTTACCCATAAGAAGCAACTCCTCATTCGTTCAGTTCTATCATGAGCTTGCAGCAATTCAGTCTCATCTTCAGGCTCCAATTCTTTTTTTTTTAAAGATTTATTTATTTGGGGGGGGAGGGGTAGAGGGAGAAGGAGAGCGAGAATCCCAAGCAGACTCCCTACTTTGTGTGGAGCCCGACACAGGGCTCCATCTCACGACCCTGAGATCATGACCTGAGCTGAAATTGAGAGGTGGACGCTTGACCCACTGAGCCACCCAGGCGCCCCTTCAAGCTCCACTTCTAATCCTAATTCCCTTGCTATTTCCACCACATCTGCGGTTACTTCCTCCCACGAAAGTCTTAAACTTTCAATTTATAAGAACGCAGTATCTGTGAAGTGCAATAACCTGAAGCACAATAAAAGTATGCCTATATGTAAATTGTACTTCAATAAAGCTGTTTTAAAATAACTTTTAGTAACTGAGCATTTACTAGGTTGTAGGTACTAATGCTAAGTACTTTACATATATCATCTCATTTGATCTTCTCAATAACGGTATGAGGTTAAGTATGTTTATGCCTACTTTAAATTGAGGAAAGAAGGCACAGAGAGGTTATGTAATTTGCCTGTGGTCACAAAGCCAATAAGCACGGAGCCATGATTGAATCCGGACTCCAGAGCCCACACGTTTAATTCCTATGCTAACACCTACATGTGCCAGGCACTCAGGCCCTTCAAGTCAAGTCCTCTGATATCAGTTTCATAATCTCAATTGTATACAAGAGAAAACTGAAGCTCAGAGAAATTAAGCACCCTGCCCAAATCCACACAAGTCTATGATTGGGCCTTCTCCAAAACCCAAGCATTTTCTAAATACATGGTATTTCTAATTATGGGTAACTGTGGCTTTCACCCTTTTTGATGGGAGACCTGCAGGGCAAGAAAAAGCCTCGCAGCACCATATGTGCTCAATAAATAGTTGTGGAATGAATGAGAACATATTGAAAAGCACAGGTCTGTAGTTTTAACTCCACCGTGATGGATAAAGGAAACTGCTCCCACTGGAGACCTGAGCAGCCTCAACATCCAATTCTGGAGACTGACTACTCAGGCTTCAGGTCAGGGGATTGATCATCTTGCACGTGCAGTTCATGATACAAACTCCAGAAGTTACTTCTTGGCTGAATACTTCTGTATGGGGAAATGGGCACCCTCATAGCCTGCGGGTGGGAACACAAACTGGGATGAACTTTTCACTGGGCAGCCTGGCAGTGTGTATCAAAAGCCTTAAACACAACACACACACACACACACACACACACACCCTTATGTCCTGATAATTCCTTATCTAAGAATTTATAAGTGTTATGAAAAAAATTGGAAACAATAGTAATTGTTTCCCAAAATAAAAGAATAATTATGGTATAGTCAGAATGGAATAATATGCAGTCTTTATTAATGATGTTGCTTTTTATTATTGTTCTAGATAAAGTTCATGTTATATAACATTTAGTGAAAAAAAAAAGCAAAAAATAAACCAGTTACATGGCAGTTCACAGAAAAAGAAATGCAAATGGCTAGTAAATGTATGAAAAGATACTTATTCTCATTCAGAATGCAAAGAAATGCAAATCGAAACAATGGAATATTTTTCACCTATGAGATCAGCTAAGAGTTGGCCAGGGGGTAAACAGGCACTCTAATACACAACTGTTGATAGTATAAATTGGTACAAACTTTTGGCAGAAATTTGGGAATATCATTAAAATTAAAAAATATATATTTCCCTTTATGACCTAGCAATATTACTTCTGGCAATTTTACTTTATCCTATAGAAATACATATATATGCAAAGATGTCCATAATAGCACTAATTGCAGTAGCAAAAAACTTGGAAACAAGTTTTCATCAACAGCCAAATGATGAAATAAATGGTGGAAATTTGTACAGTGAAACATAAGCAGCTCTTAAAATAAATGATGTCAACCTCTGTGCTCATTTGCAAAGATATTTACATTAGTCAGGGTCCAGACTGGAACTCAAAATTCATGTTAGATAACTCAATAGAGAAAATTTAATATAGTAATTGATTACAAATGTTTAGAGGCAAGCTATGTTATATCAGAGGGTGGTGACTCGAGGACACAGGCAGCCCTGCAGGCAGCTGGGAAGTTGGGAGGCGGGGGCAGAGTCAAGATTACTCCATCCATTTCTTCAACTTTCCCTTCTTCCCTTTGTGTATCAACTTCAATCTCTCTGTGTGGACCAATTTTCTATTCTCCATGCACACAGCTGCACCAGCTCTAATTCAAGCACCCCTAATGGCTGAGGATAATCCCAGGAGATAATCCGATGGATCCAGATTGGGTTAAGTATCCACCCCAAATCCAATCATCTTTGGCCAGGGGAAAGGGCCACATGATTCACCTCTGTGAACCGAGACTGTAGTTCTCTCTCAACTCTCTCTCAACTGAGGAGCATCAGTTGGGGAGGTCCTGTATACTGTTGACAATATGGCAAACTGGATGGTACTGCTGCCAAGATAGGGGATTCAGGATGGGGAAAGACTGGAACAGAAGACAATAACTTCGGTTTTGGACGTGTTCAGTTGAGATGCCCGCAGAACATCTAAATATATTCTCTAGGACGTAAATGAATGTACAGTCCAGAGCTCAGCATGGGAATTTGGACTGGAAATCTAGGCCCGGGACAAGTAGCATAAAAACAGTATTTGCAGCCATGGGTAAGTAAGAAAAAAAAAAATGCTGGTTCAAGACAGAACCCTAGAAAATAATATATATATATATATATATTTACAGGATAAACAGAGGGAAAGAAGGAACACTAAAGGAGACTGAGAAAAATTGGCCAAAAGGACTGGTGAGAAAACAACCAGAAAAAAAAAAATCCTGGAGAGAGGAATGCAGAGAAGAAAGAGAGAAGAGGTTTCAAGGAAAAGAAAGTGATCAATTCAGTTAGATAAGATAAACCCTGAACATGCCTGGTTGGATATGACCCCAAGGTCTCTGATGATGTGGACATCAGAGTGAAGGAAGAAACTAAACTGCAATAGGTTTAGGAGGTTAGGAAAGGAATTCCTCATGATTTAATGCTTTCACAGCCGCTCATGAAAGAGGAAGATGACAAGCCTCTGTGTGATTAAATAGAAGAAATAAGTCAGTGTCCTTGTGCTTCACGGTTCTTCTGCAAAGCTCTTCTGTATGGGGTAACTTGGACGATCCTCGTCATCTCAGGGACATTTACAAAGGCCCAAACTGAGGATTCTACTCTGAATTCACAGAGCAAATCCTAGAGCTCCCTCTTGGGGTTGACGATTCTTGTATATTCCTACCTAGTCTTGGAAACAGAAGAATCAGCCGTCTAGGGCTCTGGGGCTGCATCTGGCCCTCAGTCCGTTTCGCAGGGCCTGTGAACTAAGGATGTTTCTTTACATTCTTAATGCTTAAAAAAAAAAATCAAATGAAGGAAAATATTGTGCAATGTGGAAATTATAGGACCTTCAAATCTCAGTTTTCATTCGAACACAGTGCTCACTTGTGTAGGCACGGCTGCTTTCACGCTACAATAGCAGAAGTGACGAGAAGTGACAGAGAATGTCTAGCCTCACAAAGCCTAAAATACTCTCTGGCCGCTTTGGAAAATGTATGCAGACCCCTACCCTAAAAGACTGGACAGGGCAGTCCTAGCACTTTAGGTTGCTCTTCGAGATATAAAAATACCTTAGTTCGGGTCACCAAACTCAACAAAAACATACTATAAATTTGTCACATTTCCTTAAGTCTTTTTTTTCCCCTCATTTATCATTATTATTATTATTATTATTATTAAAGATTTATTTATTTATTTGAGAGCTGCATGAGCTGGGGATGGGGCAGAGGGAAATAATCTCAAGCAGATTCCCCACTGAGTGTGGAGACTGACATGGGGCTCAATCTCACGACCCTGAGATCATGACCTGAGCTGAAATCAAGAGCCAGATACTCAACCGACTGAGCCACCCAGGTGCCCCTTTTATTATTTTTTTTAATTTTTTTTTAAGTTTATTTATTTTTTTGTAGTAATCTCTACACCCAACGTTGGGCTCAAACTCACAATCCCAAGATCAAGAGTCACATGCTCCACGGACTGAGCCAGCCAGGCGCCCCTAAATTTCCTAGAGTCTTAAGTATGAACAATGTTGTCATAATTAGACCCACATGAATTGCACATTTCAGGCCAATTTCACTTATTTGTGCTTGTGATATTGTGGGACACAGCTGGGCAGGACGGTGTGCCCAGTCCTGGAACAGGCTAGACTCCATGAAGGAAAAGCCTAGATCTGCACCTAGAATTGTGCCTCCGTGTGGAATAGACCAGATACTAAAAGCTAAGTGACAGAGAACACTAAAATGCCAGTGACTGTTTATTGACCACTTCTCATGTACTAGGCATGCCAAATGCTTTACATACAATTGTCAAGATAAACAAAACTAACTCCTCCTCTTTTGCCAAGAGTGAAGAAAATCTGAAGGATGGTAATAGAAGTGTATCATAGTTTTCTCACAGCAGGACGAACTACAACACGAAAGAGAGGAAGCAAGATACCATGGTAGTTCAGAGGAAATGAGTTTACTTGGGAGTAGGGAAAGGGAAATTTGGACCTGAAAGAAAGGAAATATTTTAACAAAAGAAGAAGATGGAAGGTGGATGAGCAGGAGAATGCAGGGTATATTTAAGAAATAGCATGAAGATTCTACTGGCTGAAATGGAGGGTGTGTGTAAACTAATTTTTTTTAACTTACAACTTTATTTTCAATTTGCCATGAAAGCCTTTCTAATTCTGCCTACCAAGGAAGATCTTCTTAGCTTCAGTGACATCTCAACTCACAACTCTACTATAGACCACACTGGGACTCTCCAAAGCCCACAGCACAGGAACCACGGATCGCCATCAGGGCGTGGGCCAGCCCTCCCAGGAGTCCTTGCAGCAGTCCGCTGAGCGTGCAGCTTAGATCCAAGGAAGCAAGGTGCCCAGCAGGCCAGCACAGAAGCTGCCTTGGCTTACAGGCCTACTCCCCACAGGAGCCAGTATCTCTTGTAACCACAGGGATAGCTTCTAGGGTTTCTGTGAGAGACACAGCGATTACTAGAGTCACAGCCCTCAGGAAGTCCAAAGATGTGACTTCCTGCCAGGGACCAATAGTTCTCTCACTCCAGAGGTCGTTTACCAAACAGGGATCATCTTTCCCATGTGCAGTGTTGCCTAGCAGCAGGGTGGACACTGTCTTTATCAAGTTGCCTGAGAAACCAAGGGTCAAATTCTCATGCACGAAGGGAAAAGGTTTTGTTAACCCTTTACTCATGCTCGCCCACACCCGCTCCAATTTCAGTGCTTTTTTCCAAAAGTAACTCCTATTAATTACTTTTAAGAATTTACATAAAATTGTGTACATACTGGTAGGCATTTAATTTAGATCCAATTTTTCACTATTAAAACAAGCAATGAACATCCTCATGTTTCCTAGCAGTGAAATTATTTGATTAAATGAGAAATATAAAATTCTGATAGATAATATTATATCGTTGCTAATTTTAATGCACACCAGCAGGTATGAGTACCAATTCCCCTTCACTCTCTGTGGTGCTGTTTATTAGAAATCTTTAAATTTTGTCACTACAATGAATGAAACATGGTCTTCTATTAATTTGCATTTCCCCAATAACTAGTGAGTTTACAGATCTTTTCAAATGTTTATTGACCACCGTTTGTATTTTTTCTTTTGTGAATTACTTGGTCATATTCTTTGTCCATTTTTCTATTGAGTTGATGTTTTTATTGATTTGTGGGTAGTATATATATCTATAAATACACCCATATCTTTTTTTTTTTTTAAGAGACGGTGGGGAAGGGCAAAGGGAGAAGGAGAGAGAATCAAGCAGGCTCCACACCCAGTGAGAAGCCCAACTCGGGGCTCGATCTCACAACTCTAAGATCATGCCCTGAGCCGAAATCAAGAGTCAGACATTTAACCAACTTAGCCACCCAGGCAACCCTTGTATCTATATTACTATATAGTATATGTATCATATACTATGTATATAATACTGTGTTAGGCATATATGCATACTACATATATATTACTACATATATATGGCACATATAAGTGTTGTTTATATGCACACACATAAATATTTGGGTATTGTCAGATATGTAATGGGAATATTAATGATTTTTGATCAGGACAACTTGGTGCTGGGAGTGATTAAGCACTGAGGCTCTGGAGTTAGACTTGAGTCTGCTCAGCTCAAGTGTTTCCTAGTATGTGTCCTTAGACAAAGCACTTGATCTCCTTGAACCTCAGTTTTCTTATTTGTTAAATTGGGATAATAATGTATTCACTGGGTTGTCTTTAGCTAAGTTTGGGGCCATAAAGTATTCAGTAAATGGTAACACTTAGCATTATTTTTTTAATTGAGGTGTAATTCACATACCATAAAGTGTATGAGTGCCTTTTTTTTTTTTTTTTAAGATTTTTTTATTTATTTGTGAGAGAGAGAATGAGAGACAGAGAGCATGAGAGGGAGGAGGGTCAGAGGGAGAAGCAGACTCCCTGCTGAGCAGGGAGCCCGATGTGGGACTCGATCCCAGGACTCCAGGATCATGACCTAAGCCGAAGGCAGTCGCTTAACCAACTGAGCCACCCAGGCGCCCTGTACGAGTGCCTTTTTAGTATATTCACAAGGTTGTGCAACCATCAGCGTGATCCAGTGCCAGAACATTTTCATCACCCCAAAAAGAAATCTTGTACCCAGTTACTCCCTGCCCCACCCCCACCCCCTGGCAAGCCCTAATCACTTTTTTTTTTCATTTCATTAATTTTTTATTTCTTTTTTAAAGATTTTATTATTTATTTGACAGAGGCACAGCGAGAGAGGGAACACAAGCAGGGGGAGTGGGAGAGGGAGAAGCAGGCTTCCCGCTGAGCAGGGAGCCCGATGTGGGGCTTTTTTTTTTTTTTTTTTCCACTCAGCAGTGATCATGAGAGAAGAAAAATAGGAAAGAAAGAACAAAGATGTTCCAAGACAGTCTTCAAAGACACCCCCAACTTTGCCGGAGTGCTGTAAAAGCCCCCTTAGACTCTGTAGTCCTCCACGGGTGAAGGAGGAGGGGCAGGGGGTTCTGCAGGGCCGGCCACGCTAGCAGGGACTTGCTCCAAATCCAGAGTGGAGGGCATCTCCCTGGTTTCATCAGTTTTCTTGGTAAATCTCTCTTCTCTGGTGGTCATGGTGACTCTGCGCCTGGTCACCTCGGAGGCCAGGTCTCCGTAGGGCAGGTTATTGTCATTGACCGTGGGGCTCTTCTGAGCCATAGGCTTGCACTCAGAGGACTCAAGGAATTTGGGTTCACGGCAACTATGAATCTTTCGATCCCCGCTCAGCTCAGTTTGGGGCCCCTTCCACACTTGAGCTCATGGTCTCGGAAAGAAATGCCCCCGTTATAGACTCTGGATCCACATGTCAGCTATGCCACCTCCTCAGAGGAGGAAAAGACCAAAAAAAAAAGCTCTAGGCCAAATGTGGGGCTTGAACTCACGACCCTGAAATGAAGTCACATGCCCTACTGACCGAGCCAGCCCAGGTGCCCCTAAGCCCCTCACTTTCTATCTCTGTGGATTTGCCTATTCTGTACATTTCATATACGTGGAATGATACACTATATGAGCCTTTTGTGTCTGGAATCTTTCATTTAGCATGTTTATGAGGTCTATTCATATTGTAACATATTATAGCACTTCATTCACTTTTATTGCTGAATAATCCATTGTACTGATATACCACATCTGATTTATCCACTCATTAGCCGATGGACATTTGGAATGTTTGTACTTTTGGCTATTATAAATAATGCTGCTACAAATATTCATGTACAAGTTTTTGTTTGGACATATATTTTCAATTCTCTTAGGTATATACCTAGAAGTAGAATTGCTGGGTCACGCAGTAACTCCATGTTTAACTTTTTTTTTAATTTATTTAAGCAATCTCTACACCCACTGTGGGGCTCAAACTCATGACCCTGAAATTAAAAGCTGCATGTTCCACCAACTGAGGTAGCCAGGCAGCCCTATGTTTAACTTTTTAAGAAACTCCCAAGCTGTTTTCATCAGCAGCCACGCTGATTTACATTCTCACCAGCAATGTATGAGAGTTTCAATTTCTCCACATCCTTGTAAACATTTGTTATTGCCTCTTTTATTATAGTCATCCTAGTGAGGTGGTATCTCATGATGGTTCTGATTTGCATTTCCCTAATAACAAATGATGTTGAGCATCTTTTCATGTGCTTATTGTCCACTTACAATTCTTCTTTGGATAAATGGAGAAATTAAAATCTTTTGCCCAATTTTTAATTGGTTCTTTTTGAGTTGTAAGAGTTCTTCATATGTTCTGGATACTAGCCTCTTTTTAGACGTATGGTTTGCAAATATTTTCCCCCATTCTGTGAATCATCTTTTCACTTTCTTGATAATGATCTTTGAAGCATAAAAGTTTTTAATGATGAAGTTCAATTTATCTATTTTTCTTTAGTTACTTGAACTTTAGGTGTCATATTCCTAAGTATTTTATTCTTTTTGATGCTGTTATAAATAAAATTGTTTTCTTAACTTTCTTTTCAGTTCATTGCTAGTGTATAGAAATATAACTGACTTTTGTATATTGATCCTGTATCCTGCAACCCTACTAGACCCATTTATTAGCTCTAGTAGTTTGTGTGTGTGTATGTTTCTTAGGATTTTTCTAAGTACAAGATCAATGTTATCTGCAAATAGAGATAGTTTACTTCCTGCTTTCTAATCTAGATGCCTTTTCTTTCTTTTTCTTGCCTAGCTGCCCTGGCTAGAATCTCCAGCAGACGTTGAATAGATGTGGTCAAAGCAAACATCCTTGTCTTGTTCCTGATGTTAGGGGGAAAACATCCATTATGTATAATGTTCATTTACATAAGTGCCCTTTATCATGTTAAGGAAGTTCCCTTATAGTCCTAGTTTGTTGAGTATATCTCTATCATAAGAGGGTGTTGGATTTTGTCAAATGCTTTTTCTGCATCTGTTGAGATTATCATGTAGCTTTTGTCTTTTATTCTTTTTTTTTTAAGATTTTTTTTTAAAGAGTTTTAATTTATTTTTTGACAGAGAGAGACACAGTGAGAGAGGAAACACAAGCAGGGGGAGTGGAAGAGGGAGAAGCAGACTCCCCGCAGAGCAGGGAGCCTGATGCGGGGCTCAATCCCAGAACTCTGGGATCATGACCTGAGCCGAAGGCAGACACTTAATGACTGAGCCCCCAGGCGCCCCTGTCCTTTATTCTTTTAATATGGTGTATTTATTAGTTTGCTAGGGCTGCCATAACAAAGTGCCATAGGCTGGGTGGCTTAAACAACAGAAATTTTCCCACAATTCTAGAAGCTGGAAGTCTGACTGCAAAGTGTCAGCAGGGTTGGTTTCTTCTGAAGCCTCTCTCTGTGACTTGTAGATGGCTATCTTCTACCTGTGTCTTCATATGGTCTTCCTAATATTTTTACAAGGACCCAGTCATACTGAATTAAGACCCACCCTAATGACTGATTTTAACTTCATTACCCCATTAAAGGCCCTATCTCCAAATACAGTCATATTCTGAAGTACTGGGGGTTAGGACTTCAACGTATGAATTTTGAGGAGACACCACTCAACCCATAACAGCCTATAACACAAAGTGGTTTTTACATGTTGAAACAACCTTGTATTCCTGGTATAAAGCCCACTTGATCATAAGATCACTTAATCCTTTCTGTATGTTGCTGGATTCAGTTTGTATTTTGTTGAAAATTTTTACAAACAGTTAGCTAGAATTATTATTCTTTATTCCTACCATTCAAAGTGCTTTTACATATGCTATTTCATTTTCCCTTAAACAGAATTCTATGAGGGTAGTATATTCATATTCACTAAAACAAATTGAGGCTCAGGAGAGTGAAGCGATTTCCCCCCAATTATAAATTTGCAGTAGTAGATAGTATAGACTGGAATCAAAACTACAGATGGGAAGAACATTAGGGGGATGAAAGAAAGCAGGATTTGTAAGAACAAAGAGAAACTTTGGCTGGCTGGAAGTGAACAGGGTCAATTTGAATGGCATCAGTGATCTCAGTGTAAGAACTGAGGTCATCTGCTGATGTGCACAATAAGAGTAAATAGACTTGTGGTTTCAATTCATGCATGTAATTAAACCAAGTAGGGATGACAATTCTCATTAATTTTGAGATCATGATTTGACCAGATTAGCTGAAAGGAGAATAAACCAAAGTTTTGATGATAGGGATTTGACTGTATCAATAACAGTACATCCCTCCTTCATTCTTGGAAAGTTAGTTTCCAAGGTGACTGCCAATTCATACAATCTTGTCTAGCCTTGATGGAGCCATATTCTGATGCTCTAGTACTATGACTGCTCAGTCAGAAAATGCTGAATTCAAATTCTACCTCTGGCCCCAACAGGTTGTGTGACTTTGAAAGCCATTTAATTCCTGCAAGACTGTATTCCCTCATCAAATGGGGGAATTGAATTAGATGTTCTCTAAACTCCCTTCCAGTTTTATGACTCTTACTTAGTGAATAAGGGGAGTGGTGATTCAGTTCACTGGAAATTTTCAAACAGCAATGATGAATTCACTAAGGGTAGACTAAGGAATTACTGAAGAGCAATGAAGCCTAGTATAGGATAGTGAGCAGTTAAGTCAGGCTGGGTAGCCAGTGGAAGTGGGAAAGTAAACAGACTGGGGTGGGTCTGATCTGGCTCACAGGAGGCAATGTTCTGATAATCAAGACATCTATTTTTCCTTTTCATGTAATTTTAAACTATTTTGTTATTCTTTTTCACTCAAATGAAATGCACTCATTGCAAAAATTCAAACATACACGTACATAACATAGATAGCAACAGTCCTTATAATTCTTATTCCTATTGTTAAGATTGGTAAAAACTCCTCCAAGTAATTTTTCTCTCCATACTCTAACATATTATTTACAAAAATAAAATCATGAAGTTTTGCAAACTATTTTCCCCTCACTAACAAGTATAATCCAGATATTTTTTCATGTCAGAGCATAGAGCTTTATTCATTTTTTAAATTTTATTTTTATTTAAGTAATCTCTACCCCAACATGGGGCTCAAACTCATGACCCAAAGATCAAGAGTCACATGCTCTTCTGACTGGGCCAGCCAGGCGCCCCTAGATCTGCTTTATTCATTTTGACAACCACAGAGGAATCCATTGTATCACTATAGCATAATTTATGCACATCCTTTTGATGCCATTTACCTTGTTTACAATTTTTTGATACTGCAAACAATGCTACAGTGAACATCTCCGTATATATCTTGTATATATGAATAAATGTTCCTAAACCATATATTTATTCTTAAAGGTTCAATCACTTACTTCAATAAAAAATTAAAATGTACATTTTAGAAGTAAAATTGCTGACTCAGAGTAGTTTAGTAGATATTGCCAAGTTATCCTCCCAAAATGTTGAAGCAATTTACAATCCCACCAGTGTAGGAGACTAAACTGTTTCCCCATTCTCTTGCTAGCACTGGGCGGTCTTGTTTTTTTTGAAAATTGTTCCTATCTCAGGTACATGCAGAATTGTCAGATTTAGTAAGTAAAAATATAGGACGTCTAGTAAAATTCGAATTTCACATTAAAAAAAATAAAGATTACCCAACTCCATCTGCCAATGGCCTGTTTCTGGTCTATCCTTTGGTATCATCAGTGATGTCTTCTCTGTCAGTAGTTATCTGAAACATTTATTTTATCCTAAATGGATGAGAAATATTTAAATTTGTGTATTCTTAAGATTTGGTGAGATCAAGCATATATATTTGCCATTTTTATATCCTCTCTAGTGAACGACCTGTTCAATGGTTTGTCTTCCTTAATGATTTATAAGAATTTTTTTATATTAAGGAATTAGACCCTGTTACATAACCTAGTTTTCCTTTTGACAATTTTTTGTTATTCCCCCCATTTAGAAGTGTTGCACTTTTATGTAGTCCAACTTATTAAGCTGTGCCATTATGAGTTTCTCAAATCACCTGGATACCTTGTATAAATGCAAATTCCTAGCAAATCAAATTTCTGAGAGTGAAATCTGGAACTCTCTCTTTAAAATCTCTGTAGGGGATTTTCTTCCTTTCTTCTTTCCTATCCCTCTTTTATTTTTTATCCTTCTCTTCCTCCCATCCATCCTACCAGACTTTTTTTTTTTTTTTTAAGATTTTATTTATTTATTTGACAGAGACAGAGATAGCGAGAGCAGGAATACAAGCAGCAGGAGTGGGAGAGGGAGAAGCAGGCTTCCCGCCGAGGAGGGAGCCCGATGTGGGACTCGATCCCAGGACTCTGGGATCATGACCTGAGCCGAAGGCAGACGCTTAACGACTGAGCCACCCAGGCACCCAGACTTTTTTTTTTTTGAGGGGAGGAAAGGGAGAGAGAGAGAGAATCTCTCCCCCAGTGTGGAGCCCCTCTTGGGGCTTGATCTCAGAACCCTGAGATCACAACCCTGAGATCACAACCTGAAACAAAATCAAGGGTCGGACACTTAACTGACTGAGCCACCCAGGCACCCCCTTCCTTCCAGACTTTTATCATATCCAACCAAGATTGAAGAATTTGCTAGAATTATTAAAATAAAAAATATATAAGTAAACATGTAAACTATGCAATTGGAAGCTCCTGTCATCTTCTGAGTGTGTATTGTGGTTAAAATGACTTATTCTTTATCAGTTCTTGACTTCACGGAGAAGTAAAGTAGAATTTTAATGGTTTCTTCTATCTGAGGTTAAAAAAAATTTTATTATGGAAAATTTCAAGCATATACAAAAGTAGAAATAATAATTCCTATTGCTCAGCTTCAAAAGTTATCAATATATGGTCAATCTTGTTTCATGTGCATGCCCTCTTCCCCCTACCATCTCCCATTCCCCAGATTATTTTAAAGCAAATCCCAAGAGCTTCCCAAACTCATTCCATTTGAGATCCAGAATTTTATGATTTCTGAGGTTCCCATTGTACTTTAAAAATTCTTTCCAACTCCAAAAAATATTTACTTATGTTCTCTCTAGCTAATACTTGCATGATCTCATTTTCTTTGGTTTCAATCTCAAGAATTTAAAGTCTATTACTATTTATGAAAAAAACCCCTGCAGATACTAGGGATAATGCTAAGGAACAGGAACCTGAAATGTACTCTACATGAGATTCCAAGTATCTATTCTTTAATATTCCAGCCAACAGTGCTTAACACCAGAATTTTCTTAAATGTTACTAATAGCTAGCCAGATTCTTATCTCAATGCTTTGCAATCTTGCTACCTGATGTTCCTATTTGATTGTCTTAAATTACTCCAATTAGTCAAAGAAAGGAGATTTGAGAAGTATTTATGCATGAATAATAATTAAAAATGCTAATGCTTTGAACATAAAAATTAAGTCTTAGAGGCAGAAAGGCCTGTTACTAATCTGAGTCACATTGTTGGTTGACTCAACATCTAGCTATAGTCCCTTAGTCTCCTATATATAAAATTTGGATAGCAACACTATCACACTATTTAGAAAACTGAAACTTACGCTTTCACCTTCTTTTAAAAAGTGAGCTGCCTCTTTAACTCAATGAATTAATCCTTGGTAAATAAATATTCTCTTCCACTGATGAATGAATAAATAAAATGTATATCCACACAATGGAATATTATTCAGCCAGGAGGAAATAAGTACTGATTCTGCTGCATCATGAATGAACCTTAAAAACATAATGCTGGGGTGCCTGGGTGGCTCAGTCGTTAAACATCTGCCTTCGAAGGGGGAGAAGAAGGGGGAAATAGAAATCAAGGGCTTGTAGAATATTTTTAAAGTTTGTATAATTCTCGACAAAATTTGCCACTTAAATGTTTAAAATTTTTTCAGATCAAACTTATAGTGTTCATTTAGACCATTTTTAGAATGTACAATTTTTAGAATGTACAAGATTGTGCAATCATCACCACTAATTCCAGAACATTTTATCACCCCAAATAGAAATCCCCTTCTCCCCATCCCCTGGCAACAACTAATCAACTTTGTTTTTACAGATTTGCGTATTCTGGAAATTTCATACAAATGGAATCATACAGTATGTGGCTTTTGTCTGACTTCTATCACTTAGCATTATTAATTTATTATTATTTAAGATTTTATTTGACAGAGAGAGACACAGGGAGAGGGGAACACAAGCAGAGGGAGTGGCACAGGGAGAAGCAGGCTTCCTGCAGAGCAGGGAGCCAGATGCGGGTCTTGATCCCAGGATTCTGGGATCATGACCTGAGCCGAAGGCAGACGTTTAACGACTGAGCCACCCAGGCACCCCAGCATTATGTTTTTAAGGTTCATTCATGATGCAGCAGAATCAGTACTTATTTCCTCCTGGCTGAATAATATTCCATTGTGTGGATATACATTTTATTTATTCATTCATCAGTTGATGGATATTTGGGTTGTTTCCTTTTTTGGCCATTATGCACAATTCTGCCATGAACATTCATGTACAAGTTTCTACACGAACATGTTTACATTTCTTTTGGGTACACACCTAGCAGAATTACTGGATCATTAGCATAACCAAGCTTAACTTTTTTTTTTTTAAGATTTTATTTATTTGAAAGAGAGAGACAGCAAGAGAGGGAACACAAGCAGGGGGAGTGGAGAGGGAGAAGCAGGCTTCCCGCGGAGCAGGGAGCCCGATGCAGGGCTCGATCCCAGGACCCTGAGATCATGACCTGAGCTGAAGGCAGATGCTTAATGACTGAGCCACCCAGGCGCCCCCAAGCTTAACTTTTTGAGGAATTGCCAAACTATTTTCCTAAGTGGCTACTCTTTTTTGCATTCCCACCAGCAATATATGAGAGTTCCAATTTCTCCACATCATCACCAACTTTTTTGTCTTGTTTTGTTTACAATTATAGATGCTTGGTTGGTATAAAAGTGGCATGTCATTGTGGTTCTGATTTGCGCATCTCCTCATGTGCTTGGTGGCTATTTGTATCTCCTTGGAGAAATGTCTATCCAATCCTTTGTCCATTTTAAAATTGGGTGGTCTTGAGTTATAAGAGCTGTCTGCATACTCTGAAGAGATCCTACTTAGATTAAAGCCAAAACAAAAATAGAGGGCAAAACTGAGCCATAATGACCTATTTTGGACTCTTGGACTCTTGCATGCCTAAAGTCAGACCTACCTCCACGAACCAACACATTCTTGGGGGCTAATCTGACTAGAATAATGGAGGGATAATCTCCCATGTCAGGGTCCCTCAAGGAGAATGGGACTTTTCCCCATTAGTTTTTCTGGTCAATCCCCAGTCCCCACCCTATACTGGGCATTGGATAGGAGGTAGGGGAAAGATGAATGATGCCTGGCACAATCAGAAGTGCTACTTCCAATCCCATAGGGCCTGGCAGAAATTTTAAGACTATGGAGACCTTTGCACAACCTCATAATGCTTGTAAGTGCCACAACTTAAAAAAATAAAGCAACAATTACTCAAAATAACTAACCTACAGGGCAGATAAAAAAGAAATCAAGTGCTAGATAGTTAAATACTCTACTACAGAGAATACAGAATCCTTACATTAGGTATAGGCATGGTTGCCATTAACTAATATTGTTACATGTTTTCCAAAATACTTTCCTACCTATTGTTGTCCCTAGGCTGCCCAGACAGATAAGCCCATGTGGCCTTAAGTACTACTACATGTTCCAATTAGATGAGTCCAAAAGTATAGGGCTCACTATGTGGATCTGAACAGGAGGCTAAGGAGAAAGTGGAGAAAGTAGGGGTCATATGTGAAGCTGATACACAGCAGCTTCCTATGTATCTTTGGAAAATGTATGAGGGATTAAATATTTTTCTACGTGAAAATGAATGACACTGTGGTAGTAAGGCAGAACAACACTTAAAATATGATTTTTGCCACAATGAGTGCCAATAAGAGATGTGTGATCACAATACAATGGAGATACATTCATTGTAATGAGAGAGCTAAGGTGCTTCATCAAAGAGAAAGAAACACATCAAGAGGCAGACACAAGATCTGTAAAATACATTTATTGAGTACTTATTAGACAGTGGGCACAACAGATACAAAAGAGGATGGGGACAGTAAGAACTTAAAAAATTAAATACACATGTTAATTTACCATCTAATTCTACCAGGAAAGTACAAAATTTGTACAACTTATACTTTATTATGAAATTGTGATGCCTGTCAAAAGGATAAGCTATACATACAATGCCAAAAATTTTTTTAAATTGTGCTTAACATCATTAGAATTACCCCAAAATGGGTTGATAAAATGCCTATACAGCATTCATTCTTATTACACACATATATTCACTTTAAAGATTGCTTGAAAAGTACGAATCCTTTGACCCCATTGCTGGAAATCTGTGGTCAACACCTACACGTGTCGTTTCTCTAAGAAACAGCATGGCATTTGTGGTCCATTTCTCCCTTAAAGTCACCTTATTTTCAGCTAGCTTAGTAACAAGCTCTCTTAGAACTGTTTATATGTCTTTTGTCTGATCATCTTCTTCAAGTTTCCTGATTTCATTTTTTAAACAATTTATAGTTTCACGACTTGCCTTTAATCTCTCCTTAAGCTCTGCAATTTCAAAGCTTGTTTTTTTTTTCGCAGCTTCTAATTTTTCTCTGGTTTTCACTTCAAGTTCTGCAACTAAGGAAAACATATTTTTATTGAACTATTTCATTTTTCTCACATGTCTAAGGTATGTCAGAGAGGAATAAATATGGCATTTCCTTAGGTCAGTTTCCACGATGAAATGTAAACAACTTAAGATACATTAAACATATGGAGGTGGGTAGAAAGTCTAAACTCTCACAAGAGAATCTAAGATGCTTTCTGCAACTAAGAATGAAATTCTGGCCATTCACAATTAAGATGTTAAGACATAATGTCCTTGAGGCGCCTGGGTGGCTCAGTCATTAAGTGTCTGCTTTCAGCTCAGATCATGGTCCCAGGGTCCTGGGATCAAGTCCCGCATCGGGCTTCCTGCCTTCTCCCTCTCCCACTCCCCCCTGCTTGTGTTCCCTCTCTCGCTTTGTCTCTCTCTGTCAAATAAATAAATAAAATCTTAAAATTAAAAAAAAAAAGACGTAATGGCCTTGTTTTTCTCTCCACATACATATCAATTTGGAAATAAGGTGGAATACAATCCAAGAGACACCCAGATAATATGAAGAGCTAACTAAATACAGTGTTCTTAAACATATGTACAAGTAAAATTTTACATAAACAAAATCACGCTGGTAAAACAAACCCCTATCTTTTAAAAAAAAAAGATAGCAATAACCACCTAGGTCTAAATTCCAGCTGTACCATTTACTAGCTGTGACAGTCTAAGTTATTTATTATTTCTATGCTAATTTCTCATTATAATGATGTGTATTATAATGAGACTATAACGAACACCTCATATTTGAAAAAAAATTTTTTTAACTTCTAGTTTTGTCTCATTTAGCATATTTTGTGACCTATTTCTTTCCCCCAAACTAGTCTTAATAGTTTTACAGAAGTTCTGGGAGATAATGTGCTCTTAGTTGAGCTTTTCTATTTTCTTGGTATTCGTGGAATGACTTCTACTGGTATTAATGACCAGCTACTAAAGAGGACCTAGCATCTTAGTAAGTAGATCTGTAAACTTTTATTTTTAGTTCGTATCTAAAACTTTACTCAAAAATTTTAAATGAATTAATGTACATAAAGTATCTAAGAATACTGTCAGGTACATAAAAAGCCATCCTAACTACCATTATGACAGAGAAACACTAAATATTTAAAACATTCTAGCCAGTTACATAACAAATTACTAAAGAAAGTATCATTACTGCAAAATAGAACACACCTATTTAAATATCCCACTTGGATAGTGTAGTATTGTTTTACAAAGAAAAATGCCTACTTTTGTCCAGCAGTTCCATCTTGTGGACATTTCAGGTAATTGCTGCTGATGACTATAAAGCACAGTTGTACTTTACTGTTGATAAGATGATCACTAACTGTAAGCAGCATGGTTTGGTGTGGGGGGGCGGGGAGGGAACCCTTTAAAATCAGAAAGACTTCAGTTCAAATACAACCTTGGCCCCTTATTAGCTAAATGCTGATTATCTCCTAAGTCTCCCCCAATCTGGTTTCTATTTGGTACAGTCAAAACTGTTATTTCTCAGAGAATATCTGAGAATTAAGTAATAAATGTAAAGCATCTAGCACATTAAAAACATGCAGTAATATTTATTTTCTTTATGGCTGGTGACTTTCTTTTTATGATACATTTTATAATACATGTAAAATATTATATTGCCAAAACAATCCTTATTTTTCTTTGTAATTTCTTTCACTGCTTAATTTTAACTTTGAAAATCATTTTTGACAATATAAGTACCTACATATGATACAAAACTAAAAGCTGAAAAATGTAGATAATGTAAAAATGTCTCCTTCCACCTCTGTCCCCCCAACCAACCAGTGTTTCTTCCCAGAGATAGTCAGTTTTAGGTTTCTTTGGTATCTTTCAGAAATATTTTGTTCATAGACAAGCACACATCTAAGTGTGATTTCTTCTCACCCCCAAAACAAGTGGTATCATACTATCTACACATTGCTCTGCATCTTGCTGCTTCACTTAATATTACGTCTGAAAGCCCATTCTGTATCCTACAGCTGTCTCATTCTTTTAATGGCTGCAGATGACTTCACCTAATGGACATACATAACTCATTAATCTGTCCCCTCTGATATAGAGTATTTCCATTTTTTCTTTTACACACAATGCCATAATGTGTATGCCGTGAGTAATTATTTCAGTATATTTGTAGGATAATCAGTACACTTGTAGGATAAATTCCTGTAAGTACAATTGTTGGGATATATGTACTTGTAACTTTGAAGGAATGCCAAGTAACTCTTAAAGGTTCTATTACTTTACAGTCCCACTAGCATTGTATGTCTGTTTTCCTACTGTATCAACTTCTCAATCTCAGTTACCCGGAAAGGTTAAAAATGGTATTTGAGGCTAAATTTAATTTGCCTTTCTCTTTTTACTACTAAGGCTGACCAATCTTTTTATGTTTAGGAGAGACATTTCTCCCCTCCTTTTTATGGATTGTCTGTCTTTCCTTTTTTTTTTTTAAGATTTATTTTATTTGAGAGAATGAGCGAGAGAGAGAGCACATGAGCAGGGGCAGAGGGAGAGGGAGAAGCACACCAACCACTGAGCAGGGAGCCCGATGTAGGGCTTGATCCCAGGACCCTGAGATCATGACCTGAGCCGAAGGCAGACACTTAACAACTGAGCCACCCAGGTGCCCATCTTCGCTAATTTTTCTATCGCATTATTGGCCTTTTTAATAAATTGAGGTATAAGTGACATATTAGTTTCAGGTGTACAACATGATGATTCCACATTTGTATACACTGCAATATGATCATCATAGTAAGTCTAACATCTGTCACCATAGTTACAAATTTTTTTTCCTGTGATGAGAACTTTTAAGATCTCTTAACAACTTTCAAATATGCAATACAGTATTGCTAACTATAGTCTCCATGCTGTACATTACATCCCCATGACTTATTTATTTTTAACTGGAAGTTTGTGCCTTTTGACCCCTTTCAGCCATTTCACCAACCGCCCACCCTCATTTCGACAACCACCAATCTGTTCTATGAGTTTGTTTTTTTTTTAAGATTTATTTATTTTAGAGAGCACATGTGTGTGTGAGCAGGAGGAGAGGGAGAAGGAGAGAAGTAGACTCCCTGCTGAGTGCAAAGCTCCATGTGGCGTTCAATCTCAAGACTCTGAGATCATGACCTGAGCCAAAAGCAAGTCAGACGCTTAACCAACTGAGCCACCCAGGCACCCCAGTTTTTTTTTTTTTAGGATTCCATATGTAAGATCATTTGGCATTTGTCTTTCTCTGACTTATTTCACTTAGCATAATACCCTCAAGGCCCATCCATGTTGTCATAAATGTCAAGATTTCCTTCTTTTTTTTTTATGGTTGAATAATATTCCATTGTGTATATATACCACATTTTCTTTATTCATTCATCAATAGACACTTAGGTTGTTTTCATATCTTGGCTATTGTAAATAATGCTGTAATGAACACAGAGGTGTATATCTCTTCTCAATTTTCAAGTTAGTGCTAGTGATTCTATTTTCTTCATATAAATATCCAGAAGTGGAAATGCTGGATCATATGGTAGTTCTATTTTTAATTTTTTGAGGAACCTCCAATTTACATGCCCACCAACAGTGCATCAGGGTTCCCTTTTCTTCACATCCTTGCCAACACTTGTATTTCTTGTCCTTTAGAAAACAGCCATTCTAACAGGTGTGAGATCATATCTCATTGTAATTTTTAAGTTGCATTTCCCTGAAGATTAGTGATACTGACCACATTTTTATGTACCTGTTGGCCATCTGTATGTCTTCTTTGGAAAAATACCCAAATCTTGCTCATTTTTAAACTGGATTGTTTGCTTTTTTTGCTATTGAGTTGTAGGAGTTCTTTTATACATTTTGAATATTAACCCTTTATCAGATATATAATTTGTAAATATCTTCTCCCATTCAGTATGTTGTCTTTTCATTTTGTTGGTACTTTTCCTTAGTTGTGCAGAAGCTTTTTAGTTATTGGCCTTTCTTACTGATGTGCAGGAGCTCTTTATATTTTAAAGAAACTAGTCATTTGTGATAGGAGTACAATATTTTTTCATGGCTTGTCTGTCTTTAGACTTCGTTTAGAGTGCTTTTTTTTTTTTTTTTTACTATGCAACAATTTTTATTCCCTTTCTCCCTCTCTCTCCACATCAATGAAAAAACATATACTGAGTGAAAGGCACTTTGTTAGATGCTGGGGTGAGGTAGATGATAGACAAGAAAGAAAAATGCAGTACAGTGTCATAGGGAGCTATGAGAGCAGACTGGATTCATGCCAGTGTGAAAGGGTGTGTGTATCAAGGAAGGCTTCTTGGCAGCAATAAAATCTGAGCTGAGTTTTAAACAATGAGAAAGGAATTAGATGGATGAAGGGGACATCACAGGCCCTGGAAACAGCACATACAAATCTGGGAAACAACAAGGAGTCAGGTACAATGGTTAACAGGTAGTTTTAAATCGAGTCGGGAAGACCTGATCCAACTTATTTGTCAAAAGGACAACACACACTATAGATATAGATTCTTGTTGTTTGGTTTGGTCATTACACTTTATTTTCTGACCAATCGTAAGACTGCAAAGGGCATGATGTACTTGGAAGAAGACCTAATTAGCAATGAAATCATAAGGGAAAACATTTAAAAATTTCTTTTAGCTTTTTCAGTTTTCTGCTTCCTATATATTAAGTGCTTATATAAGGAAGAAAAATTTGTTTTAAATTTCTAAATTAAGCCTCAATTTAGAGTAAATCAATCCAAAGAGAAATTATTATTTTTGCAAGCCAATATAACCTACTGGTTAGAAGCACAGACTGTAAGGCTTTTACAGAGATAAAACAGCTTATCGATAGAACAGATAGAACAGTGCAGATTCAGGTTAAATCCTGGCTCTACTGGGTGATTTGAGACAAGTCATCAAATCTCTCTATGCACTAGGGCCTTTATCCACAGAATGGGGCTCCTAGTAGCATCTTCCTCTGAGGGTTGTTATACCCATAATTCAGTAAGTTCAGAAATGTAAAGCACTCATCGAGTACACAGTAAGCTCTCATTAAGTGTGTACTATTGTTTTAATCATTCCTACATAAAATACTTTATTACACAGACTAATTTTATTAGTAGTATAATAAAATATACTAATAATACTAATAATACTAATTTTATTATTAGTATAGTTTTATGAACTTTTAATATGCTTCACAAATGTATTCTCTGACCTGATATTTAAAACTCCAACCATCTCCTCCCACCAAAGGTGTTCCCTTCCCTGCTGTTTTTCTCCATATCACCTAATTACTAACTTACACTTTACTGTTCTATTTATTTAATATCTGCCTTTCTCTCAATAGAGTGTAAGCTTCATGAAGGAGGGATTTTTGTCTGGTTTGGACACGGCTCTACCTTCTGAACCTAGAATAATGCCTAGTATATAAGTGGTGCTCAATATATACTATAAGAAAATGAATGGAAGATCAAAGAACAACTTAATGAATGCTGACATAAATGTTAACACAAGGATGGCAAATAGGTATCATCTTGAGTACCAACTGCAAATGACTGGCAGTAGCTGCACGGAGTGATGTGTATGGGATTCTGACGCCATGTTAGCTTAGAGGGAAAATATAACGTGACTGATTATCAGTGTGTCATTCTAGTATTCACCACCCCAGCATTAATCTGAAACTATGTAAAATGACACTGGTTAAACAAAAAGAGATAAGCTAGTTCACAGTACAGTAGTCCCCCCTTATCCATGGGGGATACATTCCAAGACCCCCAGTAGATGCCTGAAACCATAGATAATACTGAACTCCATACAGACTATGCGTTTTCCCATGCATACAGGAAAGACTATGATAAAGTTTAATTTATAGATTAGGCACAGTAAGAAATTAACAATAACTAGTAAAATATAATAATTATAACAATATACTGTCATAAAAGTCATGTAAATGTGGTCTCTCTCTCTCTCTCTCTCTCAAAATATCTGATTGTATTGTACTCACCCTTCTTGTGATGATATGAGATGATAAAATGCCTAAGTGGTGAGATGAAGTGAGGTGAATGATGCAAGCCCTGTGACACAGCATTAGGCTACCACTGACCCTCTGACAATGTGCCAGGAAGAGGATCACCTGCTTCTGGACCACTGTCGACCCTAAGTAACTGAAACCTTGAAAAGTGAAATCACGGATAAGGGGGGACTACTATGTACAAAAATATACAGTTGACCCTTGAACAACATGGGTTTGAACTGCATGGGTCCACTTATACATGGATTTTTTTTTTTTCCCCAGTAAATACAGTGCAGTACTGTAAATGTATTTTCTCTTCCTTATGACTAACATTTTTTCTCTAGCTTACTTTATTACACAGACTAAAATATATATAATATACAAAATATGTGTTAATTGACTGTTTATGAATAAGGCTTCCAGTCAACAGTAGGCTATTAGTAATTCAGTGTTTGGGAAGTGAAGGGTTACACAGATTTCTGACTGCTGGCGGGTTGGGTAGAGGACAGTGGTCAGCGTTGTTCAAGGGTCAACTGTAATTATGTTCTGCAAGGTTCTTCCCAGATTTTATTAGCAAAGACTAGTAAACAGAAAATGGTTAAGTGACAGGTTAAGCAAGATTAGTGAAAAGCTATGCTTAAATGTAACTAGGGAATAAAAGACAGTATTTCAGAGAATGCGAGAGGCTACTTTGTGAACAATTTAAAACATCCTTCTTAGAGGTTCTATAGTAATACATATTTTTTTTTAACTCTTAAAAAATTTACCTTTATATATCCTTAGAAAAAAATTTAATAGTCACTAATCCCATAATCCTTTCACCATTATATAATACATTATTTTTCAGAATTAATTATGAACTCATGGCACTTACATTCTGTTTCATGCTTATAGGCTCCTAATGTTAGCTGGCGAGATGTTGTTAATAATTGTTGCATCATTGCTGTTGGGTCTTGAAATATCTAATGGAATAGAATGAAAAAAAGCCCAATAACTTCAAAGTTCTACAACTTAAAATGCTTTTAAAATTCTCATTATAAAATCTTCTTACCATTTCATCATAGAACTCTGAAACCACTGTCTTTTTTCCCAGCATTGCATTGGTGTCTGACTGAAACAGCTTTAATAAATGATAGAGGGTTACCTGTGAAATAAAAATAGATGTCACATCTGTGCAATGGTTTTCATCATCGTGAGATATCATGATTTCTGTAACTGAATTAGAAAGTAGAATTAGTTAACATGTCAAATTCAGGATCTTATCTCAACTACAAGTTACTGTGTGGCAAATCACTCAAATTCTGTACTTTTATTTTCCTATTAGGTATTATTATCTATCCACATCTACTAAACATGCATGTTTTAAAGAGGGTAGGTATGGATGTTAGAAAACATTTCTACAGAGTGACAATGTAGAAAAATGACATAAAATACAGCTACAGAGATGCATGGGAGTAATTTTAGAAAAATAGAAGAGAATCATTGTGGTTTTCCTAGGGAAAGGGCCAGAGGTAGGGGAAAGAAGATGTTATGGGTTGAACTGTGTCCCCCTAAAAGATATGCCAAAGTCCTAACCCTCAGTACTAGTAAATGTGACCCTTATTTGGAAATAGAGTCTTTGCAGGTGTAATAAAGTTAAGATGGGAGTTATTAGGTAAGGCCCTAACCCAAAATGACTGGTGTCCTCATAAGAGACACAGAGACAAGGAGGGAGAGGAGCCAGGGGACAATGGAGGCAAAGATTTTAGTTATGCCACCAAAGCCAAGAAACACCTGGGGCTACCAGGAATCAGAAGACACAAGAAAGGATCCTTCCCTAGAGGTTTTGGAGAAAGCATGGCCAATGCCTTGCCTCCAGAACCAGGAGAATAAATATGTTGTTTTTAGCTACTCAGTTTGTGGTGCTTTGTTATGGCAGCCCTAAGAAACTGATACAGGAGACCTGTATTTTTTACTTTTAAAATATTTTTTTAAACCATGTGCATACCTTACTTTTATAATTCAAGAACAATTTAAAACTGCGTCATAAAACTGTCCTTCCTTGAATTTACTATTGAGACACTTAGAGGCATTCATGCAGATATAGACAATGAAAAACGTCAAGACAGATGTCCCTAATTTTGAGGGGTGTTTGAAGATTCTTAGAGCAATGAAAATGCCTAAACTAGCCACAAAGATCTTTCTAGGAATAAAAACCCAATTTTAGCATTTTGCTTTTAGGAACAATCATTCCTTTTATAATGGTTTGATCTATAATCTATAATGGTTTGATCTATAGATTTTTAATCTATAACCGGGAAACAGAAATAAATCACATATTACCTGTGTCTTTCTTTTATATTTTAAATAAAACTTCATGACTTATTTTAAAGAGTCAACAATTAAAAAAGTATAATGGTTTCATTATACTAAAAGAATATGACAACAGTTTTTGGGTAATAAAATCCAGGCCTGTGTAGATCTATACAGAAACCTATTCAATAAATTAATCACTGCAGAAGTACAATAAGCACTCTTTCCAAGAGTGGACTTTGAGAGTTGTCTCACACAAGGTTATATGATATAATTTCTTTCAGAGATTTATTTTCCAACTGGGAGTGGTGGATAGGACAGATGAAGAATAGATAGGTAAGGCAGCACATTCTCAAAGTAAAAATGAATTCCAAGCAATCTTACAAAGTTAAAAAGAGTTTCTGCCCTACTAGCATTACTGATTTCTTTTCCTTCTCTCTCAACATCTGCTGTATTTCTGTATTCTATTCTCCCTAATAGACTCTTTCCATTAAGGACAGGAGCAGTATCTCATCTGGAGCAGTATCTCATCTTTGTATCCTACCCCTTGAACAGTATCTTGGCAAATAATGGATATTTAATAATTTCTTGCCAGATAGAATATAATGTCTGTTGAGAGTATTCTAGAAGGACAAAAGAATAATAGGAGATCTGAAAACCTTATCACATGGAAAACATTTAAATGAGCTATAGATGTTATTCAGGAGAAAAGAAAACGAATGTATGAAAGGTTATCAGTAAAAAGTTCAAGGAAGCTTAACACAAACTAGAGCTTTCTTAGCACTAGAACAACCCCAGTTTCACTTAATGACAAAAGTCAATAGTCTTTCTACTGGAGACAGTAAGCCCAAACAAGGCTCTCATTTAAAAGACTGCCTAAAGGAATTCCTACGAAGGAAGAGTATGGCCTATACCTATGGGTCCTAAATCTTACTGCGCACCAAAATCACCTGGGTGATTTTGAGGGGTGCTGGCCCCTCTCCAAACCTACTAAATCAGACTCGCCGGGGGATGGGGCCTAGGAGTTTGAATTTTTAAAAAACAACTCAGATATCTCTGGTGCAGTCCACTAGGAACTAATTCTCTGAACTACAGGCCCAGGTCATAGCTCCTTTAGAAGCACATACAATTTAAAAAATGTAATCTGATTATTAAAGTGTAAATGTTTGGTGCTAAAGAAATGCACTGAATCTATCAAGATGAAAATTAATGGTGATGACCTGAAACGAGTTAAACACCAACCACACATGTGGAATGAGAGAGCCATAACTGAGTTGTAACCCTATGGGTTTACAAACAAAACAAGCTGAGTAGTTTTAGTCAAAAGAAAGGATAATGGAAAGAATGTGAGGTCTGAATGCAAATAACCTGGGTTCAAAAACTAGCTCTGCCCCAGTTAACTGTGTTTTTGAGCATATGACTTGATCTCTGAACCTTAGTATCCTCATCTCTAAAATGACGGTATCATCAACCTCCCAAAACTGCTGAGGGATCAAAGTGAAAGTTTTGAGGGACTTTTTACATTATCAAGCAAAAATCTGATAAGAGAACAAAAGATGAAAAAATCCATGGTTATAAATAAAAATTCAGGAATAAAATAAAGCTGCTAGTACTGATAGCAACTTGAAAAAACAAACTTGAAAAAGCAAAAAGACTGTTGCTAACTATGAAAAACCGGATACTCTCATTCTAGACAGCAGATAGACTCATCTCGTTTATTACTAATAACCAAATAATATTAATGAATTTTAAACCTTTTTTGCTGTAGTAATCACATGATTCCATGGTTTCTTTCTGAGAAATGTTCACATTATATCGCTTCTTTCTATACTTGAAAAATAAGTTTTGAAAGGCATTTCCCATAAAAATGAAAAACCTTAACTCATGGCAAGATACACCATGCCATAAGCTTACATAAAGTGTATCTGAATAAAAATGTCAACATATAACAACCTATTCATTAAGTAGATTACATTTTCACAATTACAAAAATCTGTTTTATGTTTGCAAAGATTATCATTACTCACAGGTCTCTCATTAGGATCAATGAAAAATATTTTGATGATTATTTCAAATTCACCCCATCCTGTTTCAGTAATTTCATATGGAGGCTTAGTAACAACTGAAGAGAAAAAAATAAAACTATAAATTATAAAAAATACAGTCTCCTACATCTTTTTAAATGTTAAATTTTATATTATGAATCAAAAAACTGTACTATACCTCTTAACGGATTGCCATAGCTTTCATGTAATTTAAATTGGATTTTCTTCACGTATGCTGACATATCCTAAAATACAGAGGAATTAGTTCTGCCATCTACATTTAAAAACTATGAGGAAAATACACTGAGCATTGTACCTAATTTTATAAAATACACTTTCCCTCAAATTTTATGGAATCTAATTTTATTTTCTTTTATTTTAATTCCAGTACAGTTAACACACAAGTTAACCAGTTTCAGGTGTACAATACAGTTTCAGGTGTACAATATAGTGATTCAATAATTCCACACATCACACAGTGCTTATCATGACAAGTGTATTCCTTAATCCCCAGTGGAATCTATAACTTTCTAAAAAACATGAATTATACCCAGGTTTGGTTTTTATTTTAAACAAAGGAGGCCTGAGTTGAATTCTTTCACAACTCGTAACATATAGGAATATACATGTCCCTAATTCACTTGTTTTGCGAATCCTGTTTTTATATATCTCTATAGACAATGCTCTAAATCAATTTTGATTTTCTATAAAAACAACAGTACATTTCCCATATATTTTACAGAAATAAGCATATAAACTAAAGCACATCTAAGAACTAAGCAACTTTAAAGAACAAAATTATATTACATAAAGCTAAGTTCAACTAAACTAAGCAACCTAAAACCATCAGATACAAAACTCCTTTTCCTAATCTTATTTTGAAGCACAGGAGCATATTCATTAGTTCTGGCACATAAAAGGGATTCTCCTACGGAAAGTGGCGTTTTCAAAAAAGAATTCACTGTAGAAAAATGTAAAACTGAATCAGTCACACTCGACAGTAGTATTCATTAATCTTTTTATTTGCTTTTGGGAAATCTTTTTATGTGATTATCTACATTTTTAATTGAGGTCATAACAATATACTAACATCTGCTTTCATCACTTAACATTATATTGTCAACATTTTTTGAGGCAGCTTTTCATAAGCATATTTGAAGACTCTTTGGGAATACTTTCATTCATTTTTTTCTACAAATGACCAATACTGGATACCAGATGCCACCATGGTAAATAATAAACTCTTGTCCTCATAGCAGGGAGAGACAAGAAAATCAGCATTTCAGTGTAATCTGTGTTAGGAGGGCAACAGGTACAAATTTGAGGAATGGCACCTAATT
Source organism: Leptonychotes weddellii (assembly GCF_054177405.1). Lineage (NCBI taxonomy): Eukaryota > Metazoa > Chordata > Mammalia > Carnivora > Phocidae > Leptonychotes > Leptonychotes weddellii. The sequence continues at coordinate 116,793,406 of NC_138373.1, read as the reverse complement.
TAATTTTTGGAGATTAAGAGAGTAGTTTGAAAGAAAATACATTTAAACTAATACCTACGGGAACAATAAGAATGGAGTAGGTAGGAAGCAAGGAATGAAGACATTTAAGAGTGTCCCTTTGGGAAACTGAGAGTACTCTAGTATTGATGGAATGGAGGGTAGAAGGAAATGAAGAGGCAAACACAGCAAGGGATAAGCTGCAGAGGCAGAATTGGGAAAGACCATGGCAGGCCTTCTAAAACCGTTTTTTGTGTGTGTATGGTTTTTTTTTTTTAAGATTTTATTTTTAAGTAACCTCTATCCCCAACATGGGGCTCAAACTCACAACCCCAGATCGAGTCACAAGCTCTACCAACTGAGCCACTGAGGCGCCCCTAAAACATGGTAATTTTAACTTTATCCTGAGGGCAACAGGTCAGTCATTGAAGGTTTCTTGTTTTTTCTAAATAACAGCTTTATCAAGATATTCACATACCACACGATTCACCCATTTATAGTAACTATTCAATGGTTTTTAGTACACTCAGAGTTGTACAACCATTCCCACAATCAAATCTAAAATATTTTCATCACACACAAAGAAACCCCATGCCCATTAGCACTCAGCCCTAAATCCCTCTTCCACCCATCCACTGGCAACCACTAATCTATCTTCTGTGTCTATGGATTTGCCTATTCTGGACATGTTATAAAAATGGAATCATCCAATATATGGCTTTTGGTTTGGCTTCTTTCACTTACCATGTTTCTAAACATTCCATGTGGTAGTAGCATGTATCAGTACTTTATTTCTTTTTACTGCCTAATAATGTTCTATTGTATGGATATACCACATTTTATTTATCCATTCATCAGCTGAAAGATACTTAGGCTGTTTCCATTTCTTTGGCTATTATGAATAATGCTGTTACAAACATTCATATACAAGTTTTTTTGTGAACTTTAAAAGGTTTTAAATCAACAAATATTCATTCACTGAGTATCTGCTGAATACCTACTATGCACTGACTGTATTCCAGGCATCAGAAATTTAGCAACAAAACAAAATTACCAGCATCCAGACTATAGACTAGTTTTTTGTCTTTCATCTTCTCTGATGGTCTTATTACCAAATTGTTCCTAAAAAGTATGAACTACTCTTCCTGAAACACCTGATTAAATACGAAGCTAACTTAAGACGTAATGATTGGAAGATGGGCTGTGTTTATAGCATGGTTCTTGTTATCATAACTTTAGTTGGAAAACATTATTGGAAAATCCATTATTGGAAAATTGGATTTCTACTAACTGTTATGAGATGACAATGCTCACTTTTTTCTTTCAACTTTTTGGGGGTGACATTTCTACAATGGGCCAATTTTATAATCAGAAAGTTACTATATTACAATTTATCTTCAATCAAAAACAAACTGTAGCTTCAAAAAGTTATAGGAGAAACAAGTGCCTACCTCATTTCTATATGGTTTTACATACACTGTCCACTGATGGGTGTGCCCATCCTCTTCTCTTTTCTTTCCAAAATATCGAGCAACATTACCATAAACTATTGGTTTGACGATAGTAACCCCCTAAAGGAAAAATAATTTCAAAACCAATTAATATTGCATCATTTACCCAAATATACAGAATAAGAGCTCTGAAAACTTGGGTTTGTTTTTTTATTTTATTTTATTTATTTATTTGAGAGAGAGAGAGCGTGAGAGGGGGGAGGGTCAGAGGGAGAAGCAGACTCCCTGCTGAGCAGGGAGCCCAATGCAGGACTCAATTCTGGGACTCCAGGATCATGACCTGAGCCGAAGGCAGTCACTTAACCAACTGAGCCACCCAGGCGCCCTGAAAACTTGTTTTAAGGAATGGCAGGCAATCTAAATACCTAGAGTTTGCTTATAACATGGATTTCTCTCAATCAAATCAGTATCAGACAATTATCTTCATATTAACACAAGTAACTAAACACCAGATTAATTACAATGTTCCCACTTTGAAAATGTCTATTTAAATCATGTAAAATACTTTGAGAGATTTTTTTTTAAGAAAGGCAAAGGCTCTTTATTTACAAACCTTAAAGCGAGCCTCAGGAATTAACACCGCCATCACCTGAGGGTAATAATGTCTTGATTTATCAGTTTACAGCAGTGTTTTCCAAAGCACAGTATAAACACTAAAGACAGTCTGGGAGAGGATTTTAGGTAGAATTAAGGCAAACATTTTTCAATTCATTACTTATGTGTTAAGTTCTGAGATGGAAGTACATGTTTCTAATTACATCTGGTATGTGTAGAGGTGGTGACTGTTGCCGGATTATCATGAAAAGGAGAGACAAAAAATTTCAAGGCAGGAGAAAACGCTGAATGTTGCACATGAAATTTGAAACTAACTGTTCAACAGTAAGAATGTATCTGAAGGTCAAAAAGCAAGACATACCACATATTAAAAGTGCTCTGCCAATGTACTCAATTCGTAAGAAGCAAGGAAAAGCCGTGAACAAATGGAAAAACTTTTCATTTTGGCTGGAAAATTAACAAATCCAATCCCTATGAGCCTCAAGTTAGTTAAAAGAAGGCAAGCAGTTTGTATGAGAATTTAAATAATCACAGCAAGTGCTATTTGACACTTGTGACAGGAGAAGATGAGGCATCAGGCTCAAGGCCTGAATGAATGAGCAGAAGGAGCACTGGCGCCAGGTATGGGTAATACATCCTGCAGCTACTACTGTGTTGCTAGAACTTGCAGATTTCCTCGGTGATGCAAAGCTGGTTCATCTGTCAACAGACTTTCTAACTGAAGGAAATTTATCTAAATTGGAAAAAGATGCCTACAAAATGACATAACAATCATCAAGAATGAGAAATAAATCCTTAATTTTAAAGCTTTACATGACTAACTCACAGGCATGTTTGGTGGAAAAGCATTTGAGGACTACAAGCCTAATCTCCTCAAATCACTTTGACTTAAAACGTTTTGAACCTTACATGATTACAAGTAGAGAAAGTTCTGTAAGTTCTCCAAAAGCTAACGTTTTAACCCTTTGGTACTACTTTCCTATCAGTCCCAAACCTTGCCCAAAGCTTGGGCAAAATATGTATTTATGATGAAGTTTCTGGTACTATGAATTCTACCTGACATCTTTCCATTAAATTTTGGTAGTTTCTGAAATTTTCCAAGAACTCCTACTTCGCACGTGATATTAAAGCACTGTGCATAATAGTTGTATACACGTACAGTCAAAATTATGTAAAAATTATGTATGACACGGATCAGGACTTGATGAAAAGCTAGAGTAACTAGATTGGTGCTAACGTGGGTGATATTTCTTTTTTTAAAAAGATTTTATTTACTTATTTGACAGAGAGCGCACAAGCACAAGCAGGGGGAGCAGCAGAGGGAGGGAGAAGCAGGCTTCCCGCTGAGCAGGGAGCCCGATGTGGGGCTCAATCCCAGGACGCTGAGACCATGACCTGAGCTGAAGGCAGGTGTCTAATCGACTGAGCCACCCAGGCGCCCCGTGGGTGATTTCTTTTTAAAAATTTCCTTTCTGCAATAAATCTAAAATCAGAAGGGGTAAAATTAGGTGTTATATATCAAGAACCAGAGAGCCCTGCCTTAAAAACTAATGTGCCAGGGGATGTAGGAAAGTGGGAGGGAAATGGGTCAGTGTCAAACATTATATTAGGCTCCACGCCAGCAACTTTAAAAACAAAAGAAAACTAACATTTACGGAATGTTCTCTATGTGCGGGCCAGTGTTATCTTCTCTGCATGCCTTGATTAATATCTTGGCCGAAGCTTTGGGGCTTTGTGGACATCATGAACTCGGGCAAGTTTTCTGAACTTTTCTATCCCCCAAGTTCTTCAGTTCTCGCACCTGCACATGCTGTGTGGGTAAGCCTCTGAAAGGCTGCTGTAGGGACTGAATCAGAGAATCGGGTAAAGCGGTTAGCTACTCTGCTTGGCACGGTAAGCGCAGAACCCAGTATCTGCTGCTCTTACTATCCTCACAATCAGGTGGATGGCACCCCCAGTTTACCGGTGACCTGGGCTGGCAGATGAGCACCAAGCCCTCAAAGCAGCTATTTTCCTCGGCAACAACGTCCAGTTCTCCCTCAAGCCACCACTGGTTTTTTGGCGGGGACGGAAGGGGGTGGAGAGGCGGTCAAATCGTGGCCAAAAGAAAAGAAACACTGATTTTCCCGCAGCGGCTTTGACTCGCTCTCGGTCTAGAAACCACTGCCCAAGCCTGAGCTGAGAAGGCGCGAGAGGGAAAACAATCGGGCCCTCCCCAACGTGGCGCAGGGAGGAGCCAGGACGTGAGAGCCACTCCCGGAGGGGAGGCGCGTGCTGGGCACTGACCTTCACTCTCCCGCCGGAGTCAGGCCCAAATTCGGCCATTCTCTTGAACATATTGCCCTACGGAAGAAGCCGCCGCCGCCAGGGAAAGAGACCGGGGCCGGCGGGGTCGCCGCTCCCCTCAGAGGCCCCGCTCCTCCCGCGCGGGCCCAGGCGGATGGTTTCTGGCTGAGCGAGGGCGAGTCTCCGGAGCTCGCGGCGCTGACAACACCCAACTCCTCGCGGCGGGCGAGTCCCGGAAGCGCGTTTAGTCCCGCGCCGTGGAGAGCCCAATGGAAGGAGCGGTGGCGGCGCCGTGCGCAGGCGCGAGGAGCTGGGGCGCAAAGTGCGCAGGCGCTGAGCCGACCCCCTGCGGCGGGGCGGGCCTCGGTGGTGGGAAACCGCTGGAGGCCCGGTGGTCCGGTTTTCCTGACGCCCCCCACCCCCATCACCTGGATACGGAATAAACGAGAAGTTGGCGTTTGGAGCCAATACCTTGTCATCGCTAAAGAGTACGATTTTTAATCAAGTTAATCAAATCTACTCGCTGGCCCACACAAGCTTTGGTTTGCCCAATATCTTCCATCCCTTCTGTTAAGAGAGAATCTTCCAGTTTAAAATCAGTTCTTAAGGTCTTTTTGCTTCTTCAAGGATTTTGCGCCATCAATCATACCCACTCCATGGTGTATCTTCAGCTTTTCCTCTACTTTGGCTTTTTCCCATAAGAAGAGTTAAGTTTAAATATTTCTCATTAAAAACAGTATGGAGTGGGTGGCTGGGTGGCTCAGTCGTTAAGTATGCGGCTCTTGGTTTCCACGCAGGTCATGATCTCAGGGTTGTGGGATCCAGCCCCGTCTTGGGCTCCATGCTCAGCTGGGAGTCTGACTAAGATTCTCTCTCTCCCCCTCTCCTCCCCACTCTAAAATAAATAAATCTTTAAAAAAACAAAACTGTGGAGGTTCCTCTAAAAGTTAAAAATAGAACTACTCTAGATCTAGCAATTGCACTTTGGGTAATATTAGGTATTACCCAAAGGATACAAAAATTACGGAAAGAGCCCAAATGTCCATCAACTGATAGATGGATAAAGAAGATGTGGTGTAGGGGTGCCTGGGTGGCTCAGTCCTTTAAGCCTCCAACTCTTGATTTCAGCTCAGGTCATGATCTCAGGGTCCTGGGATCAAGCCCCTCATTGGGCTCCATGCTCTGCAGGGAGTGTGCTTCAGGATTCTCCCTTTCCCTCTCCCTGTGCTCTTCCTTCCAGTTGTGCACACACAGTCACTCTCTGTCTCTCAAATAAATAAATCTTTTAAAAAATGTGGTATATGTACACACACACACACAATAGAATATTAGCCATAAAAAGAATGAAATCTTGCCGTTTGCCATGACTTCGATGGAGCTAGAGAGTATTATGCTAAGTGAAATAAGTCAGTCAGAGAAAGACAAATACCATATGATTTCACTCAGGTGAAATATAAGAAACAAAACAGATGAGCATGGGGGGAAAAGAGGCAAACCAGGAAGCAGAGTCTTAACTAGAGAACAAACTGAAGGTTATTGGTGGGGAGGTGGGCAGGGGATGGGTTAAATAGGTGATGGGTATTAAGGAGGGCACTTGTGATGAACACTGGGTATTATATGTATGATATATGTATGTATGATGAATCACTAAATTTTACACCTGAAACTAATATTACACCTGAAACTAATATTACACTAATATTAACTAGCAGGAATTTAAATAAAAACTTGAAAAAAAACTTTATTAAAAACCATCCATTTTTGATCCTGCATATCTCTATTTTTGCATTATCCTTAAAAGTCGACCCTAAAAAGGCTCTCAATATTTCCTATTTGTTTCCATATGCTCCTCAGTCCATCACCTTCTGAATTTCATCCTCACTGAAACCTCTCTGACCAGAGTTATTGACTTTTCTATTAGTAAATATGTTAACCACTTTCCCTTAACTCATTTGACTTCCTGGCAGGATTTGACGATGCTAACCACTTCCTCCTTTTGTGATGCCCATTCTCTTGGTTTTTTTTTTTTTTTTTTAATTTATTTGACAGAGAGATAGACAGAAGAGCACAAGCAGAGGGAGTGGCAGAGGGAGAGGGAGAAGCAGGCTCTGCACTGAGCAGGGAACCCGATGCGGGACTCGATCCCAGGACCCTGAGATCATGACCTGAGCCGAAGGCAGACGCTTAACCATCTGAGCCACCCAGGCGCCCTCTCTTGGTTTTTCTGTTAAATCTTGGGCAGCTGATTTCCAGGTGGTTAGTCACTCTCTTCTCTATATTCTCATAGTGCCTAAGGGATTGTAACACTTATCATGTTCTGTATTAATTATTTGTGAACTCCATGAGGGCAATAACTTTATCTTATTCACCTTAGTATTCTTAGGTCCACAACATTTCTTGTGCCCAATAATCAATGTTTGTTGAATAGTAAATAAATGAAAAATGGAGAAGTCAAGAAGACTTGAGGCTATTTTCCAAAGGTAGATGAAACCAGTGAGACCTGTTAAAGCACACTGTCCTACAAAATCCTTCACATCACAATACGGGATTTTTTTTGTCCCCTGTACCCTCGCCCAAATTTCACCTTTTTCAAATTACAGCTTTCAGAACGTGACCTCTGGAACCCAAATTTGCTCTTTATAATTATTTCTTCAGCTTTCCTCTTTCTGCTTTTCTCCTGTTTCACAGAGGATTTTTTACTCTTTGTTTAAAATCTTACCCTAAGTATTTTTTAAGTAAAATAACATTTAATAAAATAAAATTAAGCAAATACATAAAACATATTGGGAACTTTTGTGGAAAGATAATGGATCGAATACACATCTTTTGTCTCCTCCCATAACTCCTTTAAAGCAAGTAAAGAGATTTTCAAAAAGGCATAAACCTAGAAGGATAAGAAGAATGGTTGGAGGCGGGGAGAAAAAAATAAGAAGAATGGGAGGGAAGGCAAAACAGAATCTTGAAATCTGGAATAGGAATCGTGGTATAGGGCAGTCCTGAGAGCTGAGCAGTCAGAACTAATACACATCCCGCCCTTCCCCCCCACCCCCACCCCCCACCCCACCCCACCCCCGCCAAGTCTCAAGAATTTGTATTTATGGGGAATCTCTGGACGTAAGGGGAGGGAGATGGAAGAGAGAAGCTAACAAAACAGGTTGAGAGTCTGTTTCCTGGGTGGCACAGTTGGTTAAGCCTCAGGCTTTGGTGGTGGCTCAGTCAGAAGAGTATGTGACTCTTGATCTTGGGGTCATGATTTCAAGGCCACATTGGGTGTAGAGATTACTTAAATAAATAAACTTTAAAAAAAGGGTGAAATTGACAAAATTCTAGCTGTGTCTGAAGCCTTGAGAGATTATTTAAATATTTAATATTTAATGTTTAAATATTAGACCTAGAGTTTGGGAGGTAAAACCAAAAGATACACAGAAAACTAAGCAAATTTAAGAGTCATGCAGTTATTAGCTCTAGGGAAAATACAATCTTCCATTAGAGAAGAAAATAATTGTATTTGTGGCTATGTAAATACTGAGTATTGGTCTAACAAAAATGTATAATTACATTGGAAGGATAGGCACTGGGGAAGGGTGCCATCTGCAATGGAGATTGAGGAGGAGGAAATAGAGCCTAATCCTTAACTTCCATAGTGGAAAGTCAATATCCTAATAGCCTAGGATGATGGAAAAATCAAGAAAATGCAATATAAGCCTAATATTTAAAAGCATGGAGGTAAATATAAAAAACATTAAACTAAAAGAGTAGAAAGCAGTTGCATGTAAAGGTGGAGAAATGAGGAGGTACATCTTTCATAAATTTTGTGGAACTATCTGACTCTGTAAACACTGAGAATTTATAACCTTATTAAAATTAAAAATGACTGGGGCGCCTGGGTGGCTCAGTCAGTTGGGTGTCTGCCTTCAGCTCAGGTTGTGATCCCAGGGTCATTTGATTGAGCCCCGCATCGGGCTCCCTGCTCGGCAGGGAGCCTGCTTCTCCCTCTCCCTCTGCCTGCCGCTCTGCCTACTTGTGTTCTCTCTCTCTGTCAAATAAATAAATAAAATCTTTAAAAAATTAAATTAAATTAAATTAAAAATGATTTAAAAATATAATTGCATAATAGATATGCATTTAATTGGAAAACATTGTATCTATGAATGACATTAGTCACTCCTCATTATAATTTTTATTAATCTCCTTTCACAACTTCTAAGTAAATATTTTTTCAATGAGTCCACTATGGGCGCCTGGGTGGCACAGTCAATTGGGCACCTGACCCTTGGTTTTGGCTGGTGTCGTGATCTCAGGGTTGTGAGATCGAGCCCCACATTGAGCTCCAAGTCAGGCTCTGCATTCAGCAGGGAGTCTGCTTGAGAATCTCTCTCCCTCTCCCTCTGCCCCTCCTGCTCTCTCTTTCTAAAATAAATAAATAAATCTTTAAAAAAAGGTAAATGAGTCCACTAAATAGAAGTGCAAAAGATGTGTTCAGGGCTTAGTTATAATTAGTGCCACATAAAGAGCTAAGTTATCATCTGGAATATTACTCTGCATTTCAAATAATACCCTGGGGTAAAAGTAAGCAACATACAGATTGAGTTTCTCTTAAAAATGATCAAACATTGATATTGATTTTTATTTCATTCCCAAATAAGAATAGAAATTCAGTTTGGGAGCTTGATTGTATGATAATAAAAGCTATAAATAAGAAATGACAGTTACCAAAAACATTAAGCAAAATCTCCAGGAAACATCGCTTTCCCTCTTCAGCCAACTTTTGCTAATCTCTGGTTGTTTCTTCAGTCAGCCTGTGTTGTTGAGCTATCCTGGAGCTTTCTGGATATATCTCATTTCTGCATCGGAGCTGTCACTCTTCAAGTCTCTCTCCCCTACCTTGACTCATTCTTTATGCACCTCTGGGTGACCTGATATGAATAAACCCATATTTTGGGGGGTTTAATCGTATTAGAATGGCTCCAGAATCTTGAAGCCTGAGGCTGCACCCGTGTTGGGGACCTCTGTTGCCCTCCCATGGCTGGTCTATGCATTACAGTCACATAGTCAAGACTTGACCCTTGGAATCCCAGAAGCTGTTGTACTGGAATCATGTGGGCCTGAAGAGTAAGAAAAATCCTAGAATGGTCAACATGGAGGAATATACTAAATAATCAGGAAGAGATTCATTCGATCAGCTGTTTATTGAGTGCGTATCATGTTCCAGGTGTTTGGAATATGGGTGTAAAAAACTCTGCCCTCCTTCCTATCAGGACAGTGACCCAGCATGGTGTCAGAGATGTAACACAGTTAAGAGGGCGTGCAGATGTGGAGGAAGGGGTAGCCAATGAAGGATATTAGAGCCTGAGTGGAGAGGGTCTATTCCACGGTGTGGCAGTGTTGGGAGATTTGTTACATACAGACAAATTGATCAAATACATACATGCACTAAGGATACATTTCAAAGCTATTAAGCACAATGGAAGCCAAGTTTCTCACTATCAGAGAAGAGAGTTAACAACGTGGAAAAAGAGAAAAATAGAATGAACCCTGTGGTGTGGGATTGGAATTGGAGATACTGATATGAATTCAATATAAATAGATACAGTGATAAATACTGTGTAAATACATATAACCTTTAATTCTGTCCACTGGTGGGGCCTGGAATCAGTGACACTCTAGTGCCTAGATCTTGTTTTTCAAATACCATTGTCCAGGGGCACCTGGGTGGCTCAGTCGGTTGAGCATCGGACTCTTGATTTCAGCTCAGGTCATGATCTCAGGGTCATGAGATTGAGCCCTGCACTGGGCTCCACACTCAGCGGGGAGTCTGCTGGAGATTCCTCTCCCTCTCCCTCTGCCCCTCTATGCACACTCGCTCTCTCCCTCTCTCTCTAAAATAAATAGATCTAAATAAATACATACATATATACGTACATATGTACCATTGTCCACTCTACCGAATCAGTGCTCTTTGGAGAAATGGCTGATTCCAGGGCTGGGGCAGGGGAAGAACAAGGTGAGCCTTAGACCATCCTGTGCCAGAAAACAAAAAAGTACTCAAGAAATATGAGGACATGACAAAATGATGCAGAAGCTAGCTTACAGAGAAGCTCTACTAGCCAAATTACGGACAATGTGAACATAAAAATAAATGGTAGTAATGGATTGTAATTTGAATAAAATAGGAAGCCATGGGTCCATATTGATATAATAAATAAATGCATGAATTGAAAACTTGTTAAGGAACAGTCTTAAAGCCCTTACCCCTTCCCAAATACTTCACAGTAGAGGTCACTTGATCAAATGACCAAAGTATGGGCGCCTGGGTGGCTCAGTCGTTAAGCGTCTGCCTTCGGCTCAGGTCATGATCCCAGGGTCCTGGGATCAAGTCCCACATCGGGCTCCCTGCTCGGCGGGAAGCCTGTTTCTCCCTCTCCCACTCCCCCTGCTTGTGTTCCCTCTCTCGCTGTGTATCTCTCTGTCAAATAAATAAATAAAATCTTAAAAAAAAAAAAAACAAAACAAAACTGTGTGCCACCCGAGAGGGTACAATGGGAACAGCACAGCATCACTTCTGTGGTATTTTTGCCAAAAATGCACAACCTAATCTAATCAAGAGAACAGCAAAACAACTTTAAGACATTTTGCAACATAACTGGTCTCTGGTCTTCAAAATTGTTAAGTTGTGAAAATCAAAGGAAAAAACTGAAGAAATGATCCAGATTGAAGAAAACTAAAAAAAAAAAAAAATGGCAACAAAATACAGCACATAATTCTGAATTAGATCTTTCTATTGTGAAGAATTTACAGGGACAATGGATGAAATTAAATGGGCTCTAAAGAGTAGGTGGTAATAATGTATCAGTGTTAGCTTCCAGATCTGGGTGATGTTTTGAGGTTATGTAGGAATCACACACTGAAGGATTCAGGGCCACATGGGCACCAATTTACTCTCAAACTGTTCAGAAAACTTAAGGCCTTTGTACTGTACATGTAAATTCTGGGGAAAATTGAGACATTTCAATGTCTTTAAAAAGTGGGAAAAATCTATTATTTTAGAAGTTATATTTCAGCGAGGAGAGACAAATAAATAAGTAAGTAAAATATGTAGTCTATCAAATGGCTATAGGCTTGAGTGCTAGAGCACTCCCTCAGTTAGAAACTAAGTAACAGAGGAAAGGCCAGTCAAGGACTGAGAAGGGGCAATCCATGAGGAGGGATGTGAACGAGGAGAAGGAGGAGAAGCTGAGGGGGAAAAAGCTTTCCAGAAGTATGAAGTGGTTCACTTGGTCAAGTGCTACTGAAAGATCTAGTGAGATAAACAGAGATCACTAGAATTGCAAAGTCTTTGAATTGCAAGAATCTTTGCAAGGTTACCAGGACATTTTGTACAATGGCAGGGGATATCCAGCAAAGAGAGAGTAACTCAGGATGCAGGAAACACTCTGCTAACTTGGGAGTCATGAGACGGATGCAATCCAAGATTGCATGTGGAGACCCTGCCGTTGGCAGGAGCGGAGGAAGAGAGGATGGGCCCAGGGGAAGGTGTGATCGCTGTTACAGTGGCAAGGAGGGGAGAATTTCGTATGAGCTTGCTTCTATTTTCTCAGTGTAATGTGAGGTCAGGTCATCTACTGAGAACAGAGAGGGTGAAAAGTGAATGGTTGGATGTGTGTGCTGGGGCTTTGAAGAGAGAGGAAGAGAACTAAAATAGTAATAGTCATTTTGGAGAGTGGGGACACCAACACAGAAGGAGTGCAGAGAAGTGACTCGGATGGCCATGCAGACTGAGGGCCCATGCAAGATCTGTGGTTATCAAAATGAGATCTGTCAGAATGCTTGTGGATTTTTCTCCAGCAATATCCAGCTGTTTGGGTACAGGTAAAGATATAGAATATATTAAGAATATCAAATAATTATATTTTTTAAAGATTATTTATTTATTTATTTGACAGAGAGAGACACAGCAAGAGAGGGAACACAAGCAGGGGGAGTGTGAGAGGGAGAAGCAAGCTTCCTGCGGAGCAGGGAGCCCGATGCGGGGCCCGATCCCAGGACCCTGGGATTAGGACTGAGCCGAAGGCAGATGCCTAACGACTGAGCCCCCAAATAATTCTTTTTTGAATACACATATTTTTTCTTCTTAGACACTAGTTGGGTCTAAACAAAGAAAGACAAGTTATGAGTTGCAAAGCCTCTAATGATAATGTTTGTATTATTTTTATAACATGCATAATTTCACACCTTTGGTTAATCAGCAATTATTTCAATACTTGCAGTCATTTGCCTCAAGATTTAGTCATAATGCATGAATCTAAGTTAATAAAATCAAAGAACAACAACAGCTCATCCAGTCCTTCTTTATATTCCTTCATGATCACAAAGATGCATAGAAGAGTTCTTTAAAGGGCCAAAATAGATTCACATATAAACTGTCAATTTATTTTTAAAGCAGTATGAAAGCAACATTTCTGAGAAAATATTTAAACCAAGGTCACAGTTTAGAAAAGCAAAATTCTTAATTCAGGCTGTCATCATTTTTAGCCATTTGGCATTCTGCTCCTTTTTAAACTTTATATTGCCCAACAGAGAGTGTTTTTTTGTTTGTTTTGTAGGGTTTTTTTTGTTTGCTTTGTGTTTTTTTTTAATTTTTTTTTTTACTGTTTTTGGAGAGGACTGAACAGATGCCTATTCAGCTAGGATTTTGCCTAAGATGTTTGTTTTAAGATCTTTTGTTACATTTTTATAAAATATTGGGGAGTACTGAAGATTAAGTTGGGGTTATTTCTTTAAGAACTGACTATATTGGAGATGTATTTGATAGGCAAGACTTTAGATAAGTTTTCACCAGCATTATTCTATTAGCAAACTGAAAAATGTTACAGGCTATCAAATAAACACATTTCGTAAACATGAAGACTTAGAAGAAAGACCATATTCTGTTCCTGCTTGTGTAAAAGTGTTATTTGAAAGAATGGTAATATGAAAAAGAGATACAATGAGCTGCAGAAGGAAAACTCCACAGTTACACTCCACAATTCCGAACATACTGAGAGACGTCTTGGTTTTCACAGTGTGCTCTCCATGCCACCCTGTAGAGAAAAGCGAAACAAACACTGATAAGGTCAAAACATAGCTTCATTGTAATAGACACACTTCAAATCCTCTGGGAGAACAGAATGTTTTACCGGTAAATGGACGACAGGCTGCAGATAGATTGAGGTATTTGCTATTTATTAAATGGAGATATGTACACCAAGTATGTCACTTCTCCCCAAAGCCCAGGATCCCCCCAAAGCCCAGGAACATGAACGTTGATCTATGCACTCTACAATAGTAATTGCAAAGTGCTTTCCACATTTACTTAACTCCAAAAGCAATTTCAAGATAAGACAAGGAACTGGTAGAATGTTGAGAATCTTAAAAACTCTAGAAATCCTCTAAAATAAATTGAAGGGGGAAAGAGTAAGATTCTAAATCAGATGAAACAGGTTGTTTCTATGTAACTCATTGTTTAGGGTAAGGCTAAAGCAGCAACATTCAGTTCTCTTTTGAAGGAGAGAGGGGGGCTGGGGGGAAGGGCAGAGGGAGAGAGAGAATCTTCAGTAGGCTCCATGCCCAGTGCAGAGCCCAACGTGGGGCACCATCCCAGGACCCCGAGATCATGACCTGAGTGAAATCAAGAGTCGGATGCTCAAACTGAGCCACCCAGGCGCCCCCCACCCCACCTTAATGCTTAAACGTACCATGCGCGAATGCCATTTGGATCACTGACAACCCTCTTTGCACATGCTACAGCTTGAGTGATGTCATCTTTCAGCAAATCTGAAAAAGAGGTGGTGAGGAATGAAAACAGCTTCCATAGAAATTTCATTTTAAGTTTAGATTTAGTCAGCTTTATTCTCTTAGGAGGATGAAAGAACATAAAATTATTTTCTAAGAGTCCATTTATCTGTGAATGTTGGGGGAAAATTTTTCTTCATTCTATCCCATTTGGCATGAAATAAAGCATTCTGTTTCTCATTTACCAAAGTCATGGAAAGCTCTGGAATTGTTAACTAATGTGACAGAAGGTTCTCTTTTTTCTAGGCACTGTAAAAAACAAACAAACAAACAAAAAAAACCAAACACAGACTAGCAATTTTTTAATCAGCAGTTCTGCCACCAGAAATCTATCCTAAAGAAATAATAAAAATGTACCTAAAGATGTATGCACAAGATATTTCATAGCATTTCACAAAGGGGGAAAAGCAGAATAACCTAAGTGCTTACCAATAAGAGCTGGACTAGTAAGTTATAGAACATTTATATGTGGAATTCTTTCCATCCTTTAAAAATAATACAGATCTGTATTTGTTGACATAGAAATAATTTTGTGTGATAAAGAGCAAGCTGTAAAGCAGTAAAAATAGTACAACTTCATTTTTCTTAATGCACATTGCTTACATGTTTGTATGTAGGTACATTTGTGCATGATATAGCTTTACATTCATAACATGATTGATACATACTGTGGAAGAATATACACCAAAAGTTACCAGTGGTCATAAATCTCTGGGGAGTAAGGATTTTTGTTCAATGGCCACATTTTATTATATAATAAAAGATTAAAAATAAATTAGCTGGATGCAAAATGTATTCTAAGACTAATCTTGTCTATTAGTAAGTTTAACATTAAAAGATTTAACAATATCAATTTTACAATACTTCTCCAGTATTTTATACACTGAATATTCCACATGTTATTTCTATCTTTTATATGAGTTCAATAGAATATTTGTTTCACCCCAATTAAACAAATCCATAAAATAACTTGTTAGGTATAACAATAATTATATAAGAACTGTATTTTCTGAAGAGGCAAACTAAAGAGTTGAGAAATGAAAAGTCATCATGTTTCTAATTCACTTTAAAATCACTCAGCAAAAAGAAAAAAATACACGTAAAAAAAGTAAAACTGACAAAGTGTTAACAACTATTAAAGTATGTGATGAGCATATGGCTGTTTATTATACTGAAGTCTCGAAATTTCTATATATTTAGGACATTTCAAAATAAAAAGTAAAAACAATTTTTAGAAAAGGGCCCCACCACCAAATTATCCCTAAACCTCCCCAAAGAAAGTGGGAGAAATGGCATGGTTTTCGACAAAGCATCAATATGTTCATTTATGATAAATTAATAGATCATTTTAGATTACATTAGAAAACTTGAACTTTTTATGATGTCATCATCAGCTCTTTAATTTCTTAGGGAATTATGAGGATGATCATAAAGAGTTTCTAGGTGGGCACCTGGGTGGCTCAGTTGGTTAAGCGACTGCCCTCGGCTCAGGTCATGATCCTGGAGTCCCGGGATCGAGTCCCACGTCGGGCTCCCTGCTCAGCAGGGAGTCTGCTTCTCCCTCTGACCCTCCCCTCTCTCCTGTGCTCTCTCTCATTCTCTCTCTCTCAAATAAATAAATAAAATCTTTAAAAAAAAAAAAAAGAGTTTCTAGGCACTGAAATAGAGTTTTTCTAGGTCCCTGATGAACCTTTCAAGACGCTTTCATTTGTACGGAACCCCTGCTCTCGTAAGTATGACTAGATGAGTCCTGTGCCGCCACTTAAACATCGTCTTTCTTACCGCTGCAGGGTATGTGACAGGAGTTCACGGCTCTGGGCGTTTTGCCATCATTACACCAGTAGCGGCTATTGATCTGAAATATCCCATAATCAGTGCTTCTGCTTCCGGGATTGTAGTTTGTAGCCTTTGTGTTATAATCACTTTCCCATTTGGCCAAACACATCCCTGAAAAAAACTTATTTTTAGTAAGAAACATCAACACCACATGATGTATTTCACATACCATAATCAGTTCTATTTTGCTATTCTATTTTATTAATGACTTACTTTATAAGTGTAAAAGTGTTTTTTCCTTATAAATATAAATATATGTATATATATTTAAGATTTTATTTTTTTAAGTAATCTCTACACTCAACATGGGGCTTGAACTTACAACCCTGAGATCAAGAGTTGCATTCTCCACTGGCTGAGCCAGCCAGGGGCCCCCAAATATATTTTAACACTTTAGTGAGAATCCTTTAGTTTGCAAATCATTTTGTAATACTAATACTAGTATTACAAAATGTATACTATTAGTACACATACTATTAGTATACTAATACTAAACTAGATAACATATTTTTAAAATATTAAAATAGCTGTTTCTTCCATTGTCATTACCCTTCCCCTGCTCCCATCCTCAGGCAAGATTTATCCTAGAATGGAAAAATCAACAGAGTTGTTGAGTGGATCTTATAATTAATAGCAGATACATACATACGCTGATGGAAAAAATGCTTTTTATTAGGAAAAATAAGAATTTTCTGGGAGAAATAAATTTTCTTAAGATACCTAAAGGTGAATTTGCTTATCAAATCAGAATCTGAAAAACAAGAGGTAAAACAGGAAAGACTATTTCATCCATCCATCCACTCGTTCATTCAAAAGCGGTTACCAAGAGGAAATGTTTGAATTCAACCTCAAAAATACAGTGATCACATTGATAAATGTGAACTAAAATATAAAGTAACTTTTACTCAGACATATCTTGAATTAAGTGGAAGAAACTGAAAAATAGTTAATAAACTATACTGAGTAAGAATAGGGACGCCTGAATGGCTCAGTAGGTTAAGCATCTGCCTGGGGCTCAGGTCGTGATCCCAGGGTCCTGGGATTGAGTCCTGTACGGGGTTCCCTGCCCAGCGAGGAGCCTGCCTCCCTCCCTGCGTGTGCGCCCTCTCTCTCTTTCTCTCTCTGACAAATAAATAAAATCTTAAAAAAAAAAAAAAGAATAATAAAATACTATTACAAGCTGCATTTCAGGGATCCTTATATAAACAGTAATCAAGGGGAAATAGGTTCCTACTGCCCCTGCACTGAGAGTTCAACATAGGGTTTTAAAACTTTGCTGTTAAAAATCCCATGGCATGGGGCGCCTGGGTGGCTCAGTCGGTTAAGCGACTGCCTTCGGCTCAGGTCATGATCCTGGAGTCCCGGGATCGAGTCCCGCATCGGGCTCCCTGCTCAGCGGGGGTCTGCTTCTCCCTCTGACCCTCTTCCCTCTCGTGCTCTCTGTCTCTCATTCTCTCTCTCTCAAATAAATAAATAAAATCTTTAAATAATAAAAAAAAAAAAAATCCCATGGCATGGCAGAGAAAAATCCTTATTGCTCTAGGCTCATTACCGTTGGAACCAAGTTCCAAACAGAAAATGCCTGGCGTCAAAGACCCAGGACTTGACAGATAGTCCCGGTGCTCAGATAGACCTTTCAGTCAGCCTACACGTGCCACTGAGTCTGAGGCAACAGACAAATTTAGCAGCTCCAGAAGAGCACAATGGGTCCTGGTATCCCTAGAATGGCAGAGAATTTTGCCCTCCCATGCCCTCATTCCTTCATCTGGCATATCTGATTCTAAAGAAACAAGCTGATATTTTGAACCATTGACCCTCAAAAGAAATAAAAGAAGTCCATTCATTCAAAGCCTCTTTATTACTATTCATCCTCTATCTGTCCCACACCAGGCTAACTATTTGGAAGGATGAAGAAGAGTTAACTTACAGTTTGCCAGGCTGACACCTTTAAAGCCAGCCAGCCCAAGTCTTTTCAGAGTTCTGGCCAGGTCACACCTTTCAAAGACCTTGCCCTGGACGGTGACGGAAAGCAGGAGAAGCCCCAGAAGAAGGGGAGCCTTCATGTTGACCGGGAAGCCAGACCTCTAGGCTGACCGGGGAAGGCTGTGCTCAGTATTTAACATCTTTTCACTTCCTTCTTCTCCTAATGGCTGCGGGTTCCACCCTTTGAGAGATGTGAAAAACAGGAACTCTTTATTGGTTTACTAACTTTGGAAGCTCTTTTTTTTAATATTTGAAAAGAGCTATTTTGATGTCCTAAGAATTACCCTACAGGAAAATGATGAAATGGCATTGTTTAAAGACCTGGCTCATGAAGAACTGGGAAGTAGGACTGTTTCCAAACCAGGAACTGTCTCCTATTTTATTATGAATTTAAGGAACTGTAAAGAAAAAAAAAACACCCTGAATGAACATTTTACACAACAGAAAAAGAGCTCCAATTTTTGATTTTGCATTCACTATGTTGTCTTCATCTTTTTCACTTAAAATTATTTTCTATACTCTTTCCCCAAAAGCACATAACATGTTACTTATCATTTTAATGGGTATATAGCATGATACCATATTGCTCAGCCATATTCCCACTCTAAATTTTTTGTTGCTATTATAATTTTTTGCTTATAAATCAGTGTTTTACTATTATAAATAAGCCTCACGTGAACAATGTTTGTAACTTTTTGACAATGCCTTATCTCACATTTTGATCTTAGAATATAAGGGGTCATTTTAAAACAAGGGAATTTTACAATCAAACCTAAAGAAGAATAGCAGTATATGCTACCTGAAAATCTTCCCTTTTGGCATAAGGATTCTTTTGAACTGAAGGCAACTGAGAAGAAGCAGATCCAAGAAAACACTCTGCCCTCCCTCTATATACCTGAAAACAGAACCACCTAGGTTTGTACAGGACTTAATCACTGACAACTCTACATGCTCATCAGCCCCAAGACCTCACAGGACCTCAAATAACAAATTTTACTGACTAGCTATTATCTTCCAGTGGCCACTAAATATTTATCTTCCCACAGTTTGCTGCCCTTAGAAGCCTAAAACTCTTTTCCTCTGTCTTGTTGTTCTTCTAAAAATGTACTGTTCTTTGGTTAAGATGGTATGTAAGCCCAAATTCTGGCCACCTCTTTGAGTTACTCATCCCTGCATTTCTCTCAAATATATATGAGATACCCATGTTAATAAACTTATTTTTGTCTTGCTCATCTGTCTCTTGTTACAGAGCCCCAGCTGAAACCCTAAAAGAGTAGAAGGAAATCGAATTTTCTCCTCCTGTAGTTTCTGGTGATGAGGATGGGAGAGTAGAAGTCTGGAAAACTCTTCTCTCCCTAGAGACTGCAGCTGATGTATGTGGTAACTGACAACAGACCAGCAGAGGTAAGAGTTCTTACCATGTCAGTCTCCCAGATCTCTGACTATAGCGCCCAGTCAAGAGAGGAGTATAAAACTTTTCTTTTCCTTTCCCTTCCTTTCCAAATTCATAATGGCAGGAGAATAACATCTGAAAAAACAGATCTCGAATCATGACTCTTGTGAATTTAGTTTTGGGTACCTACAGATTATTGATTCTTCCCTTCCCAGAAATAGTCATGTTTTCCTTTGTCTGACTTCTGTATTGTTTGTCATAAGGATGAAAATCATAAGATGAGACTCTTCATTTGTCTTGTTTCAGGTACTGAGAACCTGGCTTTGTAACTAGTGAGAATATTCTCTCTGGTCTCTGCCGCTTGCGTAGGGCCATGGTGGGGAGAGTGCACCTTGTCAGGCTTGCATGGGGCAGCGGGCCAGCAGGCTAGGGGGCTGTTGCTGTCTCTATTTTCCTTTCCTCGTTTGTGCTGGGAAAATTCCTATTCCAGTATCACTTTCTGGTAACACAGGTTTGTGGATCTGTGAACTAAAGTGTCTCCTTTGTGGGAGATAGAACTTTCTTTACCACCTGTGACAGTGAAGGTCTTTGCTTTCTTAAGCTATCTTTGGAGGGGCTCTGCATCTCAAGAGGGCTATACCGTTTGCACTCTCTCTGTGTCCAGGGTTAAGCCATAAAAGGCTTACCGATTTTAAACCATGAAAAGGCTTATTGGTTTGGAGTCACAATTGAGGTAGATATACCTTTGAAGATTTGGACTTTATATCTAAAAGGATTTTTAAGAGAGCTCTCATCCTAAACAAACAAAAGGTCCTATTGGTAACTATAGGAAGATGAGATGAAAGAAAGAAAGAAAGAAAGAAAGAAAGAAAGAAAAGAGAGAAAGAAAGAAAGAGAAAGAGGGAAAGAAAGGAAGAGAGGAAGGAAAGAAGAGAGAAAGAGGAAGGAAGGAAAGAAGGAAGGAGGGAAGGAAAGAAGGAAAAGGGAAGGAGAGGAGAGGAAAGGAAAGGAAAGGAAAGGAAAGAAGGAAGGCAGGAAGAAAGAAAGAAAGAAAGAAAGAAGAAAGAAAGAGAAAGAAAGAAAGAAAGAGAAAGAGAGGAAGGAAAGAAGAGAGAAAGAGGAAGGAAGGAAAGAAGGAAGGAGGGAAGGAAAGAAGGAAAAGGGAAGGAGAGGAGAGGAAAGGAAAGGAAAGAAGGAAGGAAGGAAGAAAGAAAGAGGAAAGAAAGAAAGAGAAAGAAAGAAAGGAAGGAAAGAAGAGAGAAAGAGGAAGGAAGGAAAGAAGGAAGGAGGGAAGGAAGGAAGGAAGAAAGGAAGGAAAAGGGAAGGAGAGGAAAGGAAAGGAAAGAAGGAAGGAAGGAAGAAAGAAAGAAAGAGGAAAGAAAGAAAGAAAGAAGAAAGAAGAAAGAAAGAGAAAGAGAAAAAGAAAGAGAAAGAGAGAAAGAAAGAAAGAGAGGAAGGAAAGAAGAGAGAAAGAGGAAGGAAGGAAAGAAGGAAAAGGAAAGCAAGAAATAGATACAGAGGAAAGTCTTGGCTAGTATGATGGGGGAAAACCCCACATACTTCCTTAACTAGATTAAGAAGTAGAGATCAGACTCAGAACAAATGTTAAGAACTGCAAATGGCACTCAAGCAGATATGAAACATGAAAATACTGATAGCCAGGAAATAGCTTTGACAAAAGCACAGAAA
>NC_138373.1:116748765-116771825 GCF_054177405.1 Leptonychotes weddellii | reverse complement strand
AAATAAATAAATAAATAAATAAATAAATAAATAAAATCTTAAAAAAAAAAAGGGAAGGGGGAGTTGAAAGAGAGCTAAGTCTTTATATTCCTTGCTGGAGATAAACAGAAAACGTCTATGATTCAAAATCAAGAAATATAGAATAAACATGCTCTTGAGATATACGGCAGTAAATACTAGAAAAAATAAACAGCTAGGGGCGCCTGGGTGGCTCAGTTGGTTAAGCGACTGCCTTCGGCTCAGGTCATGATCCTGGAGTCCCTGGATCGAGTCCCGCATCGGGCTCCCTGCTCATCAGGGAGTCTGCTTCTCCCTCTGACCCTCCTCCCTCTCATGCTGTCTCTCATTCTCTCTCTCAAATAAATAAATAAAATCTTTAAAAAAAAAAAAAGAAAAAAGAAACAGCTAAAGAAGTTAAAAAGAGATTACCCTAGTGTTGGGTATTAGATGAGAAAGATTAGGGCAATTTTTCATTAAATTTGATTAATTAATTTAATTTAATTAATTTCATTCAATTTTCATTAAATTTATAACATTTTATTTTACTCTAAAAATAAACACATATATTTTGTGATGAAAAAAATGAAAGTTAAAAAATATATTATGTGAGAAAAAGAACTAAAAGACATATACCAAATGTTTACAGTGGTTATTTATGAAAACTTTTCAGAATTTTTATTTACTTTGTATTTTTTTGGCATATTCTAAGTTTTCTTCTTTCAGCAATTGTTACTTTTGCAATTAGCAAAATAAGAAATAAACACACAGGGGTGCCTGGGTGTCTCAGCCGGTTAAGCATCTGCCTTTGGCTTAGGTCATGACCCCAGGGTCCTGGGATGGAGTCCCACATCAGGCTCCCTGCTCAGTGGAGAGCCTGCTTCTCCATCTCCCTCTGCCGCTCCCCCTGCTTGTGCTCTATAGCTCTCTCTCTCAAATAAATAAACACAATTTAATAAATAAATAAATAAAATGTTAAAAAAAAAAGATTTAGCCTCAGAAAGCAACTGACACTGGTAAATCAAAACTGTATCTAGGTGCATGGCTGGCTCACTTGGAAGAGCGTGCTGCTCTTGATCTCGGGGTTGTGAGTTTGAGCCCCACATTGCAGATAGAGATTACTTAAATAAATTAATTAAAACTTTAAAAAAACCAAACC
The DNA here is from genome assembly GCF_054177405.1 of Leptonychotes weddellii. Classification (NCBI taxonomy): domain Eukaryota; kingdom Metazoa; phylum Chordata; class Mammalia; order Carnivora; family Phocidae; genus Leptonychotes; species Leptonychotes weddellii. The sequence continues at coordinate 116,770,669 of NC_138373.1, read as the reverse complement.
TGTTTGTATTAATGGAGGGAAGCATTGGCCTGGGTTTTGTCAGAGGCTGTTAAGTAATCACTTGCCAATGAAACACTGCCATTTCCGTGGAGCTGGTAAGGACCTTGGGAGACCATGAGCCTCCTTACTCAGCTGATGCTGTCTCTGCGGAGTCTGGCCCAGGGGTGCGGAGGACTCATCTCTCGTCTCATCTCTGCTGTGGCAGCATGGCTCCTAGGAGAATATGCAGGGGTGGGAGAGATGGAAGGGAATTGGTGGGAGGTAGAGGGGACACAACACATCAGGCACTCTAGGGGCAGGTGCTGTAAGGTTAAGGTGAGGTATTCTCGCTTCATCTAGCTGCGTAACAGCCTGGGCAACAGGCCCAGCATCCCTAGCAGCTGCTCCTTGCAAGTCCAGCAGCCTGGCCACAGGTCGGCCTGGCTTCCTGTGGGAACATATCCTGCTTCAGGAGCGGGGCTTTTCCCCAATCCAAAAGTGGCATTTTGCTGGACTCTGAATCCATGGGTCCTTGGCAAATGGTAAATACTTTGGGTTTGCCTCATCTAGACCAGTGTATTTATTCCCTCACAGCTTGGTGATCCCTTTCTGTTCTTTTAGTTCTCAATATCCCCGTGACTTAAGCCCCTGCTCTTTGCAAGGAGATCAAATAAGCTAGATAATTTCTTTCTTGGGTCTCCTTACACCATTCAAGCTCTAGACATCATTTAACTTTTGCACTTAATTTACTCCATGGCCTTGTTGTTGCTGTGTTTTGAGTGAGGTAAGCGGTCCACACTGAGAGGAACTAATACTGAACATACACTGGAGGAATTATTTCCACTGTAGTGCTTGTACTGTGCTGCACGAGTCTCTAGTTCCCGGGCTCTAGCCCAGAGGCATGAGTTACTGAGTATGGAACCATCACTAAGTCTAATGAACAGGACTGGCTGCTTGGAAGGTGTTGCCATATATTCTCCCTGCAGTTACAGGGGCGACTGTGCCATCCCGGTGTTGGCTGTGCGCTCACTCTCTCCGCTGCCCCCATGCTTGCTGTTTCTGCAATCTGCTATGCAGACCCCCGGAAGAAGGGCCAAGATGTCTGGTGAGGCTAGGCGGGTGAGCAGGGCCAGACAGGTGCCTAATCCCAAAGACAATGAGATATGGCACGTAATCCCAAAGACAATGGGAGACTGGTTTTGAGTATTAAACCGGAGAGTAACAGGATCAAAATCTTCTTTTTTTTTTTAAAGATTTTATTTATTTATTTGACAGAGAGAGACAGCGAGAGCAGGAATACAAGCAGGGGGAGTGGGAGAGGGAGAAGCAGGCTTCCTGCTGAGCAGGGAGCCTGATGTGGGACTCGATCCCAGGACTCCGGGATCGTGACCTGAGCCGAAGGCAGATGCTTAACGACTGAGCCACCCAGGCGCCCAGGATCAAAATCTTTTGTAAAAGTCACTCTAGATTGGACTCAGCAACTGGACTGTTGCCAGGTCAGGTCATCCTGATGGCAGACAATGGTGGGGAGTGGAGACAACTGGGGGCCCAAGAGATATTTAGGAGGTTTGAATAATCACTTTAGATAAACATTACCTGTAATTTTTACAGGGATCATAGAGGTAGGTATTATTTCCACTTTACAGATGAAAAAATATGTGTCCCAGAGAAGTAAAGTCACTTGCCCAGAGAAATAGAGCTGGTAAAGGACAGAGCTGGGAGTTAGACTCAGCTCATTTCCATGGCCTTTTCAGTGTACTACCTTGTAAAAATTGAAGTGGGAAGAGAAGAAACTAAATATTGAGAACCAATTCTCATCCCTTGACAAAGCTATAAATTCTTTGTCTATCCCTTGTCTAATTTTAGTTCCTGATGGAGTTTTGCAAACCCATTTATAGTTTTGCAAACCCATTTTATACATTTATTTTTAAAGTATGAGTTACCTCTGAGAGATTGATCTAACAACTTTTAGATGCCATTGAACAATTAGAGGTTATTTTAAAAATCAATATGCTTGGTGTGTGAACAATAGAATAATTCTGGATGGCTTTTGATTCTTTGTGAATACACTATTATTTCTGCTATCTTTAAGCTGCCAGCGCAAATACAGTTAGAACTTTGGCTGGATCTCACTTCCCTGTTTCACATTATAAACAAATATTTTCCTTCCCACTTTGGTCAAGTTACAAAAATCTTTTCTCAATTTACACAATAATTGGGCATTCAACATTGAGAAATTATGGTGAAATACTGAACTGACATTTCCCATGTGTGATAAAATGTAGTCTTATTTGCAAAGAGATGGATGTGTTCCCATTTTGATTTCCTCTTTCCAGAAGAGCATTCTGATTTCATTTCTTTATTGAGTATGATCTTTGGGATTAAGATTCTGTATGATCTTTTCATTTGTGCCAATGCCATTAAATTTTCTTTCACTGAACTAGAAACCAGTGATTTCAATCTGTAAATTAGCTCTGTAAAATCACAAAATGTTGGAGAAGGAGAGAAAAAATTGTTGCAAATAGGAGAATGAGATCTTCTACTTGGGTTGTACTTTCCTCACCTCTTGACAAACAAACATTTTATTGCTACCCTTAACAAGCAAATAAGATAACATGCTTAACAAATTGACAATAATTTATGTGTGTACATATAATGGAAGATAATACAATTCTTTCTCCCTTTTGGCATCACTCCAAGGTGTTTTGGATGGAGCCATACTATCTTCTCATCCCTCCACTCCCAACCCCAGGTCAACTACCTCTAAGAGGTAGCTGGTTGCTGACATGGGAATGGTCTATTTCCAACTCAGTCAAGTAGGAACTGAACTCACAAATATAGTGGCATTTACACACAGGTCTCACAATGACCTGATGAATGAAAAGATGATGAGGGCTACATTAGTGTCTTATGTATTGATTTTAGAAAATAGTTTCCTTGACTGTTGATTCAAAATTATTTGCAATTAAAGAGTAACTTAGTAAATGTTATAAAAATATAGAATGGTAAACTCTAACCTGCTTTAAAAAATGTGCCTGGGTGGCTCAGTCAGTTAAGCATCCAACTCGTGGTTTCTGCTCAGGTCGTGATCATGGGGTCGTGAGATTAAGCCCCCACATCAGGCTCCATGCTGAGTGTGGTGCCTGCTTGAGATTCTCTCTCCTTCTCCCTCTGCCCCTCCACCCCCCTGCTCATGCATGCGTGCATGCTCGCTGTCTCTAAAAAAAAAAAGTAAATGTTTTAACATCTAGGAACCTAAGATATTTTTAAGTTTCCTCATATAAGTATACTACCTTCTAAAATAGAAAAGTTGACATACAGACACATACACGACTACTAATTTTTGTGAAAAAATAATGGAAATAAAATAAACCTAAATATAGAAGAACTACACTTAAAATACCTTCCTTATGTAAGAAATGAAATCAATGCAGGACACCTGGGTGGCTCAGTCAGTTAAGCGTCTGCTTTCGGCTCAGGTCATGATCCCAAGGTCCTAGGATCCAGCCCTGCATCGGGCTCCCTCCTCAGCGGGGAGCCTGCTTCTCCCTCTGCGTGCCACTCCCCCTGCTTGTGCTCTCTCCCTCTCTGGCAAATATATAAATAAAATCTTTTTAAACAATAAAAGAACTGAAATCAATGCAAGTTACATATCTCTGTGCACTGTGGTGTGTGAGACCTGGTATAGACTTGAATTTCATGAAGGACCTACTGACAAGGTTTTCTCAGTAGTCTCTTACCTCCCAATTCTCTCCCTCCAATCCACTCTGCACCCAGAGGATGTGAGCCTTGAACTCAGAGCACTCAGTGTTTGTAACATACATATATCAATCACATGTTATCTATGACTTTATTTGGTTTACTGTCATATTGTCCATATAGTCACCATCATGATCTCTTCAAGAGCTTACTCACCTCACAAGGCTTCTCCTCTGCCTTTTCAGTGGGAAGCACACTTACATGTACAATATAGACATTCAACACAACTGATAAATTCACTGTGTAAAAAATGCATTCCACCTACAATTAAGGTCTAACTCTCCTCTCTTGACCACATGTTAAAATAGGTTTCTGACATTATAAACCATGCAAGCAATACAAACTTACAAATAAAAGCCAATCACAAAACTATGAAAGGATGTGCTTGAACATTAGAGAAGAATTAGAAAGGCTGGAATTTAAAAAAGAGGGAATTTTTTTTTAAAATAGAAAGCTCAGGCCTCTGGAATAAATTAGAAATAAGACCATATGTTTGAGACACAGGATTCCTCATGCTAATGTAGGTAAAACATTTTTGTAGGTATGATTCAACACTTCATTTAAAGTAAGTAAGGGAAAAAATCTCCATTTGCTAAAAAATTATATATGAATAACAATTCTGTAAGAAGTTCCTGTGTAACATTTTATTATAAAATTTAATAATTTGTCCAGCAATTAATTCAATAATTAATAAGGGTTGATTGAATATCTTCTATGTAAGAGGCACTGTATTAATGCTGAGGCTAGCAGGTTGGTTGTTTTCTACAGGACATGCAGACCAACAATTACAATCCAATATAACTGTTGCTTTTTTTTTTTTTTAAGATTTTATTTATTTGTCAGAGAGAGAGAGAGCACAAGCAGAGAGAGTGGTAAGCAGGAGAATCAGGTTCCCTGCTGAGCAAGGGGCCTGATGTAGGACTTGATCCCAGGACCCTGGGATTATGACCTGAGCCAAAGGCAGACACTTAACCGACTGAGCCACCCAGGTGTCCCTATAATAGTTGATTTAATGTTGGTCTGTACAAAGTACTGATGGAGTGTGGAGGCGACCTGAAGTCTGTGAGGAAGAGACAGTGACAGCTTCACAATATTTCAGCTGAATAAGATTTGGAGGAAGAATAGGATAATGTTTGGTGGGCAGCTGGATTAGGAGACTCGTGGTAGAAACTCTCTTTATTTCTTTTCTTTTTTTTAAAGATTTTATTTCTTTATTTGACAGAGAGAGAGAGAGAGAACACAAGCAGGGGGAGAGGGAAAGGGAGAAAGGCTCCTGAGCAGGGAGCCCGATGTGGAGCTCGATCCCAGGACGCTGGGATCATGACCTGAGCCAAAGGCACACATCTAGCTGACTGAGCCACCCAGGCACCCGGACTAGAAACTTTCATGCTCACTCATGTCTGGTTCTCTCTCCTTCCAGAAGAGGATCCTACTTCCCCACTCTTGTAGTTAGGCAAAGCTATGTAACTAATTCTGTCAGTGAGCTACAGGAGGAAATGACAACGTGTCACTTCTAAGCTGAAGCATTTAACTGCTAGTGCAAAACACTCCAGTACTTTTTATCTACTTTGACAACTAACGAAGTTGTATGTGTCAGAAGGTGTAATTACCCGATGACGGAACCTCTGTCAGCCTGGGTGCCTGAATGACTTTGTGGAGCAGAGCCATTTGCTGAACCATGATACGCATTATGACATGGACAAGAAATAAATCATGTGTTAAGCCATTAAAGTTTTGGGATTGTTTTGTTATTTCAGCATTTCAGATAGAGGTAACACAGTTAAAAATAAAAGAAAGGAAGAATAGACAAATCTCCCATGCAAAAGACTTTGTGCCCTCCAGAAAGTGGAGTACAGATCCACATTCCTTAAGTGTAGTCTGTGCATAGTGACTTCCTTCCAAAGAATACAGCATAGAAGCAGGGGGTGGTGGGGGGGATTAATTTCACAGTAGAGAAACCTGACAAATGCTACTTCAGCCAGTGGATTGAAATGAATATCAACAGTTGTAAGTTCTGCTGATAGCATGCATCCTAGATATGATGTGAAAATGGTACACTCCTTCTGCAATCTTCCTCCCCAAAATACATGAACCTAGCCTAATCATGAGAAAAACATCAGATAAATCATTGCCAGTTAAGGGTCATTCTATAAACTACTCAATCGGTACTCATCAAAACTGTCTAGGTCATCAAAAACAAGGAGAGTTTCAGAAATTATTATAGCCAAAAGGAACCAAAAGAGACACAACAGCTATATGTAATATAGTACCCTGGATAGGATCCTGGAACAGAAAAAGGGACACTTGGTAAAAATGAAGGAAATCTGAATAAAGTATGAACTTTAGTTAATAATAACTTATCACTCTAGGTTCATTATTTATAAAAAATGAACCATACTGATGTAAGATGTTAGTAATAGGGGGAAGTGAGGATGGGGTACACTGAAACTATCTGTACTATCTTGTAATTTTTATCTAAATCTCAAACTATTCCAAAATTGTTTTTTGTTTTTGTTTTTTAATAAGAAGATGTAAGAGAGAACATGGTGTGTTCTGGAAATTCCTTTTAAAGTGAGGAATGGAAGTGAAGAGTTTGGGTAGGTAAGCAAAAGATCTTTTATGCTTTTCAAGGATTTGATTTTTAAATTGTATAGGGTGGGTGAGAAATCTCTAGAAGATCTATGGATAGGCTTCAGGGCTATTGCAAAACCTCTGAAATTTTATGAAATTATATTGTCTGTATGTGTATATGTATGTTTTTTCAGAAGACAGTCAAAAGCTTTATTTATTATTTATATGTTCTTAAAGGGAAAAGTACTAAAATATGTTAATGATCACTGCTGAAGGTGATGTAGATACTCTGAAATATTCTGAGCAAGAAAAATGACACAATTATATTTTTTGCATAAATATCATTTTTGGGGGGTGCCTGGGTGGCTCAGTTGTTAAATGTCTGCCTTCAGCTCAGGTCATGGTCCCGGGGTCCTGGGATCGAGCCCCGCATCAGGCTCCCTACTCTATGGGAAGCCTGCTTCTCCCTCTCCCACTCCCCCTGCTTGTGTTCCCTCTCTTACTGTGTCTCTCTCTGTCAAATAAATAAATAAAATCTTAAAAAAATAATTTTTTGGTGGTACAGACTAAAGTGATAGTGTGTGCATGTTTGAAAAAGAAAGGCAGGAATAAAGGCAAGATGATAATAAAGACAGTGATCTTCAAACTCTTTTGATCATGGTCCACTTTGCAAGAGGAAGAAATGATCCCATAACTTATCTTACCATACTGCTGCCACTTTCCTGAGGAAAAAGAACTGAGTCATTAGGATGAAATGTCATTTTTTTAAAAACCAAAGTTTGGTGGAATGATATATACATCTACTTTAGCATTCAGGTTGTGAGTGTGCATCGTTATTCCATAAAAATGAAGAAAAAAACATTCAGTTTTGATCAATTCATACTCGTAGTGGGACTGTGGACTGCAAATCATTCTTTGAGAGACTACTGTTACAATCTGCAAGAGAAATAATAAGAAGTCAAGATAGAAGAAGATAGGAGGTACAAAGAGGAGAAGACAGATAAGACATATCAAGGAATATGAATCAGCAGAATTTTTTGATTGCTTGGATGGAAGATATAAGGCAGAGTGGAAAACTAGCTTGACATTTTTGGTTTCTGGTGAAGAGAATATGGGGAGTGCAGGATGGCAGATAAACCTGGAGGAGGATGGGGTGGGTGGGAGATGATGAGTCCAATTTTGAATATGTTGTGTTTGAGATCCCAAGTAGACATGCCATGTAGGCCACTGGATCCTGGGATCTTTCAGTTCAGTAAAGGAGGTCTTGGGCTGGAGCTCTAAGTTCCTAATTTAGGACAATAAAACATTCATATTATAGTCTGATTTCTCTATCATTTACAATAATAAATAGGAATTCCAATTTAAAAAATTTTTATTATACCTCTTGAAATAAAATAGACAACTCAAGATTAGGGAGAGGAGAAGTCAGAGCCAATTAAGAATCCCTGAGATACAGCAAGAACAACTATATACTTACGATTTGAAATTCTTGCTGAATGAAGTTTCTACTGCCTAATTTCTTGAAATCATGTTCCATGCATCTTTGTTTCTCCTTACCCATCTCTCCCTTTTTAAGTCATGGAATTTAATTAAGTGTTCATTTATTTGTTGCTGCTGCTTTGGGGGCTGTTTTAATTTTTATTGATATATAATTTACATTTAGCAAAGTTCACACATTTTAAGTGTACAGCTGAAGGCATTTTTACATATTTCTGTGTAACCAACACAGAGATCAACTTATAGGATATACCCAGCAACCCAGAAGGTTCCTTTATGCCTCCTACCAATCAACACTTCTCCAAAGTTAGCCATTATTTTGATCTGTATTACGGTTAGCTTGTCCTTTTCTGAGCTTCATAAAAACGGAATCAGAGAGTATGTTTTCTTCATGTGTGGCTCACCTCATTCCGCCTCACAGTATGCCTTTGAGAGTCATTCATGTGTTGCCACTTTGTTGCAGTAGTTCATTTTCTCTGTGTAGTATTACTTTGTATAAATTTGGCCCTCTTGCCACACACCAGCTCCTTTTCACCTCTCCTTTCCCAGCGAAAGCCGGGGGCACCAGAGTGAGACGCGGGGACCATGTCGCAACACAAGCTGATGGCCATTGCCTACCACAACCCTGCTGGCTTCAACTGCAAAGATGAAACAGAATTTAGGAACTTTGTTTGGCTTGAAGACCAGAAAATCAGACACTACAAGATCGAAGGCAGAGGTAATTTAAGAAACATCCACAGCAGTGACTGGCTCAAATTCTTTGAAAAGTGTCTCAGAGATGTTAACTGTCCTTTCAAAATTCAAGATTATTGTCTCTGAGATTTGCAAGTTTCACTATTACATGTCAGGGTGTTGATCTATTTTTTTTTTTTGAGGGGGGTTCTCTGTGCCTCCTGGAGTTGGATGCCTGTTTCCTTCCCCAGATTAGGGAAGTTCTCTGCTATTATTTGCTCCAATATACCTTCTGCCCCTCTCTCTCTTCTTCTTCTGGGATCCCAATTATTCTAATATTTTTCATCTTATGGTATCACTTACCTCTCGAATTCTCCCCTCACGGTCCAGTAGTTGTTTATCTCTCTTTTTCTCAGCTTCTTTATTCCCCATCATTTGGTCTTCTATACCACTTATTCTCTCTTCTGCCTCATTTATCCTAGCAGTTAGAGCCTCCATTTTTAATTGCAACTCATTAATAGCTTTTTTTGATTTCAACTTCATTCGATTTTAGTTCTTTTATTTCTCCAGAAAGGGATTCTCTAGCGTCTTCTATGCTTTTTTCAAGCCCAGCTAGTTCTTTATAATCATTATTCTGAACTCTAGTTCTGACATCCTACTTATGTCCATACTGATTAGGTCGTTGGCAGTCAGTATTGCCTCTTGTTCTCTTTCTTAAGGTGAGATTTTCTGTCTTATTCTTGCAGAAAGTGGTCCCTTTTCTATTTGTAGAGTTGCAGCTATTCTTTTCTTCGATCTCTGGTTGAGTTTGCAAGTGTTCAGAATGATTTGATAGCTATCTAGCTGAATTCCTGGGACCAGATAAAACTAAGGTCTCCTGCTCCTTCACCATCTTGGACCAGAACCAAGATTCAAGATCAACAAGAAGCAATTGACTGGCTTCTTGGTTTAGCTGTTAGACTTGAATATGGAGATAATGCTGAAAAATACCCCGACTTGGTAACTGATAATACAAAAAATGCTGACAATGCAGCTAAAACTGCAGAGCCATTGATCAATTTGGATGTAAATTATCCCAATTTCAAGACTGGTGTAATGGCTTTGGCTAACCTTCTTCAGATTCAGCTCATAATAATTACCTGGTAACACTTAAGGCAATTCGCATTTTGATCCAGAAGCACCTGACACAAAATGCAGCTGCTAAAGCAAATCAAACAAAAGACGGCTTTCCTGTTGCTTTAGACAAACATATTCTTAGTTTCAACACAGGAGATGCATTTCTTAATGAAGCTGCCCCAATACTGCAGTTGCTGCATATAGAAGAGCTACAGACAAAAATTCATGAAGCCATGGTAGTTGTTCAGGCAATTATTGCTGATCCAAAGACAGACCACAGACAGGAAAGTTGGAAGATGAACTTTGTAAGATTTCAGCTTTTCACTTACTTAGTATGATTGGGAACCATGTATGCTTTAGCATGTGTTTGGAAATCAAATGTCACATTTTCAAGGGAAGGATTCTAAAAAATTGACAATATTCTCAAGATTTACCATCATTGATTTTTTTAAATTAAGTTCAGGAAAGTGGGGGAAAAATATACCACAATTTATCCATTCTACTATTGGTGGATTATTTTTTCATTTTTTTGTAAATATGAATAAAGTTGCTATGCACATTCTTGTACATGTTTTTGGTAGGCATATGCACTCAGTTCTCTTGAGTATCGTCCAAGAAATGAAATTGTTTGAGTCTAGCATGGGAGTTTGTTTGGCTTTAGTAAATTCTGCCAGATTCCAAAATAGTTGTGCATACTTAGGCTTCTACCAGCAGTGATTAATATTCCCATTTCTCCACACTCTTGGTGTTACCAGAACTTTTCATTGTAGTCTATCTGGTGGGTAGGAAGTAGTGTCTCATTGTTTTTTGTTCTGTTTTGTTTTAAGATTTGAGAGAGAGTGTGAGTTGGGGGAGTGGCAGAGGGAGAGGGAGAAGGAGAGAAGCAGACTCCCTGCTGAGCATGGAGCCCCACACGGGGCTTGATCCCACCACCCTGACATCATGACCTGAGCCGAAATCAAGAGCTAGATGCTCAACCAACTGAAACACCCAGGGGCGTCCTCTCATTGATTTTTTTTTTTAAACATCTTTTTTGAGGTATAACATACATAACTTAACTTCACATATTTAATGTCCAAATTGATATTTTGACATATGTATACACCTATGAAATAATCACCACAAAGGCAGTGAGCCTACCCATCATCTCCAAAAGTTTTCTGTGCCCCTTTGTAATCTCTTTCCCCTCACCCTCACCTTCCTGTTTCTAAGCAACCACTGATTTGTTGTCACTATAAATTTGCATTTTCTGGAGTTTTAGATGAATAGAATCACACAGTATGTCCTTTTTGTTGTCTAGGTTCTTTAAGTCAACATAGCTATTTTGACATTCATCCTTATCATTGCATGTATAAATGGTCCATTATTTTGATTGCTGAGCACTGTTCCATTGTATGGCTACATCACAATTTGCTATTCCATTCATCTGTTGATGGACATTTGAGTTGTTCCCAATTTTTGGTTATTACCAAAAAAAGCTGTTAAGAACACTCTTGTCTAAGTCTTTGTATGAACATATATTTTATTTCTCTTGGGTAAATACCTAGGATTAGAAAGCCTGGATTACATGATAGGTGTATGTTTAGCTTTTTTTTTTTTTTAAGAGGTACTTATTTTTATTTGAGAGAGAAAGCAGGGGAAGGGGCAGAGGGAGAGGGCGAGAAAAAGAATCTTCAAACAGACTTCCTGCTGAGCATGATGCAGGGCTTGATCCCAGCATCCTGAGATCATGACCTGAGCTGAAATCAAAAGTCCAACACTTAACCAACTGAGCCACCCAGGCGCCCCTATGTTATGACATTTTTTTTTTTTAAAGATTTTATTTATTTTTTTGACAGAGAGAGACATAGCGAGAGCAGGAACACAAGCAGGGGGAATGGGAGAGGGAGAAGCAGGCTTCCCGCTGAGCAGGGAGCCCGATGCGGAACTCGATCCCAGGACCCTGGGATCATGACCTGAGCCGAAGGCAGACGCCCAACGACTGAGCCACCCAGGCGCCCCTGTTATATGACTTTTAAAGATACTGCCAAGTATGGTGACTAACATAACATAATAAAATTAAAAAAAAAAAAAAAGATACTGCCAAACAGTTTTCCAAAGTGGTTTTAACACTTTAAATTCCCACTACCAGCATGCTTGCCAACACACGGTATGGTCGGTCTTCTTAATTTTAGCTATTCTAATAGGTATATGGTGGTATCTCAGTTTGCTTTTGATTTGCATTTCCCTAATGACTAGTGATATAGAACATTTTGTCATGTGATCATTTGTCATCTTTGATACATTTTCTTTGGTAGTGTCTGCTGAAATTTTTGCACCTTTTTATTTTATTATTTATTTTTTTTTTTTTAAGATTTTATTTGTTTGTTTGACACAGAGAGAGAGACAGTGAGAGAGGGAACACAAGCAGGGGGAGTGGGAGAGGGAGAAGCAGGTTTCCCGCTGAGCAGGGAGCCTGATGCGGGGCTCGATCCCAGGACCCTGGGATCATGACCTGAGCCAAAGGCAGATGCTTAACGACTGAGCCACCCATGTGCCCCTGCACCTTTTTAACTGGCTGTGATCAATTAATTGTAAACACCACTGCACTCGGACCAGCCACCCCTGCACCTTTTTAAAAATGGGTTGTTTGTTTTCTTATTGCTGAGTTTTGAGCATTCTTTATATACTCGAGATACAAGTCCTTTATCAGTTATTTGCTTTGTAAATATTATCTCCACATCTGAGATCTGTGGCTTGTCTTTTAGTCCCCTAACATGGTCTTTTGAAGAACAGCAGTTTTAAATTTTGATGAAGTCCAATTTATCAATTTGTTCTTTTATGGATTGTGCTTTTGGTCTTGTATCTAAGGTCCAAAGATTTTCTTCTATGTTTTCTTCTAGACAGTTTTAGGTTTCACATTTAGATCCATGATCCATTTTGGGATGATTTTTATATATGGCGATATGGCACAATGTATGAACCCAAACTGATTTTCTTTTTTACATATGCACCCCCCACAAACACACACACACCCCTCACTAAGTAACCAGAGATAAAACTATAATCTCAAAAAAAAAAAAAAAAGATTTCTTTCTGGGTGGTCACTGCCACTAAAGACCATTTCCAGATGCATCCCCTCTTCTCCGTCAGACTATTGGAAATTAATTTGATCTATAGTTGAACTGTGTCTGGCTGTGTTATGGTTTTAGTGTGATTCAGTTCACCATTGGCTTCAAATTTATAAGAGTGGGATCAGGACTTTATTTTCAGCAGAGCCTGGGACCTGAAAACTAACAAGATCCTAAAGAACCACCTGGGCTTCATAACCATGTCATCAGTTTTTAGAACTATAGGGTTATCTCCTTGCCAGTTATTGGGTTCCTTGGGAGGTTTCTTTGTTCTTCAGTCTATATTCCTTCTTCTGTGCTTAGAGATCTCCTTCAGTCTTGCTCCCCATCCTCTGGCATTTGGAGGGCAGCTACCCTTCTCTCCATAAAGGTCCAGAATGGCCAGGAGGGTTTCTCCCAGCCTGCCTGCTGGGTCTTCAGGCTTTGGTAGTTGGAAGTCTGGATTGCTTGTGAGGACTCCTGACCCATCTCCAGATTTTCATAGTTGGACACTGGAATACCTCTGGTGGATTTCTCGCCACCCTCCTGGGCTGTTCCTCTTGACTCCAGAAAGTGGATACTTTGAACTTGAGGGAGACTCCATACACCTTAGGAGGGGACCTCGTTCAGCTTTCCTTTTCTCGTCCCAAGTTTCTGCCTGCTGCCCCTCTCTCTTCCTTTCTCTCTCTCTCTCAAATAAATAAAATCAGAAAGAAAGAAAGAAAGAAAGAAAGAAAGAAAGAAAGAAAGAAAGAAAGAAAGAAAGAAAGAAAGAAAGAAAGATTTTATTGTTATTCAGCTCCCAAGAGGAGGGACACATAACAGCATGCAGGGCCATAGCAGGGTCAGGAGTGAGAGGAAGCATGATCTAGAGTGTTTATTGTGCTCTCCATAAGAAGGAAGGAATGAGGCAATGTAAACAGCTTGGGTTGGCTAGTATGAATAATTTCAGTGGGCTCTGGGCTATGGGGTAGTCTGTACTTGTTTGGTACTTGGCAGGAGAAGGCAGAGAAGTACCGGCTTGTCATGTGACAGGTAAACAAGGGGGTTGAGAGTCTGGGAGCTGGATTGGTAGGTCTGCATATGAAAGTTGTCCAACTTCAGGATGAAGTAGGGGTAAAAATAGGATAGATACTCTAGAGTGAATAAGTGTCCTTGGACTCCTTGAACATCAAAGAAAAAGATGTTTATAGATGTTAAAGTGACCAAGTAGAGCCTTAATTGGCAAAGCACCACTCACTGTCAAAGGTGCTTTACCAAGGTGCTAAGACAGGACACCATTCAGGATATCAAATTATGAAACCCAAGTACTCTATAAATATTTTTTCTTTTCAATCTCACCCTACCATGAAGAGGTTAGCCATGGCTGAATTAGCACCAACAGGGTCCACAGTTTCTGTGAGTGGTAGAAACTTGGCTCCCAGTGCCTCATACATATTTGCCCAAGTAACCTCTCCAAAAGAAAGATTAAGAAGCTACACCCATCTCTGTGATCCTGGTCAGTTATTCATCTCTCTGAAGCTCAGTTACCTCCTGTAGACACTGAAAGTACTACTGTTTACTTTGTAGCTTTGTTGAAATCATACCAGTAAGATTACAGTAAAGTTTAAAGAGTTAAGAAATGACAGCTCCTGGGGCGTTTGGGTGGCTCAGTGGTTAAGCGTCTGCCTTCAGCTCAGGTCCCAATCCAAGGGTCCTGGGATTGAGTCCCACATCGGGCTCCCTGCTCAGCAGAGAGCCTGCTTCTCCCTCCCCCACTCCCCCTGCTTGTGTTCCTGCTCTTGCTAACTCTCTCTCTGTCAAATAAATAAATAAAATCTTAAAAAAAAAAAAAAGAAATGACAGCTCCTTCTGTTCCCCCTCCGGTCCTCTCTCCTCTATAAACAATAAAAATAAGTTATTATAAAGTAACCAGAATAATTAAACTGACCTAAACTGAGCACTTACAGTGCATTAAAGACTAGTCTAAGTACTTATGTGTCTGATCTCATGATTCTATGAGATTTAATAGCCTCTTGAGAAAAATTCCAGACTTTAAAGAGATCACATGCCGTAGCATTTACATATAACACTCTCCTGACTATCTGAATAAACCACAAATCCAAATAGACACGAATGAGATGAAAAGATTTTTATAACAGTTGACTCAATTTGATATTAGAATAAGAATGAGAGAAATCAGAGAATATTTGTTACCTTCATGGCATCTATTTATTAGGTAATTTTAGAAATTTTTGAGAAAAAAAAAAACAATAAGAAGATACCAACTGAAAACATAGCTGTTAAAAATTGATCATAGTAACCAAGACTGGTATGGTATTGAAAAAGAGATAGACACTTAAATCAAGAACAGAATAGAGAACCCAGAAACAAAAACAAATATACTCAGTTAATTTTTGACAAAGGAGCAAAAGCAATTCAACAGAGGAGGCCTTTTCAATAAATGGTGTCAGAGTAATTGGACATCCATTAGACAAAAATAAATAAATAAATAGATTTTAAAAAGAACACAACCTAAACCTCACACCTTATGCAAAAATACACTCAGAATGGATCACGAACTTAAATGTAAAACTGTGAAACTCATAGAAAAGAATATACAAGAAAATATTTGAGAACTATGACTAGGTAAAGAGTTCTTAGACTTGACACTAAAAGCATAATTCATAAGAGGAAAAATAGATAAATTGGACCTCATCAAAATAAAAACCTTTTCCTCTCCCAAAGATCTCATTAAAAGGATGAAAAGACAAATGAGAGACTGGGAGAAAATATTTGCAGATCACCTACCACATAAAAGCCTTTTATCTAGAATATATAAAAACCCTTCAAAATTCAACATCAAAAAACAAAATCCAATTAGAAAACTGGACATTGACACAGAAAAGACATTCACAGACATTTCACCAAAGAGAATATACAGGTGGCAAATAAACACATGAAACGATTTTTCTTTTTTTTTTAAGATTTTATTTATTTGTCAGAGAGAGAGAGCACAAGCAGGGGGAGCGGCAGGGAGAGGGAGAGGGAGAAGCAGGCTCCCCGCTGAGGAAGGAGCCCTATGCAGGACTTGATCCCAGGACCCGGGGATCATGACCCAAGCTGAAGGCAGACTCTTAACTGACTGAGCCACTCAGACTCCCCACACATGAAAAGATTTTTCAACATTATTAGCCATTACAGAAATAAACACTAAAACTACAATGAGATATGATTATATACATATAAGAATGGCAAAACTCGGGGTGCCTGGGTGGCTCAGTCAGTTAAGCATCTGCCTTTGGCTCAGGTCATGATCCCAGGGTCCTGCGATTGAGCCCTGCATCAGACTCCTGGCTCAGCAGGGAGCCTGCTTCTCCCTCTGCCTCTGCCTCTGCTCCCCACCCCTACCCCCACTTGTGCTATCTCTCTCTGTCTCTCAAATAAATAAATAAAATCTTTAAAAAAATAAACTTAAAAAAAAAAGAATGGCCAACTCAAAAAATAATAACAGCAAATGCTGAAAAGTTTGCAGAGAAACTCGATCACTCATACATTGCTTGTGGGAATGTGAAATATAACACCCATTCTGGAATATAGCCCAGCAATTCCTATCAAAATTAAAAATGGATTTAGCATACAATCTAGCAATCCACTCTTGGGTATTTATCCCAGAGAAATGTCTTATTTCCACATAAGAACTTGTACATGAATGTTCATAGCAACTTCATTCTTAATAGCAAAATCTGTGAACTATCCAAATTTCTTTTATAGAGTGAATGGTTAAACAAATTGTGGTGTGTCTACACTATGGAATACTACTCAGCAATAAAAAAGGAACAAATTATTGATACAACAGAAGTTTGAAGGAACTTTAAGGAAATTATGCCGAACAAAAAGAGTCAATCTAAAAAGGATATATACTGGACGATTTCACTTATTGAAGGTTGGTGAAATAACCTAATAGCAGAGATGGAGAATAGAGTAGTGGTTGCCAAGGGTTTGAGATGATAGGGAAGAGATGGGCGTGGCTATAACGTGGTGACAGGAAGGAGTCTTGTGGTGATGGGTACAGTTGAAAGTCATGGTTGTGGTGGTGACTGTCCAAGGCCCCTATGTGAGAAAATAGCATCGGGCCACACACACAAACACAAGTACATGTATAACTGGTGAAATTTAAATAAGCTCTACAGAGTGTATGAATGTCAATAGCTTTGACTTCAGTGTTGTACTATAGTTGTGCAAAGTGTGAACACTGGAGGAAGAGCACACAGAGTTCCTCTGTATGGTCCTTTGCAAACAGCTATGCATTTATAATTATCTCAAAATAAAGTTTTTTAAAAAACTGCTATAAACCTTTAAAATATATGTAATTTGGGACGCTTGGGTGGCTCAGGCGGTTAAGCGTCTGCCTTCAGCTCAGGTCATGATCCCAGGGTCCTGGGATCGAGTCCCACATTGGGGCTCCTTGCTCAGCAGGGAGCCTGCTTCTCCCTCTCCTTCTGCCTGCCGCTCCCCCTCCTTGTGCTCTCTCTCTCTCTCTGAAAAATAAATAAAAATCTCAAAAAAAAAAATAAAATAGGGCGCCTGGGTGGCTCAGTTGGTTAAGCGACTGCCTTCAGCTCAGGTCATGATCCTGGAGTCCCGGGATCGAGTCCTGCATCGGGCTCCCTGCTCGGCAGGGAGTCTGCTTCTCCCTCTGACCCTCCCCCCTCTCATGCTCTCTCTCTATCTCATTCTCTCTCTCAAATAAGTAAATAAAATCTTAAAAAAATAAAATAAAATAAAATATATGTAATTTATTTTGATAAATAGTTTTGCAAGATATACCAAAAGGAGTTTTATATCTGTTCAATTTTCCTGAAATTAAAACCCACTACCTTCTCTTCCCTTTCATTGAAAATCTCTCATCAGAATTATTTTAACAATTTAGAAACTGGTATGGAAAAAACAGGCCAGTGAGAAATATACTTCTATGGTTGCCAGGTGTCCATAAATGGGCTGAACATTCTGTCATTTTAGGAAAAAGAAAACAATAAGCTAGGCATGAAAAGATAGCTTTTATCTTTAAAGTTTTTCCTGTATGTATTGCGGGTTGCTTGGACCTCAATATTGTTTCCATGTTTTATTTACTTATTTAATTTTTATTTATTTATTTATTTTTAAGATTTTATTTATTTATTTGAGAGAAAAAGATATAATGAGCACGAGTTGGGGGGAAGGGCAGAGGGAGAAGCAGACTCCCTGATGAGCGCAAAGTCCTACATGGGGCTCGATCCCAGGACCCTGAGACCATGACCTGAGCCAAAGTCAGATGCTTGACCAACTGAGCCACCCAGGCATCCCTATTTTATTTTATGACAGGAAAAAGAACACAGATGTTGCAAAACTGTGACAGAATTATTTTTTAAAAAGAAAGTAAGTTCTGCGCCTGCAAATCAAAATAAGTTCTAATAAAAATATTAGTATTAATCAATATTATTACTGTATTATTAATATAATTGTTGTATCCAGTAATATTATTTTTTGGGAAGCAGATAAACTAATTTTAAGATTCATACAGAAAAATGAGTAGTGGTTTTAAAAATATGTCTACAAATTCTTTAAAAGTGGAGCTTACCTCCCCTGTCCTTGAGCATGGCTAGACTTACTTCTAGTGACTATGATAAAGTGACAGTGTGTCATTTCTGAGGCTGTCATTAAAGTCACGTGGCCTCCTCCTTGCTTTCTCTGTTTACATCACTTGCTCAGGAGGAAATCAACCACAACACTGTGAGGATGCTCAAAAAGGTCTATGGAGAGGTCCGTGTAATGAAAAACTGAAGACTTTTGCCAAAGCCCACTTGGAAGGAAATCCTTCAGCCCCCATCAAGCCTTCAGATGACTCCAGCCTCCGCTGACATCTTGACTACAACCTCATGAGAGATCTTGTACCAGAAGAACCCAGCTAAGCTACTCTGAAGGTCCTCACCCACAAAAATGGTGAAATTAGTAGCTGTTTACCATTTAAGTCACTTAGTTTTGGGGGTAATCTGTTATAGAGCAATAGGTAACTAACCCAATGAATAAGTAATCACAGCCATGAAATTAAAAAAAAAAGAATAATAAAGGGGAATTAACTTGATCATATAGTAAAACATATTCTAAAGCTTCAATAATTAAAACAGTATGTTACCAGCATATGAATGGACATACAGATCAAAGAACTATAATAGAAAGTTTATAAATACATATATCCATGTGAAAATTTAGTATATGGTAAAGGCGACATTTCAAATCAATGGGAGGAAAGATGGCATTTTAACAACTGAAGAGCCATCTGGAAAAATAAGTTGGATCCATACTCTACACTTTATAATAAAACTGAATTATGGATAGATCAAATACTTAAATATTAAATATGAAAAAGGATTAAAATAAATTATGGAAGAATAAAAAACATTTATGAGTGGAAACTCAAAAGCCTTAAAAGAAAAGAGTGATAAATTTGATCACACAGACACTTTCTGCATGGAAAAAACTTTATGGACAAAGACAAAAGACAAACTGGAAAAATATTAGCTGCTCATGCCCCACATAAAGCACTTATCCTCCTAATTTATAAGGAGCTTTTATGAATCAATAAGAAAAAGACCAACAACCCAATAAAAGATGAGTAACAGACAATTGTCAAAAAAAATGAAATATACATGGCTTTTAAACTATAAAAAGATGCTTAATGACACTCAATACAAGAAACATGAATTAAAGCCAGTGAATGATACCACTTTTAATCACATTGTCAAAGACAAAAAATCTTGATAAGACCCTTTATTGGCAATGGTGTGGAGAAACAGACACTCCTGAGCATTACTGGTGGGAGAGTGAATTGCTATAATCTCTGTAAGATCATTTTGGCAATTTTGTTGTTTGTTCAAACTACAAATATACTCTAGAGAGACTTGAACCTCTACCCACTGCTGGTAGGACTATAAAACGGTGCAATCAATTTGGAAAATAGTCTAACAGTTCCTTAAGGTTAAACATAGAGTTACCTTATGACCCAGAAATTCAACTCCTAGGTTTCATTTCAGGAGAAATGAAAACATACGTTCACACAAACACTTGTACACAAATGTTCATAGCAGCATTATTCATAATAGGCAAAAAGTGGAAACCACTCAAATGCCCATCGATTGATGCATTTTATTTTATTTTAAAGATTTTATTTATTTATTTGACAGAGAGAGAGAGAGAGAAGCAGGGGAAGTGGCAGGCAGAGAGAGAGGGAGAAGCAGGTTCCCCGCTGAGCAAGGAGCCTGATGCGGGAACTCGATCCCAGGACTCTGAGATCATGACCTGAGCCGAAGGCAGATGCTTAACCAACTGAGCCACCCAGGCGCCCCAATTGATGCATTTTAAATCAGTGTGTTATATGGAATATTAATTGTGTCTCAGTAAAGCTGTTATTTTTTTTAGGAAGCCAAAGAGAAAGACTTGTTACATATGGAGAGACAAAAGATGACATCAGAATTCTTGTCAGAAACAATACAAACAGGGCGCCTGGGTGGCTCAGATGGTTAAGCGTCTGCCTTCGGCTCAGGTCGTGATCCCAGGGTCCTGGAATCAAGTCCCACATCGGGCTCCCTGCTCCTTGGGAGCCTGCTTCTCCCTCTGCCTCTCTTTCTCTGTCTCTCATGAATAAATAAATAAAATCTTTAAAAAAAAAAAAAAAGAAACAATACAAACAATGAAGACATTGGAGCAACATATTTAAACTACTAAAAGGCAAAAATTGTCAATCTAGTATTCTACACACAGAAATATATCTTTCAAAAATGTGAAACACCACACTTCTAAATAATACTTGAGTCAGAAAAGAAGTCTCAAGAGAAATTTAAAAACATTTTGAACTAAATGAAAATAAAAAATACAGGGACACTTGGGTAGCTCAGTCAGTTAAGTGTCTGCCTTTGGCTCAGGTCATGCTCCCAGTGTTCTGGGATCGAGCCCCACATCAGGCTCCTTGCTCGGCGGGAAACCTGCTTCTCCCTCTGCCTGACGCTCCCCCTGCTTGTGCTCTCTCTCTCTGATAAATAAATAAAATCTTTTAAAAAATTTTTAAAAAAAGAAAAAATACAGCTTATCAAAATATATGAATGTAGTGAAAACAGTGCTTAGAGAAAAATTTATGGCATTAAGTGCATATATTAGTAGGGAAAATCTAAAATAAAACATCTAAACTCCCACTTTAGGAAACTAGAGAAAGAACAATTTAAGTCTAAAGTAAGCAGAGGGAAAAATATATAAATTAGAGCAGAAATCAATAAATTGAAAACAAGAATGCAATAGATCAATAAAATTGATAAACCTCTACTAGACTAACCAAGAGCAAGAAGACACAAATTACTAAATTCTGATACAGGTGCTGATTAGTATAAGTACTGATACAAGAGTAAACCTTGAAAACATCATGCTAAGTGAAAGAAGCAAGTCACAGAACTGCATATTATATGATCCCATTCATATAAAATGTCCAGACCAGAGAAAGATATTGAGAGATAGAAAGTAAATAAGTGGTTGTGTAGGAATAGGCAGGGAGAGACGTTAGCAGATAGGTGGGTGATAGCTATAGGGTATCTGGTTTCTTTTTGAGGTGATGAAAATGTCCTGAAATCAACTTTGGTGATGGGTATACCTATCTGTGAATATACTAAAAAACACTGAACCATACACTTTAAATGAGTAAATTGTATGGTATGTGAACTGTAGCCAATAAAACTGTCTTAAAAAAAAAAAAAGCAAGGTGCAAAACATTGTGTAGCAGGTTAATATTTGTGTAAGAAAAGATGAGGGGGAGGTGACCAAATGTTCAGTACAAAATGCTTATCCAAGCATAGTATTTCAGGGAGGACTCAGGAAACTGAATATTTTTTGCCTCCAATAGAGAACTTGTAGCTAAGGGACACGTTTGGAAGGAACTTTGTATTATCCTCTTGCACCTTTTGACTTTTGTACCATGTACAGTATTAATAGGCAGATTTATTAAAAGTTAATGAAGTTTGGGGCGCCTGGGTGGCTCAGTTGGTTAAGCGACTGCCTTCGGCTCAGGTCATGATCCTGGAGTCCCTGGATCGAGTCCCGCATCGGGCTCCCTGCTCGGCGGGGAGTCTGCCTCTCCCTCTGACCCTCCCCCCTCTCATGTGCTCTCTCTCTCTCATTCTCTCTGTCTCAAATAAATAAATAAAATCTTTAAAAAAAAA
>NC_138373.1:116674934-116748665 GCF_054177405.1 Leptonychotes weddellii | reverse complement strand
AATTCCCCTCCATTCACTTCCCCTTTTATGTGATGTGTTGGGGAGGGAGAAGCGGGAATCTGGCTGTAAACATTTGGGGATGTTGTTAAGGGAAAATAGGACTCAAGAGATACTTGTATTTGGGTTATGTAGATAGCCATCACTTCCTGCAGTTAAATTATTGCTAGTTGATCTGGTGTTTGAAATGACTTCCAGAGATACTCTTATTATCCACCTGCATCCAATGCATCTGGCACTGCAGTAAAAAGGTGCAGGGATGGAAGTTATATTGTACAATGAACATGTCCTTCAGGGCACCTGGGTGGCTCAGTCGTTAAGCGTCTGCCTTCAGCTCAGGTCATGATCCCAGGGTCCTGGGATCAAGCCCCGCATCGGGCTCCCTGCTCAGCGGGAAGCCTGCTTCTGCCTCTCCCACTACCCCTGCTTGTGTTCCCTCTTTCACTGTCTCTCTGTCAAATAAATAAATAAAATCTTAAAAAAAAACAAAACAAAACATGTCCTACCACACTTGGCACCAGAAGTATATGGGTGTGAGAAACAAGATCTGAAATACATAGTCACAAGACCATCTGGGAAAATTTTTTCCAGTTGTCAGAATACAATGGTAACCAGAAGATTAGTCAAATGCATGTCAAAATAGAAACTCTTTCCTGTCAGAAATGTACCTAATGCTGCCAATATCATTCGTCATTTAAAAATTTTTTAAAAAGTGATTTATAGCCCTGGTGTCAAACTCTGTAGTTGTTGCACCTGTAAAAGTTTAGATACATTTGCCTAAACATTTTCATATCACTTTCATAAATCATTTCATCACATCTTTTTTTTATTTTAAAGTAATATACAAAAAAAGCCCTTCTAATTCCATTTTTGAGCCTCACATTGGTATTGATCCTCACACCATCTTTGGCCACTACCATCCCCAAAATAGCTCATATCACAGATATCTGTTATATTAAATGTTTGGTAATAGAAACTAAGGTTTTAATATTGTGGCACAGGAATGTCAAAATATTTGTAACAACATCTTGCTTTATTCCAGGCAAAGGAAGCAGCACAATGTAAATACACGAAGACTTTAAACAGTTAAATTCATTTAGTGAAATGCCAGTAGTTTACATGGCTAGAATATAGGATACAAAGGGGGCACAGCTAGAGAAAGATACTGAAATATAGGAGGGTCAGATGATGAAGGGTCAGGCTAAGGAGTTTCCATTTTATCCTATAATGTTCTTAATTTTATATGAGCTTCAGGAGTTTCATGAACCACTTTGAAATTATATGCAAAATATTATATGTGCATAATGTACATTTTTCTAGGGAGAGAGTTCATAATTTTCACTCATTGTCCAGTATCCCCTGAAGGTTATTATTATCCTTACTGTCATGAGTAACCATGGAAGAGCAAGTTACATGATTCATTCACTCAAGAACTTTTGTGTGGGTTTACTACATGTCAGGTATGGTGCTTCCTTGGCTGAAGTGTGAAGGATGATTTGGAAAAGAGGTAGGGCTGGGATGTAGTCATGGGAGGGCAATTTATAGACTTCGGTAACTAAGGCAAGCATGAATTTATAGCCAGTCAGATTATTATCAAGAACTCTCAAGAGAGATTGAGAAAGACTGAGCAGAAAAATACGTAAGTGAGAATAATGTGGTGTCATGGAAGGCAAGAAATTGAATTTGCAATTGGGAAGCAATTGGTGATCTTTTGTCGGATTAATTTTTAGGGAGTAGTGGTGATTTAAGCCAGGCTGAAGTGAATTGAAGAGAGAAAGAAACCTGAGAAAGTAAAGGTTTTTTCTACTATTCTTTTTTCTAAATTATATTAAGACATAGTTTGCATTCAATAAAATTTACTCATCTTAAATGCAGTTTGATGAGTATTGGCAAATGTAAACACCTGATTAATCATCACCACAATGAAAATAGAAAACATTTTCATCATCCAAAAGAGTTCTCTCTACCCCTTCTAGTCAATACCTTCTGACCCTGGCCCCAGGTACCCACTGACCTGCTCTTTGTCACTATGGATAGTTTTTTCTTTTCTAGAATTTCCTAGAAGTGGAGTCATACTACAGATACTCTTATATCTGGATTCTTTACCTTATGTCAGCATGCTTCTGTGATTTGTCCATGTTGATGAATGTATTAGTAGTTCATTGCTTTTTATTGCTAAGTAGTAATTTATTGAATGGATATACCATAATTTATCCATTCAACTTTTGATGAACACTTGAATAGTTTCCATTTTTTTTTAGTTATTATGAATATATCTGCTACAAAAATTTGTGTTCAAGTCTTTGTGTGGATATTATTTTCATTCCTCTAGGAGGAGAACTGTTGGTTCACTGGTGTATGTTTATAACAGAGAGCTAAACTGTTTTCCAAAGTGGTTGTCTCATTTTACACACCCAACAGCAGTCCCAACTCTGTAACATTTCATATTGTCAGACTTCACAATTTTAGCCTTTTTAGTGTCTATATTATAGTATCACATTGTGGTTTTAATTTGTATTTTCTTAATGATAAGACATCTTTTCAGGTATTGTCATTCATATATCTTCTTTTGAGAAGTGCAAGTTCAAATCTTTTGCCTGCTTTTGATTAGTTTTTAAAGAATTCTTGATAATACCCCTTCGCCAAATGTATGTATTGTGAATCTTTCACCCAGCCTGTAACTTGCCTTGTTTTTAAAACAGTGTCTTTCAAAGAGCAAATGTTCTTAATTTTTATGAAGTAAAATTTATCAATTTTTAATGTGTTTTCTGTGTCCTATTTAAGAAATCTATGCTTATACTAAAGTTGAAGATATTTTCTTCTATGTTTTCTCCTAGAAGTTTTATAATTTTAGCTTTTATATCTAGGTTTAGAATGTACTTTGAGTCAGTATTTATATATGGTATGAGAGTAGAGGTTCACTTTTTTTCCATAGAGATATCCTGTTACTCCAGTACCATTTGTTGACAAGACTCTCTTTGGGGCACCTGGGTGCCTCAGTTGATTGGGCGTCTGCCTTCGGCTTGGGTCATGATATCAGGGTCCTGGGATCTGGTTCCGTGTTGGGCTTTTTGCTTGGCGGGGAGTCTGCTTCTCCTTTTCCCTCTGTCCCTCCCACCTGCTCGTGCTCACTCTCTCAAATAAATAAAATCTTTAACAAATAATACATTATATGTTTAAAAAAAAAGAAGATAGTAGGAAGGGAAAAATGAAGGTAGGGAAATCGGAGAGGGAGACGAACCATGAGAGACTATGGACTCTGAGAAACAAACTGAGGGTTCTAGAGGGGAGGGGGAGGGGGGATGGGTCAGCCTGGTGATGGGTATTAAAGAGGGCACGTATTGAATGGAGCACTGGGTGTTATGCGCAAACAATGAATCATGGAACACTACATTAAAAATTAATGACATAATGTATGGTGATTAACATAATAAAATAAAATTTTAAATTTTTTTGAAAAAAAAAGGTGTATAGTGCTCAAGGGAGTAGCTGGTCCTGATACCTGATGGTTCTCTGAAACTAAGAATGTGGATGCTCAGCCCCTGTTGTTCTCAATTGAGCCTTAGTTGCTAATTCTGATAAAGTAGGAACAAGCCCCACATGGTACCTCACCTGATACCAATTGAGAAGTGATTATTGATTAGAAATGCAATACATCTGGAATTCTCAAAAATTAAACATTAATGGTTCCTTCTTGTCCTGAATAAAGAAAAAAATTAACAAGAAAAAAAATAAAGATAACAAATTACACAATTTGGTAAGTTTTTACATATGCATACACCCATGAGGCCATCACTACAGTTGAAAGTGAACATATTCTTCACCTCCAAAACAGTCCTTGTGTCCCTTCAGCATGTATATGCTTTGTAAAGATTTTCTCCCAGCCTTTTCATTATCTTTTATTACCATAGCAGTGTCTTTTAAAAAGCATCATAAGTATTTAAACTATGTTTAAGTTCCATTTGTCTATCTGTCCTTTTCTTGATTGTGCTCTAAGAAATCTTTGCCTAACACCCAGGTCACAAAAGTTGTCTCCTATTTTTTTTTTTCTAAAACTTTTATGGTTTTAGGTTTTTCATTTAGGTCTGTGATCCCTTTTGAACTCTTTTTAGTTATATGGTGTGATATATGGGTTCAAGTTAATTTTTTTGCACATGGATGTCTAAGTGTCCCAACACACCATTTGTTAAAAAGCTATCCTTTCTATACATTGCCTTTGTGCCCGTAAAACACTTTTTATATTTACAGAAAAGCTGCAATGATGGAAGAGAGAAGTCCATCACCCGGTTTCCCTAATGCTAATATCTTAGTTTTGACAAACAAACTGGGGTTATGTAAGATGTTAACGTTAACATTAGTACATTACTACAAAATAGCCTTATAACACAGACAAGAAAGAACATTAAGCATTATTCTGAAGTGCTAATAGTTGTGACTATTAAGATTTTAAAAGAAAAATAGAGAATTTTCCTTCAGAGTTCATAATGAACAGTGGCATTCTTAAATTTCATGAAAGTCACCAAAATAATTGCTGCTTTTAACCTATGAGCGTTTGAGAAAATATTAAAATGAGAAAAGCAAATTTAGCATTTATCTAAAAAACTTGACTAAGAGTTAATTTTAAAATGGGAAAGTAGGTATAAAATTAGGTGGTTAAAAATAAACAAATTAGCAGGAATTAATAGCAATTATTGGAGATTTTCTGATATGACAACCCTGTTCAACTGCTGACTATTATGTAATATAGTTATGATAAAAAATCCTAGGCATAATTTTTAACTATCTAGCTGTGGCTTTATTCAACAAAGTGAAGCAAGATCTGGATGATATGAACCTACTGTTGAATGACATTTGTGATCAGTTGTATAACAACAGTTGTGATGACAGGTGTGAACAAAGTGTCCTTTAAAAACATGAATAAGCACACAATATGTGCTCTGTCTAGCTATTTTTTAAAATCTCATTGGAGAGGGCGCCTGGGTGGCTCAGTTGGTTAAGCGACTGCCTTCAGCTCAGGTCATGATCCTGGAGTCCCGGGATCGAGTCCTGCATCGGGCTCCCTGCTCAGCGGGGAGTCTGCTTCTCCCTCTGACCCTCTCCCCTCTCATGCTCTCTCTATCTCATTGTCTCTCTCAAATAAATAAATCAAATCTTTAAAATCTCATTGGAGAAAATATGGCTTCTTCGCTACTAGGATTTGTTGACTTGAATTCAACATTTCGCAACTATTATTTGTATTCTTTTCAGATTCATCTCACAGATGAAGTATTTTAAAGATACCTGCCAACTAGATGATCTGCCCATGATGAAGCTGTTCAAACTTTGCAACATGGGCTCCAAAACATTTTAAGGACTCCAAAATATATTTTCAAAGATTTGAAGAGAAACCGAATCATAAAGAAGATGCAACATGTTTTTTCCTAAAAGCTGATAAAGCTCTAATACACCATTAAATTCCTTTTAAATAATTATAAGATTATAGGACAGTTGAAAGAATATTATAAAAACTGTTTCCCTGAATCATTTGAGAATAAATTGCTGAGCTAATGTCCATCACTTTCAGTGTATTCTTACAAACAAGGACATTCTCCTACATCACCACAACCAAAATCAGAAAATTAACACTAATATGTTAATCTGATCCTCAGCCCCCATTCAAGTTTCACTAATTATCCCAATAATGTCCTTTAGAGCAAAATAATTCAGTTTACAATCACACATTGACTTCTATTGTCCCATCTTTTTAGTCCTTTTAGGCTAGAACAGTTCCTTAGTCCTTTTTGATGTTTATGATCTTGACAATTTTGAAATCATGATAACTTATTTTGTAGAAATGTCCCTCAATTTTGGTTTGTCTGATTTTTCCTCATGACTAGATTCCAGTTATGTATCTTTGGCAGGAATATTACAGATATGAGGCTGTGTTCTTCTCAATGCATCCTATCAGGTAGCACATGGTATCCATTTGTCCAATTACTAATAATATCCACTTGATCATTTGATTATGGTGGTGTCCACAAGGCATCTTTACTATAAAAATAATGTTTTCCCTTTTATAATTAGTAAGTAATTTGTGGGGAGATATTTGAAATGATGCAAATGTCCCATTCTTTATCAAATCACCCTTCAACTTATTTGTTTGTATCTGTATAGGCTCATTCTTCTTATTTTTACAATGTGGTAAAATCTTTTATCACATTTTTTGCATTTAAAAAATTGTACAATACATAGTATAATAACTGAGTGTACAGCTCAGTAGAGTTAACTATGTTTACACTGTTGTGTAACAGATCTCTAGAATTCTTTCCTTTTTTTAAAAGTAGGCTCCACACCCAATGTGGGCTTAAACTCATGACCCTGAGATCAAGGCTCACATGCTCTACTGACTAAGCCAACCAGGTGCCCCTCCAGAATTTTCTCATCTTGCAAAACTGAAAAACTGAAAGTCTATACACACAGAAAAACAACTCTCCATTTCTCTCTCTTCCAAGCCCTGGCAACCACAATTCTACTGTTTCCACAATTCTAACTGGAAATTTGGAATCATGATTGTGACTGGGGATTACTCTAGATATCTCATGTAAGTGGAATCATACAGTATTTGCCCTTTGGTGACTGACTGATTTCATGCAGTATAACGTCCTCCAGGTTCATCCATGTTGTAGCATGTGACAGGATTTCCTTCTTTTTAAAATCTGAATAATACTCCACTGTGTATCTACACCACACTTCATTCACCTGTTGATGGACGTTTGGCTGCTTCCACCTCTTTGATATTGTGAATACTGCTGCAATAAACATGGGTGTGCAAGTATTTCTTTAAAATCCTTCTTTTAATTCTTTTAATTATATATTCAGAAGTGGGATTGCCGGATCATATGGTATTTTTATCTTCAGTGTTTTGAGGAACTTCCATAGTGGCTGCACCATTTTACATTCCCACCAGCAGTGCTCAAGGGTTCCAATTTCTCTACATCTTCATCAACATTCGTATTTTGTATTTTTTGATAGTGGCCATCCTAATGTGTATGAAGTGATATCCCATTGTTATTTTGATTTGCATTTCTCTAATGATTGGTGATGTTGAGCATCTTTTCATATACTAATTGGCCATGTGCATATCTGCTTTGGAGAAATGTCTATTGAGGTCCCTTGCACATGCTTTAATCAGGTTAATTGCTCTTTTGTTGTTAGAATTATTTATTCTGGATATTAACCCTTTATCACACATGATTTGCAATTGTCTCCTATTCTATAGGTTGCCCTTTTACTCTATTGTTTTCTTTAATGTGCCAAAGTTTTTAGGTTCGATGTTGTCCCATTAATATATTTTTGCTTTTGTTGGCTGTGCTTTCTGTGTCATATCCAAGAAATCATTCCAAATCCAATGCCATCAAATTTTTCTCCTAAGTTTTCATCTAGGAATTTTATAGTTTTAGGCCTTAACTTTAGGCGTTTAATCCATTTTGAGTTAAATTTTGTATATGGGGTAAGGTAAGG
This sequence comes from Leptonychotes weddellii, assembly GCF_054177405.1. Taxonomy (NCBI): domain Eukaryota; kingdom Metazoa; phylum Chordata; class Mammalia; order Carnivora; family Phocidae; genus Leptonychotes; species Leptonychotes weddellii. Next base: position 116,741,168 of record NC_138373.1, on the reverse strand, counting down.
GTCCGACTTCATTCTTTTGCATGTAGATATTCAGCTTTCCCAATACCATTTGTTGAATAAACTGTCCTTTCCTCATTGTGGTCTAGGCACCCTGTCAAAAATCATTTGACCATATATGTGAGGGTTTATTTCTGAATTCTCTATTCTGTTTCATTGGTCTATGTGTCTGTACTATCACTTTTTTTGTTGCCAAATTGTTCCCAATTTGGCCAGGTGAGCACCCATTCTTACTGGCTTCTGGGTCATTTTGATATGTTTCCATTTTCTGAGAACTTACTTGCTTTCTGAAACAAGATGTTCTGTCATTATTATTTTTTTTTTGAGAGAGAGAGTGTGTGTGCATGCAATCAGGGGTGGGGAGGAGCAGAGGGAGAGAGAGAGAGAATCTTAAACAGGTTCCACACTCAGCTCCGAGCCCTACGTGGGACTCAATCTCACGACCCTGAGATCATGACCTGAACTGAAACCAAAAGTCGGCCACTTAACCAACTGAGCTACCCAGGCACCCCTACTCTGTTACTATTCACTTTGCCTGTGACAGCATCAAAATCAGCCATTTCTCTAAGCAGCCCTAATGCCTTTTAGTGGATATAACATTTAGAAGTCAAGATCTAGATACTAGATATCCTCATTGATATTAAAGTGTCACTGTTCCCAGGCCCTCGGAGTGGATAGATATAGGAAATATATTTACATAAAACTCCAATAAAAAAAAAACCCACAGGGTTCATTCTATTTTTCATTCTTTCTATATTTTTAATTCCTTTCTCAGAAAGTGAGAAACCTGTCTTCTATCTCCCTTTTCCTTTCTACTCAGTTCCCTCATATGTAACCAATCTCCCATCTCCATTGCTACCCTCTTATACACATGACTATCTCCTCTCCCTGCTTGGGTTCTACCACTCTACACCAGGCCACACTCCTGTATGGATGCCCTCCTCATACCTGCTTAGCCTCTGACTCCCCCTGTTGGGTTACTTCCATACATGGATGCCCTCCTAACCGTACAGGCTGTGGCAACCCACAATAGGCATTCTTCACCTTACTCAGGATCTGACTCTCCATGCCAAGGTGCAGCCCATCATGAAACTTTTCCTCATTTACTTTGGGCTGTAATACTCTAAAAGGCCATTCCACAATGTGGGCACTGTGGACTCTAACCTCACCTGACTACCTCCCTGCACCACACACACACCCCACCCAGGCTACTCCTTCCATATAGACACCCTGCTAATGCCATCTGGGCTCCAACGGTCTATGTAAGGCTGCCCCCATGTGGGCAGCCTCATCACCCTGCTTGGCTCTACACCACACACTAGACCAGCTACCCTGGACTCCCTCTTCACCCTGCTCAGGTGAGACCAGGACACCCTTTTCTATTCTCTGGATGGTTTTATGTAATTGGTGTTATTTCTTCCTTAAATGTTTGAAAGAATTCATCTGGTGGTTTCTTTGTGGGAATTACGAAATTCAGTTTCTTTTTTTCTTAAAAGATTTTATTTATTTGAGAGAGAGCACGAGGTGGGGAGGAGCAGAGGGAGAGGGACAAACACACTCTGCGCTGAGCCTGGAGCCCAATGCGGAGCTCAATCTCACAACCCCAAGATCATGACCTGAGCTAAAATCAAAAGTCGGACCCTTAATCGACTGAGCCACACAGGTGCCCCTCAATTTCTTTAATAGACAAAGGACTACTCACTTTTCTCATTTCAGTTTTGATAAGTTGGTTTTTGCCTGTCGAAATTTGAACTAATTTTCCCCTTTTCATTCCTGATGCTGGGTAGTTTTACCTTCTCTTTTTCAATCTCTATCAGTCTCATTAGGGGCCTAACTTTTTAATTACCTTTTCAAAGTACCAATTGTTGACTATGTTGATTCTCTGTTTAGTATTTACTAAGTTCTGCCTTTATCTCTATAATTGCCTTCTATTTCTTTTAAATTTCCTGTTGGTTTTGGTATCTTATCAAAGTAGCTTAGATTGGTGGCTAGCAAACTTCTGTAAATATTTTTGGTAAATACTTTAGGCTTTGTGAGCCATAGAGTAGCTCTCACTATGCTGTTAGAGTACAAAAGCACCCACAAACATACATATATGAATAAGTGTAGATCTGTTCCAATAAACCTTTATCTACAAAAACAGGCAGAGGGCAGGATTTGACTTAGTGGGCCGTATATTGCTGGCCCCTGGCTTAGATCATTCGATCTCTTATAGGTCTGTTTCCATTACCTGTCATTTCTCTTAAGTTTTGTCCATTATCTTGTCTTCTAGTAGGTAAATCAGGTTATTTTTGATTGAGTGACAGAACTGCACTCGAAGGACTGTAGATAGTTTGAAACTCTGGATGATGTTAATCTTCCTCCAGGTAACTCACTTCTGCTTCTGCCAGGCAGGTAGACTCACTTGCAGTACCTTTAATCCAAACAGGGATTAAGAGGATTTTGAAGCTGGATGAGCTCTCTGGGGTCCCAAATGAAAACCTGATGTGTATACTTTTTCCTTGCAGCCCTCAACTCTAATTTGTGTCCCTTTAGCCCCATGCATATTAAAGATTGTGTTTAGCTTTTTTTTTTTTAAAGATTTTATTTATTTATTTGACAGAGAGAGAGAGAGAGAGCGTACAAGCAGGAGGAGTGGCAGGCAGAGGCAGAGGGAGAAGCAGGCTCCCCGCAGAGCAGGGGAGCCCGACGTGGGACTTAATCCCAGGACCCTGGGATCACAACCTGAGCCGAAAGCAGTCGCTTAACCAATTGAGCCACCCAGGCGCACTGTGTTTTGCTTCTAGACCTCTTAGCCTCTACTTTCAGAATTGAAATTTTAGACTATTTTTCAGAATCTCACATGCCTGACTTTTAGCTCCTTTCCTAGATTTCAACCCTGCAATTCTTCATGTATGCGTGCTTTTGATGCTTTCAAACAGATACATAACTTCTCCAGCTTTCCCAGCTGTTTTAGGTGAGAAAGTAGGCCTAAGCCATTCATTCTGCCGTCAATGGAAACAGAACTCTCTTTGTACTAACCTAGTACACAGTGTGCCTTTTCAATGTAGAGATTTGAGTCTTCACCTCAGAAAATGATGCTGATTTTCTATTTAGAACTTCAATTATGTTAGGCTTTTTTTTGCCTGCCCTCCTCCTATTCCCATAATTTAAAAATAGCAGTAATTTTTAAACCTTTAAAAAAACAACTTATCTTATTGTGCTCCTTTTCAATTTTATTTTCATTTCTATGATGGTTTTTCTTTTTTCCTTTCCTCAGTCCTTCATTTCATATTTCATCTTCTGTTATCCAGCTATCTATATTTTTGTATTTGACGCTGTTTTCTTCTACCATAGCAGTAATTGCTTCATTGTCTGCAACTTCTAATGCATGGCAAATGTTTGACTGGTTGACTCCTTTCATTTGCAGGATCTGGGGAAGAATATAAACGGGAGCCCCTAACCATGTCTAAATTTAAAAGTTATTAAACTTTAAAACGATGAAATAAAATATATTCAGCCATTCTACCTCGACAAATATACCTTCAAAACAACGAAAGATGTGTAAAGCTACGGTTTTTATATGATTGAAACTCAGTAAATATTAGACAACTAAATTTATTACTGTACATGTCTAGGTGTTCTCTTGAGGGACCAGCAATGCTTGCATACAGCATAAAATAAGCACATTATTTCATAAGTTATATTACTTATGAATTTTATTTTTTGCCTTTATTTCGGCACAATCATTAATAATGTTATCCTATTTTCACATAATTTGCATTCCATTGACAGTAACAATCTTCAAGACTACAAATTTAAACATAATCTTATTCAAAGTACACCAAATTTGTACAGAGGTGTATACACTTTGAACATAAGGAGAAGAAATTCAATGCTTGGCACTTAGTGGGAAATTGCTTTGTTATGCAGGTATCTTTTGCATTTGTGCTAAGGAAGAACTTGACAATTAGTCTTTTCTGTGTCCCCAAACTTCGGACACTTAAATCCTCCTTGCTCTATTCTATGAAGCAATGTAAGTAGCAGCACAACCCACAAACCTGCATGGTATTTGGACACAGTTGTCTTTTGAAGATACTAGGCAGAGGATATGGAGAAGCATTTCCCTAGGGTCTGAATGTGGTTATTCACAAGAGCAGAAGTTTAGAGTTCCTAATTGCACTGTGCTGGCACTGAGCATCGGAGTAAAAGTGACAGTGCTGCCTATGTGTTAATATATTTGCGTGCCTGTGATATGTGGGTCCCTCTAAAGTGTGGGACCCAGAACAGGGACTCCTTTTGTCTAGATCTATGGGTGGTACCGGAATTTGGTTATAATTTTCATCTTCTGCACACAGTTTTTTCTGATTACTTTTTTTTTTGTCTGATGCCAAGTTTTATTGCTCTACTCGCATTTTTTTCTTTAGTATGTTTGTATCGGTGCAATGCCAAATACTTCACACCGTATATCCCTGCTGGCTCTTTCTAAAAGCTGCTATCTATCCCTCCTCCCCCACTACTCCAATAGTCTCCATTCGCACTTGTTTTCAATACCACTTACATCTTTTGTCATTTGTGGATTTTGATCTATAATCCAGTTTTACAGGTCAAATTGTGCCTGTCCCCTTCTGCAACGCCCCCCTCAAAAAGATATGTTGAGATCCTAACTCCAGGTAGCTCAGAATGTGACCTTAGAAATAGGGTCACTGCAGATGGAATTACTTAACGCTGAGTTATACTAGAGTAGGGTGGGCCCCTAATCCAACATGACTGGTGTCCTTATAAACAGTCATGAAAAGTCAGAGACACACAGGAAGAATGTCATAACAAAGCAGAGATTGGAGTTATGCAAATGCAAGCCAAGGAATGCCAAAGATTGCCAGCAAACCACCAGAAACTAGGAAAAGGACTGCCCTACAGTTTTCAGAGGGAGCATGACCTTACTAACACCTTGATTCTAAACTCCTAGTCTCCAGAACTGTGAATCAGTAAATTTGTTGTACTGTGGGTATGCTGTTACAGCAGGGCTAGGAAAATAATACACAGGCTGTCCTCCTGCCTGCTTGCTTGGTCTGTGTCTAGAAGGGGGAAGGAACTTTGGATCTAAGCTGTCACAAATTTCACTGCCCACCATTCTCCACATTTACAAAAGAACTCTGTCACTAGAATTCCCTAATGATTACTCCATAAGGAATGGGTTCCTGTTCTGCATACTAACCTACAAAAGATCCTGAATAAATATATACAAGCAGTATTTTCATACATGGAGGCAAATGAACTTCTCCACAGTACAAGTGTGACTACAATATGGAAGGCTTTTGAGTTACTGTGAGCTTGTGTCCTTGCTAAGTGTTTGCATTATTGGGAACAAAGGCTCTCTATTAGTAGATGCACAATAAGTTCTGGTAAAAGTCCATTATGCCCTCCCTCCAAGTCCCTGTGAGACACAGTCTCACTATGTGAGAGAAATGGGAAGCTCCATTGTTAGGACTATGGAAGTCTCAATGAAGTCACAACTCTAGATACTTCTGCTATTCCCTGACCAGTAGTAGCTCATTGGAAAATACCTATTTTGCAAAATTGTGTACTTCTTGGGGGCTTCAAGTTTACATAAGGCAACAAGTGCAAGAGGGCTTTTCAAACAAGTGCAGAGGGCTTGGCCACTCTGAATAAATCAACATGACACTTGATTTGTGCAACAGTCTAAACACCTATCGATTAATAACATCCCTACGCAACTACTTTCCCATTTATTTGCTCTTCACAGTATTCTTTTAAAGACTATCTCCTTAAAAAAATAAAAAATTAAAAAAAATAGACTATCTCCTCTCTCTCCTCTCATTCCCTTCCAAATCCACTCCATTAATCTTTTTACACTCACCACTCCACTAAAGCATACCATTCAAAGACACCAATGAATTCTGGATTGTCAAATCAAATGGTCGATTTAGTCATCTTATTGAACCCCTCAGTAGCATGTAACACACTCCACAACCTCTGTTGTGAAACTTGGCTTGAGACACCCTCCTGTTTGTTCCTTCCTTCCTCTGTTCCTTCTTTCTCTCCCCTTTTTGGTTCTTTCACCTCACAGGCTGCCCCCTCTCAGTATTCTTCATTGTATCATTCCATTTTCCCTGTTTCTAGCCATAGAAGCACCCCAGAGTTCAGTCTGCCGACCTTTTCTATCATCACCTGCTTGATGATCTCACCTGGCCCCACTGCTTTATTATTTTTTTAACTTAAATCAATTAACATATAATGTATTATTTGTTTCAGGGGTACAGGTTTATGATTCATCAGTCCTATATAATATCCAGTGCTCATTACATCACGTGCCCTCATTACCCCATCCCCCACCCTCCTCCCCTCCAGCAACCTTCAGTTTATTTCCTAAGATTAAGACTCTCTTATGGTTTGTCTCCCTCTCTGGTTTCATTTTTCCCTCCCTTCCCCTATGATCCTCTGCCTTGTTTCTTAAATTCCACATATCAGTGAGATCATATGATAGTTGTCTTTCTCTGATTGACTTATTTTGCTTAGCATAATACCCTCTAGTTCCAGCCATGTCATTGCAAATGGCAAGATTTCATTTTTTGATGGCTGTGTAATATTCCATTGTATATATACACCACATCTTTATCCACTCATCTGTCGATGGATATCTGGGCTCTTTCCATAGTTTGGCTAATGTGGACATTGCTGCAGCCCCACTGCTTTAGTACTTCATTGTACAAATGTCCTATTTATCTATTGTCAGTGGACATCTGAGCTGTTCCCAGTTTTTTGCTATTAAAAATGTTGCTATAAACGTTCTTGTAAATGCCTCCTAGTGCAGAGATAACAAGTTTTCCTAGTGTATATATGCACATTTACAAAGTAAGGCTAACCTGGTTTCCAAAGTGGTTGTACCAATTTACACCCCTTCCAGCAGTATTTTTCATTGCATCACATCCTAGCCAATACTTAGAACCAATTAAACATTTTTTGCCTATCTTGTAGATATGAAATGGCACCTGTGACTTTAATATGCATTTCTTAATTACTAATGAAATGAGAAATCATTTCATATACTTATGGAATGTTCTGTGAAATGTCAGTTCATGTATGTTGCCCATTTTTCTGTTGGGTTTTTGTCATTCTCATAGATCTGGTGTTTTATATTCTTGATCCTAGTCCTTTCAGATTGCAGCTTCTCTTTGCACTGTCTTTGTGGTATCTTCTAATGAGCATAAGTTCTTAATGTATTCACATTTATCAATCTTTCCCTTTGATTTGTACTTTGCCTTAAGAAATTCTAATCCACAGTCATAAAATTATTTTCTAGATTTTATGTTTTCCTGTATTTTCTAACTTTGCCTCTCACATTCAGTCCACATTTAATCCACCTAGAACTGGTACTTATGTATAGCATTAGGTAAAAATCCTAGTTTTTCTCAGTATAGTCCACAGTAATTTCCATTCTAGCATAAATCTAGCTTTCATATATGTGGTTTTGGCCTCTCTATATTGTTACATAGTCTGTTTATCTATTCTTGCACTAAGACTTATTACATTGCACTACAAGTTTTGCCTGATGGGCGTCTTCCCCCATCTCATTCTTGTTTATCATTTGCCTTTAACTTCCACATAAAGTTGAGAAAAAGATTTTCAAGCTCAATTAACAAAAAGAAACAAACCTCTTGGAATTTTAATTGAATTTGTACTAATGCTAGATCAGTTTGGGGGAACTGTCATATTTATAATACTCTTTTTATTCATGAACATGGTATGTCCATTAATTTGGATCTACATTAATGTCTTCCAATAAAGGTTTAAAACTCTCCCAAAGAAGGTTTCCACATCTTTTATTAAATTTAATACTAGGTACTTTATATCTGATCTCTGTATTTTGTGTTCACAGAGCTTGCTAACCTATTAATTCTAATAATTTAACTTCAGTCTTTCACATCATCTCCTATCATCTGTAAATAATGACCACCAAGACCCACGATTACATTCTCTAGGGTGGCTCCTCTGACTCCCAAATAATACTGCTTTGCTACTGAATCTTTCTAAATTTGTTTCCTCATCTGTAAAATGAGGAACCCCAATAATACTGTTTTGACACTTACTTGAAATAACACATGGGAAGTGGCCAGCATGTATTAGTCTCATCAACTCTTTTCTTCCAGACAGCACATTGTTTTTTTTTTTTTTATACTCAAGGTATTGCAATAATTTTGAGTATGCACTGAATAGAAATTATTCTATTTCCTGGCTCCCAAAAACAGAAAGAATATTCCTTGGCTTATAGCTCATTCCTGAATCCCATACTTAGCAGAGAGTAGGCACTCAAATGCTAAAAAAGATAGGCTTTCACCTAGGGTTAAAAACAAAAACAGTACTATATAACTAAAGTTAAGCCCACTGCTACACCTACAATGAGAATTCTGTTCAGAACATTAGGATACTATATACACCTCTTCAAACAAAGAAACGTTAACTATATTCTCTAATTAAAGTAACAGTCTCTGTAGAAGTACAAAATTTGCAGGTAAAAAAAATCCCTTCCAATGACTGTATGCATTGAGCAAATTCAGAAATATTTTCAGTATAAGCATGGAAATAAAAAAGATTTTAACTGAATAACTGGTTTTATTAACTGATTCCATCAGAAAAATCGGTATTATTTTTATTATCTCATTCTGGTTTGACTATACTGTGCTGACTTACCAGAGATATTGGATAATAAAAGAATCTTTCAGATCTTTCTTGGATATTGGAACTTGGCTTCAATCTTTCAGTTCTTGTGTCTGCCCTTTATTGGTTGTATTAGTTTGGGCCTGAATGCATACACTGAGCTCAATTATAAAATGGAATTACTAAATCATGACTTACCCTTTTCTTACATAAAGCCATCACTAGATGGCAGCATACTTTTAAAAATGTTTTAAGTGTTTAAAATATTTTAAACACTTAAAATATTTAAACTATTTAAGTCACTGTAAAAATCACAAGATATTTAAAAATAAGATGCCAGTTTTTACCTCCAAAATGGATATATGTATTTTAAAAGCAACCATTATTGAAAAGTTTGTGGAGAAATGTGATTTTTCACATACAGCTGGGGTGAAGGTAAATCAGAGGGCAACATCATGTGTCAAAAAACCTCAAATGTTCATATTCATTGAATCAAGCACTCTAAGAAGCTACTTTTTGGAAAACAGAGATATATATTTACATTTATTTACAAGGATATTCACTGCCGTATCCTTCATACTAGTAAAAAATCGAGTAAAATAACCTGAATACCCAATGACAAGAACTGATTAAAACTCTAAGTTGAAATACCAGGTAGCCATTAAAAGCTTAAAACCCCAATATGTTGATCATTACTGTACATAAGTCGCTTGGGCATCTTGTCCAAAAGCAAATTCTGATTCCCTAAGTCTGGGATGGAGCCCCTGATTCAGCATTTGTTAACAAGTTCCCACTAACATGATGCTCACATTGGTAGGCTATAGACCACGTTTTTAGTAGTAAGCTTTTAGACCATTTAATAAGAAAATGTTGATACTGTGTTAGCACTCAAACAGCCCCCATATAACCTACCTATACATTTTCTCTATAAGACTTATTCATATAACATACATGTCCAAAATCAACTTTATTTTTTTAAATAATCTCTACACCCAACATAGTGCTTGAACTTGTGACCCCAAGATTAAGAGTCACGTGTTCTTCTGAGCGAGCCAGTCAGGCACCCAAGAACTTCTGCTCTTACTAATTATATGTTTACTATTCAGTTGTGTTTGCTCTTAAACTATGTCAATAGTGCTTTTTTCCTGTGATTTCATGAGTATTATATAAAGATTTTATTTATTTGACAGAGAGACACAGCAAGAGAGAGCACAAGCAGGGGGAGTGGGAGAGAGAGAAGCGCGGGGAGCCCGATATGGGGCTTGATCCCCGGACCCTGGGACCATGACCTGAGCCGAAGGCAGACGCTTAACGACTGAGCCACCCAGGCGCCCCTCATGACTATTATATAAACCATTGAAATGAGTATAAATAGAATTGGTTCAATGAAAACTAAGCTTAATATTTTGTTTTTGTTTTTTAAACTAAACTTAATATTTGGGAGACTCAATAAAGCGTCACTTTAAAAATCAGTTGACAATGACACACTACTTCATACCCATTAAGATGGTTACCATCAGAAAAATGAAAAATAAGTGTTGGTGAGGATGTGGAGAAACTGAAATTCTTATGCATTGCTAGTGGGCATATAAAATGATGCACCTGCTGTAGAAAAGTTTTGGGGTTCCTCAAAAACTTAAACAGAATCACCACGTAAGATCCAGCAATTCCACTGCTAGGTATATACCCAAAAGAATTGCAAGCAGGGACACATACTTGTACACCAATGTTCACAGCAGCATTATTGACCATAGCCCAAAGGTGGAAAAACCCTAATGCCCATCAACAGATGAATGGATGAAAGGTGGTATATACATACAATGGATGAGTCACCCATTAAAAGGAAATTCTGATACATGTTACACCATGGATGAACCTTGAAAATATGCTGAGTGAAATATACCAGTAACACAGGACCACATAGTATATGACTCCACTTATATGAGGTACCTAGAATAGGCAAATTCATAGAAAGTACAGTAGAGGCTGTCAGGGACTGGGGGTGAAGTAGGAATGGGGAGTTATTGTTTAATGGGTACAGTGTTTGCTTGGGATGATTCAACAGTTCTGGGAAGGGATAGTGGTGATGGCTTCACACTGTGAATGTATTTACTGCCACTGAAATACACATTTAAAAAATGGTTAAAATGACATTTTAAAAATGTTTTACCCTCTAAAAGACGCTGCTGAATTAGCTCTTACAACTAGTATTACAGGTTTCCCTGCTAACCAAAAGTAGAGCTATAATGGCATAAAGTGAAGGAATTACCATTAAATTACGTAGAAAACTTTTTGAGCACTCCCAGGCCCAAAAAATAACCTCAGGCTTTTCTAATACGCTAGGGCACATTTTGCTAAGGGATGTACAAAATAAATCAAGACAAAGCACAGATGCTCACAGTTCAAAGCCGTGGTGGTTTGATGCTGAGTGGTTTCCAGGGAAGGAGCTTGGTGGTGCCACTCAACTGCTCAGGGTACACACAGCCTCTGTAACAGCTGGCTGTACAAGTGCTTAACACTATTTTTACTTCCTGCTTTCTCCATAAAAGCAAAAACCCTCTTCAAATTTCCTTCGGTTAGCAAAAACAAGGCACTAATGTCTTTCATAAAAGTGGCATAAATGCGAACTTTTGAAAACTACGGGATAACTGTGTAAGCTTAAGCTATCAAGATAATGTGGTAGAGCTACTAATTTAAAAGACATTCATTCATTTATTGAACATCTATGTAGCATACACTGATGTAGGAACTTAGGACTTAGAAAATAAACAGGATCCTTGCTTTCAATGGCCCTGTATATTCTAGTAGACAACAAACACACCATACATTGTGTTAGGTAACATATATTGTGTTAATAAGCACTTGGGAAAATAAAGCAGAGTAAGGGACTTACCAGGTTCCATTCTTCAAGAGAAAGCTGAAAATAAACCTTATTAAGATGACACTGTCGGGGCACCTGGGTGGCTCAGTCGGTTAAGCGACTGCCTTCGGCTAAGGTCATGATCCTGGAGTCCTGGGATCGAGCCCCGCATCGGGCTCCCTGCTCAGCAGGGAGTCTGCTTCTCCCTCTGACCCTCCTCCCTCTCATGTGCTCTCTCTCATTCTCTCTCAAATAAATAAATAATCTTAAAAAAAAAAAAAAAGATAAGTGTCCTTGGGGCGCCTGGGTGGCTCAGTTGGTTAAGCGACTGCCTTCGGCTCAGGTCATGATCCTGGAGTCCCGGGATCGAGTCCCGCATCGGGCTCCCTGCTCAGCGGGGAGTCTGCTTCTCCCTCTGACCCTCCTCCCTCTCATGCTGTCTGTCTCTCATTCTCTCTCTCTCAAATAAATAAATAAAATCTTAAAAAAAAAAGATGACACTGTCATGCAGATATCCAAAGCATTCCAGGCAGGGGAAATGGCCCCTGCAAAGCCTGAGAGGCAAAAGTATGCCTGGTCTGTTTGAAAAAAACAAGGCCAGAGTGGCTGGAATGTAATCAGCGGGGAGGGGAAAGTGGTATTGGCAGATGTGGTCAGAGAGGTAACATTTAGGGGCCAAATCATGGAGAAACCTTTTAAAGACTGGAGCTTTCCTGATAGAAATGGGGAGCCACTGCAGGATTTTGAAGAGATAAAATAAAAAACTGACAGTTGTGCTGGAAAGATTGTAGGGAGGCAAGAGCAGAAAATGGGGAGGCCTATAGGAATTATTGCAGTAATTTATTTTTTTTTAAAAAGTTTTTTTGAGAGAGCAGGGAGGAGGGGCAGAGGGAGTGGGAGAAGCAGGCTCCCTGCTGATCAGGGAGCCCAATACGGGGCTCAATCCCAGGACCTCGAGATCATGACCTGAGCCAAAGGCAGATGCTCAACAGACTGAGCCACCCAGGCACCCCTACTGCAGTAATTTAACATGCAAATGATGAAAGCTGTGGAAGTAGTTAAGTGGTCAGATTCTAGGTATTTTCTGATAGACCAAAAAAAAAAAAAAGATTTCCTGATGTATTGGATGTGAGGTATTGAAGGGTCAAGGGTGATTTCAAAGTTTGGATCTAAGCAATTGAAATGATGGTACTGGGTGTCAGCTATTGAGAAAGACTGTGGGCTTAGCAGTGGGGAAGTGTGAGAGGATGAAAAGAGTTCAGCATGTTGTTTGATGTGCCTATTAGATATTTAAGGTGTCTAACAGACAGTTTGGGGAAAAGGTCTGAATTGGAAATATAAACTTAGAAACCGAAAGCATATTAATACCTAAAGCCAGGAGACAGGGAAAGAGCACCAAGGCATTCAGGGAGGCTAAGTCTCCTCGGAATACCCCAAAATTAAAAATCTAGGGAAGAAAAACAGCAAAGGAGACTAAGAAGGATGTAGGGAATAATAAAATGTAAATAAAAATCATTTATAACTCCCTACTTTATCTGCCTACTTACATTAGCTGATAAGAGGGCATGTTCCATTCTCAGTATTTCAGTAAACAGGATAACAACTGGTAGAAGGTAACTTTAGGTAGATTACTGCCCCGGTATCCTTGAGATGAGAGAGAAGTTGTGCCATTTATCTCCATCCTCCGTTTCGTGTCCATTCATATACTCAGATCATTTAGAAAGTCAGGGACAACATAAAACAGATTGCTATAAGCTTTAGATAGGCAGTCTCCCACGGTGCACAGATACAGCATGTTCACAAGTAATGTGGAATATGAAAGAGCTTAAGTTTACACTTTTTTTTTAGTTTTAAATTTTATTATGGCTATAATTACCTATTTTTTACCTTTATGATTACCGTTTGTGGTTTTTATCTAAGATTTTATTTGAAAGGGAAAGCGCACGCGCACATGCACAAGTGGGGGGAGGGGCAGAGGGAGAGGGAGAAGCAGACTCAGGACCTGATGATGACCTGAGCAGAACTCAGGTGCTTAACCGACAGTTACCCAGGAGCCCCATAACTTTACATATTTGGGGTAGAATGGCTGCCAGCAATCCTGGAATAACTTCCGAGTTGTATAAAAATAACTTGAACAGACAAGTGTTTACAATGGATATACTATTAACTGAAAAGCCAGCCATCACTAAATTCACTGAGTAACAATTAGCTCTAGGCTTCACATTTCTGCAAATCATTTTCTAATATATTGAGCATGTTCTTGGGATAGGTTAGATGCTTAGGAAAATTTTTTGCTCGTATTTTCATTTAAAGTGATTCCCCATCCAACCCACCCCCTACCCAGGGAAATCTAAAGAGGCAATAATGTAAAATGATTTAGACACTTTGGGGGATTAAAAAAAACTAAAGTGATACACAGTGATATGTATCCAAGTTTCTATACTGTACTGGGGTAAAGCCCAACTTCTTAGTCAATGTCCAAATTTTCCACAATGTTAACATTTCCATAAATGTTATACTCATCTCTCATATCTAATAGGATAGCTATAATAATTACGGAGGTAGAACCCATGCAAGTATTCACATTTTTTAAAAAGATTTTATTTATTTGACAGAGAGAGACACAGCGAGAGAGGGAACACAAGCAGGGAGTGGCAGAGGGAGAAGCAGGCTTCCGTGGAGCAGGGAGCCCGATGCGGGGCTCGATCCCAGGATCCTGGGATCATGACCTGAGCCGAAGACAGACGCTTAACAACTGAGCCACCCAGGCACCCCCAAGTATTCACATATTAAAAAAAAAAAAAAAAAGAATACCACTAAGTTGCTAAGGCCTAACACAGAAGTATCCAGCACAGTATCTTTTAGACATGCTCAGTGTTTGTGGAAGTGTAACATTTTAAGGTAATATATTCCTAAGTGCTTACAGTTCAGGTATCAATAGAGGGTAAGTTAGCACTTACAACAGGGGTGGGGTGGGGTGGGAGGATCTTAGTTTAATGACATTCAGCAAGTAACAGAAAAAAGCAGATGTGGAATCTTAAACACATTCTAACTTTGACTCATCATTCTGCTAGTAGTCCTCTAACTCTTCAGAGCCTGTTGGCTCACTTGATAAAGGGGAATACTATCTTTTGGGTGATTTTTTTTTTTTTTAAGATTTTATTTATTTATTTGACAGAGAGAGACGCAGCGAGAGAGGGAACACAAGCAGGGGGAGGGGGAGGGGAGAAGCAGGCTCCCCGCGGAGCAGGGAGCCCTATCTGGGACTTGATCCCAGGACCCTGGGATCATGACCTGAGCCGACGGCAGTCGCTTAACCGACTGAGCCACCCAGGCGCCCTCTTTTGGGTGATTTAAGAAACAGAGAAAATAGGTATGACAACAATTTAAAAAAATGCTGATGGCACCCCTCCCTTACCATCAAAACAGCCAGCCATCTAGAAGGCATGGGTGACTATATTCTGTAGGTGGGTTTTAAACAGAAAAATGATAATTATTAATGCCTTCCCCATCCGGGAGCTTGATCTAACTACCTACCTTCTGGGTGACTGAATGTGTCACCACTTATTAAAGTGGACTGCCACCACAAAAATGGAGCCTACTCTCACTAGACTAACCAAGTCCCAACAAACCTATCATCAGTTCATTCTCCCAAACTTAAACCACAATGCCCTCAGCTGTTTTAAAGTCACTAGATATGACTTAAAACTACCACCTACCTTCAGCCCACAAACCTCCATGTATTTTTGTCTATCTACATTTTCCCTCCTGAGGAAGGAGTGTTTCTCTTCTATCCAAAGCTACTTCCTCTCTGGGCACCTGGCTGGCTCATTCGATAGAGCATGCAACTCTTGATGACCAGGTCATGAGTGCAAGCCCCATGTTGGGCATAGAGCGGACTTTAAAACAAAACAAAAAACCAAGTCTCCAAAGCTCTTTCTTCTCATACTACTGATATATGAGCATTTTTTCCCAAACAAAAAACTTGTAAGCTGTATCAGACTCCTCACCTCCCCTGCCTCCCCATGTTTTGATGGTTTCTTCTCTATTTTAACTGTTACTACAAAGTTATGACTTTAACCCACATCTTCAAAACTCCAAGACCATGTAACTAATTACTACTTGCTATTTCTTGGATCTCAAAGGCACAAAATTCATACTATCTCCATGTTTTCTTCCCAAAATTTCCTGACTCGGGCAATGGTATATCATTACATAAGCTCTAAAAGCCAGCCTTTCTCACCTCATATCCAAACATCCAGTAAGTATTTGCAATTTAGCTTCACAAGTCTTTCACTAAATGAACTTTTCTCCATGTCTATTAACCTATCTCCCTGTAGTCAAAGATTCCTTTAATAGTTTCACTGGTTTACCCTATTCTTTTCCTGATTTAAACTTACAGCCAAAAAGATTTCTTGAAATGCTAGCAATTGACACTTCACACACTTCGATGATTCCACATCATTCTTGGGGCAATCTTTTTTTTTTTTTTTAAGATTTTATCTTTTTGACAGTGAGAGAGACAGTGAAGAGAGGGAACACAAGCAGGGGGAGTGGGAGAGGGAGAAGCAGGCCTCCCGCAGAGCAGGGAGCCCGATGCGGGGCTCGATCCCAGGACCCTGGGATCATGACCTGAGCCGAAGGCAGACGCTTAACGACTGAGCCACCCAGGCGTCCCTCTTGGGGCAATCTTTAAAGTGATTTATAAGCCCTTAGTCTTGGCTTTTGCCTTTTTCGAACTGGCATTCTCCCAATTCCTATCAATACACTCCCTCCTGACACAAAAGCCCTTTTATGCAAAGGTCTCTCACTAGCAGGTACCTCCTTTCCCTCTTCATCAAGTCTTACTCGTTCTTCAGGTCTCAGTGTTATCATTAAAGAAGTAAACTCTATTTCCTGAAGTTTTCCTATAAAGCTGAATACAGATTTTTGGAAAGTTAAGATCATGTGTGTTTATCCTTTATTGGGCATGGACAACAGCAGCTGACAGGAACTGATATAACATAAAAATCCAACAGCTCTGTTAGTGAAATATAAATGGGACACAAGATGGAAACAAGAAGCATTGGAAACCATTTCCAATATTTCCTGTTTCATGGTAATGGTTACTGGGTAGATTCTGTCTACCAATCCTTTATAAAAAAAAGTCCATCTTTCACTAAATCAGGTCTTGACTGACTGCTATGGAGTCATGTGTGGCATCTGGTTAAAAAAATGTTCCTAATAATCTTTCTTTCAAATACTCTCTGCAAGAGTCTCAATTAACTCAATGAAAGGTGGATCAATGAATGCAATCTTCAAAATGTAAACATGTAACAGAGTAACAGGGAAACTAACAAAACCTGAACCACAATTTCAGTGGGTCACGGAAAGGGATCCTAGGAATAACTTATTATTTCTCATATGATTATTACTGTTTATAGACTTGTTACCTTCACCATACTTTGAAGCCTACAGGTGAGAAATCTTGGGCCTGACTATAATAGCTGGCATACAAATCCTTACTGAAATCACAATTTGTTACCGTTTTAAAAGTACTCTGTTGTTTCTAAGCTAGCAGGTGAAATATTTTTGCTGTAATCTAGAAATATTTTTACTTGATTCAAGTCTACTAAGGTTAATAATCCCCTAAAACTAACAAATGTTTTCTGAACCTTAGGTTTGAGAATAAAACAGCCTAGAACTGTTTTAGGTTTCTAAAGCCTAATTTTAAGCTCGGTATCATCTGCTTTAAAGACCATCAACATTCAGTGCAGAAAAAAATAACCACTGGCGGGGGCGCCTTGGTGGCTCAGTCGTTAAGCGTCTGCCTTTGGCTCAGGTCATGATCCTGGGGTCCTGGGATCGAGCCCCACATCGGGCTCCCTGCTCCGTGGGAAGCCTGCTTCTCCCTCTGCCATTCCCCCTGCTTGTGTTCCTGCTCTTGCTGTGTCTCTGTCAAATAAATAAAAATCTTAAAAAAGGGGGGGGGGAGGAAGAAAAAATAGCCACTGGCTTAAAGACAACATACAGACAACAGTCCAATTTCTGTTATATTGTATATTGCCAATAGATATGATTTATTCATACCATACACAATGGTTAAATTATGAACCAAATAAAAAGACAAACTGTAAAGTATTATCAAAACTTTTATTTTCAATACAAGATAAATACCATGCTTGTTACTAGTGCAGTTTAGGGCCAACAATGGCCATATAGCAAACTGCTGAACAGTCACCTAAATGCTAAAGAAAAAAAAGACAAAGTAAACATTAAACACAAAACTGCAATTACAAACATTTTAATAAAATGGAATGAGCTTTTTAATAGAAGCTAATACGGAAGTCTAGTTCTCATGGACACCAAAATGATGTCTTTTTGATCAAATATCACCTTACCTTTTGCACAGAAATCTTACTGTGAAGTCACCAGAGTCAACAGCTAAAATTTTAAGACTTTCTTTGGCCTTCTGGTATTAGACAAATTATTTACAAACCTTGATTTAGTTAATTCATGGATACTGGTAATATGATACAATTTTTTTGTTAAGGGCTTTCCATTAAAAATTGTAAAACAACTTTGTAAGGCTGTACAAGGCTGTAAACTACTTTGCTAATATACCATGGGATGAAGAGGAAGAGTAAGAATAGACCTTTTTTTTAAGGCTAAAGTCATCAATGTTATAGATGCATTCCTTAGAATACATTATGATTTACCCCAAGGATCCTTTCCCATTAAATACCACCTGAGTACTACAATTTTCAAAGTAAAAAAATAAACATGAATTCACCATTGTATTTTAAAATAATTTAACTTACAGAATGCTGAGAAGTGTTATGCAGTAACAGTGTGACAAAAAGAACACATCTTCAAAATGAAATGTTTTTACTAAATGCAGGGTCTGTCCAATTATGAAATTAATGCAAAACATTTACACCCATGGCAGAATTTTAGGATGCTCGCACATGAAAAACTTTCTATGGTATTTACTATCCGCCGATACCATTTCAGGATTTGTGTGACTTCAATTAAATTCTACCTAACATTTTAAGACTCCTATTACAATATGTTAATATATCAGGAAGTCTTTAAAACATTAAAATCTGTCTATACCTAACCAAATGTTTATATGTCCCATACAAAAACCACAGTAGCTGCATACTCAGAATGAATGCCAACAACCTGAAATTTTAAAGAAACATTGGTTAAAACAAACCTAAATCAATCTAAACTGGACACAATTGCCTGAATATTTGAAAAATTCATATTGCTTCTTTCTAATGCCGAGAAAGAAGAGTACAAGAACTTCCTCCCAGAAGCCTAGACATTTTAACACATTTTCTTTTTCAACTTACAATTAAACTTTAATCCAGAATCTTTTGATTTCTCTAATCAAAAATCTCACATTACAAACATAAGGAATGCTATATGTAAGGCCACATCTTAAGAAATTTATAATTTTTGGTTGAATATTTATTAAAAAATTAGTCTAAGGCTTCTAAGAGTCAAGTTGCTAAAAAAAATGAAATAAATACTCCAGTGTTTAAACTGAAGGTTAATGTAAGAAAACAACACACACACAGAGTAAGAACAGAAAAATAGAATGCTTTGCTACAAAAATCCCACTTAATATATTTTAGCACAAAAATGTCTAATATGTACAATGGATAAGCGTGCATTTAAGTACATACAACTGCAGGAAACATTTACAGACGGCTATGGGATGCAAATGAACTTAATGAATAAAATTTAAAAGGCAGTTATCTGTAAAACAGTAAGACTCTGAATACTGTATTCTCAGTAAAGAATCAGAACATAAACTTCCTCTTAAAATAACAGGCTGAAGCTTAAAACACAAAATTGGAGCCATCTTATAAAATACAGAAAATGCAATGATCATTCAGGTATGAACCAAAATGTTGAGAGCACTCCAACAGAAAGTCTCATAGTAGCATTTCATTGTATAAAACAGTATGTATTTAGGTTATTGGCACATTTAAATACATAAGGGAAAGAGAAAGTCTTTACCCTTCCAACAATTTTCCCCTTTCACTATAAAATGTTATACAACATTCATTAAAATCCTGTGTTTATTTTAAGAACTGACCTTAAACTAGTAAAAAACAAAGCAATATTCTCCACAGGAGAATTAAATGAAAAATAATACCTTAAGCTACAATCCATAAGTTATCTGTGAACTCCAAATTGTAGTTAACTGCTTAAGAATATTCTAGGTAAAGGGGCCATTAAATGGGCTATAAACTATGATCAACAGCCACTGCAACTTACTCCAAATCTTGCTTATGAAAACTGACAAAATAAACACTTCCAAATTTACATTGGAATATCCTTTCCAAAACGTTATGTCCTTTAACTAAAAGCAGCACAATCGATTCAAAGTGTTGCTCTGGAAGCATTACCACTGAGGTGCTGCCTCACTCATTCATAACTACTGGCTGAAAGGAATGTGACCGCATAGCACTAATAAATGCCTATGGTTTAAAGTTAAACTCAAATTTGTTTTCACTTCCACTACAATTATTAGTAAAAAGAAATGAAAAGGTCTCTGAAACTCTCTTTCTCTGTGTTTTTTTGTTTTTGGTGTCTATGTAATGATTTATCTCTTTGGATTGTTTTTACATGTTAAAAAAAAGTTTTCAAATAACATTAGCTCATAAACAACAGAGGGATATGAAGAATAAAACAAGGCTTGCAATTTTCACCTTTACTGCTATACATTCGTGTGTTATCAGGTAGAAGACTGTAAGAATTAATGTTAAACCAAAAAGTTATTTCCTTCTGACAACACTTAAAAATAACGGACTAGCAGCAAACAATTCTAGTACACTCACATTGTCTGCAACAAAAGTTACGTAATGAAATCAGCCATGTAGGGAGAAGAGTGATATAGAATGAGCAATTAAAGGGTTCCACTGATAAAAAAGGAAAAGATAAATGATTTAATTAGTACAAAATTTCCAGTTTCATCTCAAGTTCAAGTGGTTAGATTTTTAGAATTCCATTTTAAAACGGTCAGAGAGTATCTTATTCTCATGGGCATTTACTTACCTTTTAAGCTTACTATTAACTAATTTCCCTTGAAATATATTTATGTCCATACTTCTTCACATTAGGGCATTGTAATTAAAATATAAAAAAGCTAAGGAATGACAAAACACCTATACACAAAACAAGAAAACTGATTTTGATACAACTCTCAAAGGATGTTAAAAAGGCAACTGCATTTTCAACAAGATAGAACACTTGAAAAATTTCTGAGAGCAAACAGTTCTTAAAAACACCAGTGATCCCATGCACAAATACTCTAAATCACAAAATGTCTTAAAATAAAACTAGTAATAACATGAATAACTTGAAACAGCTAATTTTGTAAGAACTAGTGTGACAGCGGACAAAATGAAAGAACTGCAGTGCATATCTCTGGAGGGCTTCTACAAGTTGCACATGACATAATATCCAGGGTACCTAAATACTTTTAAGCATTGCCCTAAAATTTGGGTATATTTTTAAAAAACCAATGTGTATTACCAGACTGCTCAAAAATAATCAGATCTTAAAAACAAATTAACTTGCTTAGGAATTCAACTCATTTCTGAAATAGTGATTCCGAATGATCTTCCTATAAAAGTATCTAATCAAGTTGACACTCTGCCTATGCTAATTTTGCAATTAAGAACACATGCTAGCCAAGTGCTTTTAACGTGGGCCTATATGCAAGGCAGATTTGAAAAAATCTTTGATTAAGTAACTCTAGCATGAATCAAAAGGCTGCATGAATACACACAAGATTCCTTAAACTGTGGTGACAGGGTACACCTATAATCACCCATTACACATACAGGAGAATACAACTCATTATTAGTAAGCATCACGCCCTTCCAAAATCTACAGTAACCAGAAAATAAAACTAATGCTCTCCTTACTCACATTTGTCTGCTGCACGGCTGTATTTACACTGCCTATGGCTTCAAAAATAAACCATAAGCACTATTAATATAAAACAGCAAATAACTGCCGCATCAAATCAGAATAGTCAAAATATTTCTTCAATGCTAGCAGTTTACAATTAAGCGTTTCAGTACATCTGTGTTGTAATTAAGCTGCATTACTGTGGCAAATAACGTCTGGGTTTTTACTAAAATGTTAAAACCACAAAATTTTTTTTGACCCCTAACACATTGACTGGATTGCTATGTCTGTGAAATTTTACAAGTTTACATACCATTCAGCAAAATCACAAGCTAACTAGGTAAAAACAGCTAGAAAAGCAGAATATAGAAATATTAAATATCCATGTAATCACCTATTCTAATATCAAAATCAAGGGCAAGAGACACTTAATTAGTATGTTTAATTCACTGAACGCAAGATTAGATTGGTGCATATCCAAAAACGCTATTGCAATGCTTTTTTAAAGGACAGTATAAATGTCATAGTAACATTATCTTTAGATATTGCTGAACACAAGACTTTCCCTGAGGTGTAAACATCAAATAACTTGAACAGCTTTACACATCAGCCCCATTAAACAGTTTATTACAACACTACATCTACTGTAATCAAAGTGGTGCTGTTTACAGACATTATCATATGAACATGTTTAACAAGAACAAACTACTATAAAAACAAGCATTTACTTGACGTTTTTTCCAATTGCTTGCACATTATAATGGCCAAATGTATATAACCAGTAATAAAGTTGCAAAAGCTATAACTTTTTAAATCACACAGGTTTCCTTCAAATAAAACAGTTAAGCAACATAAAAAGTAAAAGTAGAGCTACTGGTTACCATTTATGCAGATTTGCTTTATTCAGATCTATTCCTGTTCATTTTATCCATGAATCCTTACAGGTTCAGTTCAATCACAAGAAGCAAACTGCTGGACAAGCGTCATTTTTCCCCCATGAAGACTGTTTTGTCTTGGAAGGTGTTCCTCTTCCTTCAGCTGTAATGTGTCAAAATTTGTGATGTAGATTTTGCTATTCCCCACAATACACAGAAAAACGCTGGCTTAACTATACATACACAAGTCGTGCATCTACTTCACTGTTACGTATTCTAACACAATAAGCATTAACTGAAACAGTAGCTGCCTTTATGATGGAGAAATGCTCCCAATTTATGTGATGATTAAAACTGAGACATTGATTTCATTCTTCTTAGTTATTACCGCCTTATTAAATTAATGACTGGAACAGAAATGAAAATATAGCAGCTGCTGTTTCTGTGATGATGGAAACATTTATAAGTCATTTTCTAAAGTATGCATACTACAAAAATAAATGGGAAAATGCTTGAATGATTTTAATGTAAATATTTTTCATTCACCCACATATCAATTCTAAAGAACTCATTAACAAATGTGAACTGAATATAAAATGCAATAAATTATTTTACAAATTAGTTGTATTTATTTGACAGCATACAGGAACTTCTGCAAATGTTATAAATCAAACTGTTTCATGTTACAAAATTTATAAATAAAATTTATATATAGCTCAGTATGCACATTTAAATAAATATGACATCCACATACAAATCTTTAGACATAATACAAATTTAAAACATTTACTTTACTTTCACTCTATTCCACCTATACTGAAATAACTAATGTAGTATATAAGCTAACCAAAAACAAGCTAAATAAGAATCTACAATGATAAATTTCATTGAAAACTCACACAAAGAAAAAAAAAACAGTAAATCTGATAAACTAAAATTTCAAGAATACAAAAATATGCAAACTTCAGGTAGAGGTTCACAAAAGAAACATTCAATTAACTTGCATTTAAGTGATCACTGAAACACCAGATATTTAAAATATAAATTCCAAGAGAGCATTTTAATAAGATGATGTAGTAAGAGGTAAAGGGCACAATATTTAGTGATATTCTTGCCACAGAGTAATTGGAAAACACTTTCTGCTTTATAATTAAGAGTAATTAATATTCTGTCACAACTATAAATATTATATTTTATGTCCTTTCCTCCCCAACTAGGCTGTAAGTATCTTAAGAGCATCAATACACATATGCATTCACATTGCCTAGCAGTAAAAACCTAAATTTTACAACTAAAACAAACAAAAAAACCCAACAACAAAAAGCCAAAAAAAAACCCCCAGATGTTTTAATCCTGAACTTTCTCTTTTAAATAGTTTCTATTTGCCCGTATTTTTCAATGCGATACTTAAGCCATCTCTAATGTTACCTTTTATTGTACCTTTATCTTATGTTGCTGAAGCTTTAGGTGGAATTATTTCATGGAAAAAAATCTAGAAAGGCAGCTTTCATGGGTTTTATTTTTATTCCTTGCAATGTATTTTTAAAAACTGGTATTAAAGTATTAAAGAAAGATAAGGAATGTGTTCTAACCAGAAAAGATGCACTACTGGGAAATTCATAAATCTTACTGCAAAAGTATGTTATCTCCCTAACCTTTTTGTTGTGATGCGAGAGATCTGGTCATTAAAGAGGGAAAAATTATTTAAAGTCACAGTGAACAAAAAATACCCAATCCTTCCCAAAAAAACATATGGCATACACTGCAACTTATTCATCACTCCAAAGGAGAATTTTACTACTTTTTCTGTAGAGAATCCTGTTTGTGATATTGTAACACACATCTTTTTGCAGGACAAATGTACTTATCTTTTGCTTGATTATACTTCATAGATCTTTACTATTAAGAAGTCTCTCATTTTCACCATACAGACATAAAATCTGGGGGTAGTCTGACAGTTTTTATTTCTCTTTCTAAACACTTTACATTTATCCATTTGGAAATACAAATTTTACAATCTCAAACGGAAGCAAATTTGAAGGCAATACAACCCATTTCCAATAACCCAATCCCATATTATACTCTCAAATTTCTAGGTAGACATCTACATAAACAAAGATACCAAAAAAGCTTAAAAGTGACAAATACATTCAATGCTCATGTTTTCAGAATACCATTTAAGTCAAATATGTTAATGTCAAAGTCACACAATTATTTGTTTTTAGCTATTAGTTATAAAAGGAAGACCTATGTAAACACTTGTTTAAAAACTAAGACAAATGGAATCTACAGCTCTTTAATGAAGCACTAAGTAAAATTTCAATACAGAGAAGCACCTGTATTTTGAGATAACGTAAGATCAAGCCAATACTAACAACTCAAATTATGAGCATTTCTCATATTGGAAACTTATCTAAGTAAATTTGTTAGCATCAGTATTTCTAAGCTCATGGCCAATTCACCTTTCTAGTAAGATTCAAATATATATTTGATATGGCTCTTTCACAATAATCCTGAATTAAAAGAATTAACTGAATATTGAATTGAAAGAATTCTAACACACTTTCAGAGATGTGCTTCTATTAACTCAGTGAAATAAAATTCACTTTTCTCTTTCCTGAAAATTTCTCCTTACTGAGAGAAACAGGGATGGAGTGGGCAAAAGAAATAGAAGATTCTGAATGTAAGTCAACTCTTGTAAATCAAATTTCCTTCTTGTGTTGACTAAAACATAGTACATTAAAATTCTGTTTATTATAGATATTTGCAAAAATTCCCTTACTACCACAACATTAGGTTATTTCCTTCTTTCTACCTGTGGACATAGTACTTACCTTACCTCATTTTAACTAAAGTCTTTCATTACACTATAAAACATATACAAGATAGGAAGTTCACTATAGAAATAAACTTCACCACAGTCAAGGAAAACTCATCTTTGTCCCCCAAATTTCACAAAATGGACATTTCAAAATAAGCTGTTTATGTGATTTAGAATTTCCTGTGAGGATTAAAACACCCTACCACAGAAGACAAATTAGTAAATTTGGAGAGCATATATGGCACACTTACCCCTTTTTGGTTATTAGGTTTTCTTTAAAACAATGCTAACTAAATATTCATCCAAAACATTGCTTATTCAAAGTGATCTAATTTACAAACTAAAACAATGGCAGTAAATTTCACACTGAGATGAAGGTGAGAGCAAGGTGACTCATACTGGCACTGAATTCTCTTTTAACAGGGAACATTAATCATTTGTAAACAAAACCCATTCTTAAACCACAGTGAGCAAAAAACACACTATACATCCATTCAAGGGATTACTTCCTACCCTCCTCTGTCACTTCAATTAAGATAGCTGGGTGTAGTCAGGTTTTACAAATATTAAAAGCAAGGAAACCTGGAGCAAAAGAAGTGAGAACTAGAATATCCAGATGAAGCACAGCAGTTAGGATATATGGGAAAACACAAACACAAGGCTGGATAATATTAGGCAGATCTCAGATGACCTAAGAGTTGCAAAAATAATTTTTAAATATCATTACCACCAGTATCATTCATTGGAAATTAAGAGAACTTAATTTTCACATTGGTCTCAAAGTAACACTAAATCTTAAGGAGATGAAATAGCATATAAAAAAAGAACTTTTTATTCTTTTGCCTTTTTTTGTTTTTCCCAAATTACTGAAAAACTATAAACTAAATAAAGAATGCAAACCACCCTAAATCTTGTGCAATAACACAACCTAAGATTATGATATCTATGGTAAGTCTTACAACGAAGTGTAGTTATTTAATCCATATTCAATACAAGATGCTTAAAATTTTTATCAAAGAAATGGACAATGATTTGAAAATACGTAAAACCTCGTATTTCAGGGAGAGAAAAAGCATGAATAAAGAGTATATTAAAAAATAATTTGGATTCATTACTCTTTGTACAGAAAGAAAAACTGAATCATTAACAGAAATTTGCTGTGTGGCATTGTTCCAAACAATAAGAGGAATGCAATCTAAAAGAAAATAACTGTGAAAGTAAAATTATTTCTGTAAGAAGTGTACAATCTTAAAACACTGAACTACTTTTGTTTTGCTCAGAGTGGTCTGAGAATAGAGGCAGAAATTACAGAATATGAAATACAATGTATTTACATACTGAAAATTTACAATACTGATATTCCCATTAAAATATTACCTACTTGAACTTAGATACTGAATGCTTTTAGAAAAATTAATACATATTTTAAATGAGAGAATGCAATTAACATTACCAACAGCTCAAACACAAAAAAAATTAAGATGGGACAGACATTAACAGCTTGCCAACATCATTAAGTTTCCAGTTAAATTAAGAATTTGCCCTTTTAGCCATTCATCACTTTAATAATAAATTACATTATTGTTTTATTTATATACACGCTTACTGACATTCACGTTAGCTTCCAAGTTACTTGTATTCCATTTAGTCCATTTAAGATTTACATGAAAGCTCAAAAGGACTCATTTAAAAACTTCTATAAAGGTCAACAGACCCTATTATGATAATAATTAAATGTGCAAATAGTTATTTTGTTTAAAAGTTTTTCACTTGAATATACTTAATCCTAGCCCCCAACCCTGTAAATTCACATCTACATCCACAATAAATACTGTCTGGTATAGTAACAAAGGTACAATATTCCAGGATAACAGAATTTTTTGCCCTAGAAATGCTTATGTAAAATTATGCTTGGATGAAGGCCCATAACAATATTACAACTCAATTCTGATTAATGTACAAAGAAAACATGGGAATTTTGGTATGGTACACATCAGTGATTAAGAAAAAATGTCAACAATAGTTTGCAAGTTAAGAATTTATAGTTAATGTCTGAATGTAATGAAACTCAAGCCATGATACAGTTAGGTGTACCCATTACTGGAATGTAATGTTAGTTAATTCAAAGTATTTAAAATTAACAAAGGACTTTTCAAGGAGTTTACTTGGCTGACTATGCTAATTTAACTAAAACCAGGAAGAAATCTCATTAACTTTGGGTATAATCTGGTTCAGAAGCCCCTTGATGGGCATATCCAATCTTGGAGATGATTAAAAATGTACGTAAAAATGTATGAAAGTTTTGTTATCATGCCTTCAGTAATTAGAAGCTTACTGATAAATGGCAAAGTCTAAATAAAAATATAACTTGTAGAACCTGTACCTTACTATAAATGAAATGACTGATATAGTTATGCATTTCAAGTAATAAGTTGGCCACAATTCACCTTAAACAACTAACGCACACTGAGAATTTTTTTCATAAGATGGGATTAAGATCTATTCAACCCAAGGGGGAAAAAACTACAACTTTAAAATTTAGTGTTTAGATTTACATGACACAACATTTAATCCTTACATCCAAAAGCAGTATTAATTTCAATAAGCTCAGTTTTAAAGTGAGAGATGTTCTGCTTAATACTAAATGTTTTGAGATTTATATTAAGTTCTATAATACAATACATGGAAAACTTTTAAAATTAAAGTTTTGATAAATATTTAAGATGCATGTTCGAAATGCTAGGAAAGTATTAAAACTGGCCTTTCACTTAAAATAGCCCATCAAACTGTAAATAATGTAAATGCTAATGTACCATAAAAATAAGATTTACATGCTTATTTTATAAATAGTATTATTCAAAAAGGATCTCATTTGCTAAAATATTATCTATTATAGTTAAAGAAACTGCTATTCTGTCACAGAATTACATACACTTGATAGTCTTTAATTTTTGCCCATAACAATTTAAATACTAACAATTACCATGACTAAATTTTCAGTGTTTCCCATGATTATGGAAAATAATTGAGTAAAGAGTAGTTACTGATAAGGGGTTTGTTTTAGCCTAATTTAATCTGGATATGCCACCAACATATAAAGAAAAATTATTTGTTTACAGAATAACCTTTGTGTCACATGCACAAGCCTCACAGTGCCCTCCCCCTACTTTTCACATGAATAAATGCTGTTCACAAATATAAAAATAAAATTACACGTGAAAATGAAGTATAAACAGACAACTTCCCGCTTTATGAAAAATGTACACAAGAAATAGTTTTAAAATACAGAAAAAAAGACAAATGATTATGGTTTATGAATGAAACATCAAATAAAATTATTTCAAGGTTATTCTACCTAGGATGCATGATTTGATACAATTTAAAATTCTTAGATATGGAGTACCCTGAACCCATTTTAATTAAGTTTCATATCTTCTTTGCAAATTAAAGGATACGGTTTCTTTTATTTTAAAACAAAAACCAGATGCCAGGAAAAGTGTCTCTTCTAAAGAATATTTTTTTAAGTACAAAAGGTCTTTCAATGCTGAGAAACCATCCTCCTGTATCATAAGCTATTATAGTGTTAGATTTTCTTTAAAAGTTTTAGGGAGTTAGTTCAAGAAGGGAAACTTTCAATTTACTTTTAAAAGTCCAAGCACTATATATATATATATATGTGTATGGATTAACTTCCTCTATTTTATGTTTCAAATTACATGCAAACTATTGCAATTAAGACTATTCCAATTTTTAGATTTTAGAAGTAGACATGAGTCCTCTTGATTGTTTTCTTGCTTTCTTAAGACCATTAACAATCTCAAAGTTTTAACTCAGCAATACAATATTCAAGGATAAAAGGTCAAATTTTTTTTTACCTGTCATTACTCACCTGTCATTTGTCTCAGATGTTTCCAGAAGATTAAATTCAGAACAAGTAGTTGGACCATTTAAAATGTAGGTATATACTGTATAAACAATAGCCTTGGAGTTATAATTACTGTTAATAACACATATGCTAAATATAACAGGAACAAGGAATACCCACCTTCTTCTAACGATGACGATACTCGCGCTCTCGGTCCCGTTCTCGGTCCCGATCTCGGTCCCGGTCCCGGTGTCTCTCTCGTTCTCTGCTTCTCTCTCTATAATAATCATCATGACGATCTCTACTACGGGATTTATGACGCCGACTCTTTTCTCGTGATCTACTATGGTCCCTCTCTCTTGATCGTTCACGTCTTCTAAAAGAAATTACTGGATTAATGCTCTCCATAAGTGGACAGCAGTGTTTAAAAGTACCCGAGGCAAAAATTCTTTACAAATCTAGTTTAGACTTAGGATATTCTGAACTTCCAATAATGATATACAAACTCACCAACAAGCATGAACTAGAAATTCCATTTTTAAAAATATTCACCCCCAAACTAGGAACCAGACACACAGGGGCAATACATCTTATCATCTGTAACATCTAATAGCCTAAAATAGACATGTAGTAACTGAAAGAAAAACAGAAAGGTAAAGGAGAAAAAATTTCAAAGGACATGTTGTTTCAAACTAAATGTACAGAAGGTAGTTATTTTGGACATAAAATTCATTAAATTATGAGACTTAAATACATAAAAATTACCACCCATTGGTAATCTAAACCTATATGTAAGGTGATCTAAACCTATATGTAAGTATCAATTTTACATTTATAACTATCCCAAATACGGTAACTATCCCAAATATGATTCATCATGAGTCCTACTCCACTAAGAAACTTTCTTATATATGTTTGCTGCAGGGGTGTGTGGTGGGGAGCTGGGAGGCATGGTGGGAAGCAGAGTTCAAAACTTAGCACTTATGACCACTGAAAATATTGAGATACAATTCACACTGCTATTCAATAAAAAGAAATGTTTCATGAGCTGCCTTCAAAAACAAAACAAGGGCACCTGGGTGGCTCAGTCGGTTAAGCGTCTGCCTTCAGCTCAGGTCATGATCCCAGAGTCCTGGGATCAAGTGCCACATCGGGCTCCCTGCTCAGTGGGGAGCCTGCTTCTCCTTTTCCCTCTGCCTGCCTCTCCCCCTGCTTGTGTGCATGCTCTCTTTCTCTCTCTCTCTGTCAAATAAACAAATCTTTAAAAACAAAACAAAAAAAAACAAAACCAAAACCAAACAAAAAAGCAGGTAATTTAACCAAAGTATACTGCTTAAAATACTTTTAGAAATTCTGCTAAATTCTTCACAATTCTGGACTTCAAGCTCTATTACAAAGCCTTATCACCAAGATAGTATGGTACTGGCACAAATACAAACAGATCAATGGAACAGAATAGAGAACCAAGAAATGGACCCTCAACTCCATGATCAACTAATCTTCGACAAAACAGGAAAGAATACCCAATGGAAAAAACGACAGTCTCTTCAACAAATGGTGTTGGAAAAACTGGACAGCCACATGCTGAAGAATGAAACTGGACTATTTCTTTTTTTTTTTTTTTTTTTAAGATTTTACTTATTTGAGAGACAGTGATGCATGCGCAAGCATGACAGAGAAGAAGAGACAGAGGGAGAAGCAGATACCCTGCTGAGCAGGGAGCCCAATTCGGGACTTGGTCCCAGGAACCTGAAATCATGACCTGGGCCAAAGGGCAGCCGCTTAACCAACGAGCCACCCAGGCGCCCCTGAGAAACTGGACCATTTCCTTACACCATACACAAAAATAGACTCAAAATGGATGAAAGACCTAAATGTAAGATAGGAATCCATCAAAATCCTAGGAGAACACAGGCTAGCAACCTATTTGACCTCAGCCGCAGCAACTTGCTAGACATGTCTCCAAAGTCAAGGGAAGCAAGGGCAACAATGAACTATTGGGACTTAATCACAATAAAAAGCTTTTGCACAGCAAAGGAAACAGTCTACAAAACCAAAAGACAACCGGCAGAATGGGAGAGGACATTTGCAAATGTCTTATCAGATAAAGGGCTAGTATACAAAATCTATAAAGAACTTACCAAACTCAACACCCAAAGAACAAATAATGCAATCAAGAAATGGGCAGAAGACATGAACAGACATTTCTCCAAAGAAGACATCCAAATGGCCAACAGACACATGAAAAAGTGCTCAACATCGCTCGGCATCAGGGAAATACAAACCAAAACCACAATGAGATACCACCTCACACCAGTCAGAATGGCTAAAATTAACAAGTCAGGAAACGACAGATGTTGGCAAGGATGTAGAGAAAGGGGGAACCCTCCTACACTATTGGTGGGAATGCGAGCTGGTGCAGCCATTCTGGAAAACAGTATGGAGGTTCCTCAAAAAGTGAAACAAGGCAGAGGATCATAAGGGAAGGGAGGAAAAAATGAAACAAGATGAAACCAGAGAGGGAGACAAACCATAAGAGACTTTTATTCATAGGAAACAAACTGAGGGTTGCTGGAGGGGAGTGGAGGAATAAGGTAACTGCATGATGGACATTAAGAAGGGCATGTGATGTAATGAGCACTGGATATTACGTAAGACTGATGAATCACAGGCCTGTACCTCTGAAACCAATAATACAATGTATGTTAATTAATTGAATTTAAATTAAAAAATGTTAAAAAAAAGAAAGAAAGAAAAAGAAATTCTACTAAATTCTCAAATTCACAATAGGGAAATTACAATTGCCTGTAAGCTGAAGTATCTATTTTGTATTTTTGCACCAGACAGCTAGACTTAGCAAACATTATTAGATGCTAAGCTCCTTGATCAAGGTAGAAGTTCTTATTAGTAGAGCTTAAAAAATTACAAAGAATACTATGTAAGGTATGGTCTTCGGCTATGATAAATTTGTTTGGATACAAAGATCCTTACTTACACTGGGTCAGAAAGGTACTAGAAGTTGGCAACCATGACAAAGACAAGCTCCTTTCCCTTATCTTAATGAAGACTTTAACACCAGATAAAGTACACTGAAGACAGATCTATGAATATCATGTACAGATTAAAAATCTACCTTTCAAAAATATGGAAAATTTCAAGGTTAGCTGCAATGCTAAAAAAAGGAATTACCTAATGAGAAAACTGAAGAATAGATCATTCATTCATTAACTCCCTTGTTCAAAGAAATATTTATTTAGCACCTATTCTGTACCAAACACTGTTTAGTCATTAGAAATACTGCAGTGAACAGGACACGTAAGGCCCCTTCCATCTTCCAACATATGTTCTAGTGAAAAGAAATGTGCAATAATAATAAGGAACAGGAGCGCCTGGGTGGCTCAGTTGGTTAAGGGTCCAACTCTTGGTTTCGGCTCAGGTCATGATCTCAGGGTTATGAGAACGAGCCCCATGG
The DNA here is from genome assembly GCF_054177405.1 of Leptonychotes weddellii. NCBI lineage: Eukaryota > Metazoa > Chordata > Mammalia > Carnivora > Phocidae > Leptonychotes > Leptonychotes weddellii. The sequence goes on along the minus strand of NC_138373.1, from coordinate 116,708,708 downwards.
CAGGCTCTGAGCTCAGCATAGAGTCTGGCTGGGATTCTTTCCCTCTTCCTCTCCCTCCCCCTCAAATAAATAAAATATTAAAAAAAACAGATTATGGTAAGTACGATGAATATGGTTAAGTACTATGAAAGAAATAAAAAGAACATGACAGAATAACCTGGGAGAAGACCTCTCCTAAAAGTTAGATAGAGTTGAGCATGAAGAGTAAGAAGCCAGCTATGTGAAGAGCCAGGGAAAAGGGCTCCAAGCAGAAGGAATATCAAGTATAAAAACAGTGAGGTGATTAAGTATTGATGTATCAAGAGGAAGAAAAGAGAGACCACTGTGACTAGAGAATAGTGGGCAAGGGGTGAGGTACACAATGAGGCTGAAAAGACAGGCAGGTATCACACAGTGCCTCAATGTTTACAGTCTTATTCTAAAAGTAACCAGAAACCTTTGAAGGGTTTTAAAAGCAAGCAAATACCTGACATTTGATTCAATGTAAAAAAAGAAAAAAAAAAAAATCACTCTAGCTGTTGCATAAACAGTAATAAGTAAAATCAAAGTCCTATTTTAAAGTCCCCAACACAGTATTTTTTCTATTTGTAAAGTAACAGTTTTAAATAGACATGAGACAGGAAAGTTTTACCTTGATCCAGAACCGTAAGACTTGGATTCAATTCCATGAAGGCAATCTTGCAAAGAGCTAATAAGAACTTTGCAACGATCATCAGCAGATACTTTGGATTGTTTAATTAAAGAAATTGCAGTTACCAATGTCTCAATAGCACTCCCATAATCACCTATGAGGGAAAGGAGAGGGACTGAAATCAAATAAATTGTTTCCAAAATACCACCAAACCGCTTGGGGTAAGAGTAATAAAGCATTTTATAAAAGAAGAACACTACAATAACTACAGAAGATATCTTAATTTTTTTAGTGTTTTGCCATTTGGAAAAAGCTCTTATGTGCATGAAATTAGCACAATTTGTTATTATTATAGCTGTGTAAATCAGGTTAATTTGTAATATGAGAATCAAATTTAAGTCATTAAATATAAGGACTAAAATTTAAATCTAGGGAGACTGGATGGCTCAGTCGTTAAGCATATGCCTTTGGCTCAGGTCATGATCCCAAGGTCCTGGGATCAAGTCCCACATCAGGCTCCCTGCTCAGCAGGAAGCCTGCTTCTCCCTCTCCCTCTCCCACTCCCCCTGCTTGTGTTCCTGCTCTCACTATCTCTCTCTGTCAAACAAATAAATAAAATCTTTTAAAATAAAATAAAATAAAATTTACATCTACACCTAAATATTTAAAATTATGGATCTTTTCATTACTGTGACACATAGCTTCCTTCAATGTCTTTTAAATAAACAAAAGTACAATTTGGGGATATGAATATAAGTACTAAATGCAAATGACCAATCTTCAAGATTGCACATAGTTTTAGGTCATTCCTAATAACATAAATAAGAAATATTAATCAGGAAGAAATATATATACAAACCAGCACTGGCATCAGACACAGCTCTTGAAATAGCACTGCTTGAGATTGCCCTATTTCTATTCATGATTTCTTCAAACTCAGCTTCACTCAATGGCGTTCTTGCAGTATCCATTTCCCTGTAAAATAAAAATAAACCTTAAATTGTACTCAACAAATTTTCTAAGTTAGTCGTAATAGTATAAAACAATTCATATTAGTTGCTTTTGACAAGTGCCTCAGAGCTAGTAGTTATTTTTCCAGAGTGGAGCATACTATTTATCCTACAAAGACAAGTCTAAGCAAAACTCTCTTACACCACTATCTTTCAGCTGAAATAAAGTAGCAACTTAGAAACCTTGCCTTTCTGGAGGCCAGAAATAATGTATTTAGATATCTGCAATATAATATTTTTCAGTCATACAAAAACAGATATAATAAATTGTTCTGATGAATATATATAAGATAATCATATATTATTATATCTTTTATTTATATATATTTTTAAATGTTGGGAACAAAAAGTACAGCCCTACACAAGTAAGGAATCTGGTTACATTTATGTCTGGATCCTCTAGGCACAGGACCCAACTCACAACAGAAGGAGAACAAATGTCTGATTAATTAACAGAACTTCAGGCAAGGACAAGATCTTAGACCATCTTGTTTGCCACTGAATCCCCAGAAGAGTATCTGGCAAATATAGTAAGTGTAAACAACTGTTGAAAAAAATGAATTAAGTGCCAAAATTTTCTAAAGCTGCTTCACAACTTTAAAAATTGTACATGTACACTGTGTCAACTATACTTCAATAAAAAAAGAAAAAACTGTACATGTACAGTATAGGAAAAGGAAAATTTTTTCCCATCTGAGTTACTAGTTACTAGATAAGACACTGAGTTGAGGGACACAGTAGCAGTTCATTCCAATGAAATGAGAAAATAGATAATCTAAGCTTGTGCATGCTTTTAAGGTATTACTGTTATTCCCCAAACTTTATAAACACCCTGAGCAAATTACAAGTTGTTCAAAATACAGGTACATTTTCAACTAAATGCTGTGACTTGTGCCCATCTTATCCCTCTTAAAAGAAAAAAAAAAAAAATCCCACGTGAGATAGTTTTCTCTAATTTTCAATAAAAAAATCAGTCATTAATAACCATCCCCCCATTCATGAAAACCTAATACTGCAGAAATTCTATTATGTAAGGAAAAGGATAGGAAACTCAAATTTTAAATAATCAAACCAAGTCACGTAATCCACTCTCATATACTAAAGGTGAACACTTAATATGAAGTCACTCACTGGAATTAAAGTGAACAGAAGCTATACTAGTTTGGCAGTTCTAACAGTTTTCTAAAGAAAACAGCATTTTTTAAAAAAAGATTTTATTTATTTATTTGAGAGAGAGAACATGAGTGGGGTAGGGGGTGGGGCAGATGGAGAGGGAGAAGCAGACTCCCTGCTGACCAGGGAGCTCAACCTCGGGCTTGAACCCAGAACCCTGAAATCATGACCTGAGCCAAACGCAGACACTTAACCAACTGAGCCACCCAGGTGCTCCAGAACAGCATTTTTGATAGTCATATAGATGCAACCTCAACAAATGGAAAATGGTCAATGGGCTTTGCTTACAACATCAAATTTATTGCCATGAGCCTGTGCAATCGCATGGAGTTAGGCAGCTCAAATCCATTCCTTTAGGACATTATCAGACAAAATGAAATACAAAGTAGTTTAACAGTTATAGTTTAAAAATATAAACTCAGAAGAAATTAAAGCGGGCAAAAGATTATAAACCTAGCTCTCTAAATTATGTTTTGAGTAGATAGTTTTTAAAGGACTTTCGAAAGGGGGTAAGAGATCACTTACTTCAATAGTGATTTCCACCCAGCTCTTCTCCAAGGATCACCATTAATTATTTTAATTTCCACAACAACTGTGTTTTACAAGCCTTCATCTACCCAAATATATTTGTAAATTATTGAATGCTCCCGTTTTAATTAAAAGTTGGTAATTTGCTACTCAGAACTCCTGATCAGCATGAGATAATCAACAGTACCTTATATAACAAACTAATCTAATTCCTAAAATGAAGAAACTTTAGTGCTCTGTGTATTATCACCAATGGTAAAGGAGATTCATTTTAAAATCCTAAAAGTAGCTTAAGGCCATTTGCTCACTTAAATTATCTTTATTAACCTCTTTTAACTTAAAAAATAATGAAAATGAATCCCCAGGATTTAGTGACTTGCTCTAAATCATGCAGCTTTATTAAGTGGCAGAGGTGGATTATTCCCAACAGTTCTGTATGTCTTTCACCATATGATACTGCCTCTTCTAACAAGAGAAAATATAGAAAATTAAGTATCTGGGGGGAAGGTCATAATTAAAAAAAAACAAAAACCTTAGTGATGACAGTGTGGAGTACCTTTTACCAATCAAATACACCAAGTCTACCGTCATAGATACATACTAACTTACCTTCCAGGAGGCCCATAGTCACCCCTATCATATGGTGGGGGTCGGCCATATGGATCTGTTGGTGGTGGACCCCGGCTATCTGAAGTAGGCATGCCGCTGTTAGTCGGTGGAGGAAAGAAAGCCGGGTTCACATGTGGAGCTGGTGGTGGGGCACCTGGAGGTGGTCCAGGAAGATGCGGAGGAGGAGCAAGTGTAAGGGGTGGCCCAAGAGGGCCAGGTGGGCGAGGTGGAAAGGGGCCTGGAGGTGGAGGTGGTCCCTGTTGTGGAGGTGGCGGACCAGGAGGGGGGCCGTAGCCTGGAACCGGAGGTGGAGGGCCAGGAGGAAGCGGACCCAATGGAGGCTGCCCAAAAGGTTGTCCAGGAAAAAGAACTGGTGGTGGAGGGCGATCTCCTCGATTAGGAGGCCCAGCTAAAGGAGGAGGCAGAACCTGACCAGGAGGTGGAGGACCCGGTGGACCAGGTGGGCCTGGAGGACCTAAAGGTGGACGTGGTGGAGTCTGTCCAGCTATAGAATAAAGGAGAGAGAGGAGAGAGAGAGAAAAAAAACCACTTCAATAAGGTACTGTAAACTTTATGCCAAGATTATACTTTTAAAGCACAACTCATAGACCAAGATTCTCTTTAAATGAAACCCATATGGTAAATGCTACACTAACAACTACAAAAGTGAAGTATATCTTTACAAATTTAACTAGTTCAATTTATGCTTAAGAAAAATTATTGAAACAAAAAACGTTAATAAAGAAGATTATAATGCTTAGAGATAGTTTCCACCTTTCAGCGTACACACATTTCTTACAGTGAAATCACCCACCTTATATTCTACTCTGATGCCAAGCTAGAAAGTGAAACAAGGAAAAATGGTCTTGAAAGGATTTTTTAAGAGGTAAGAAAATAAGACGGATGTAAATATTCTATATATAAGTCAAGCAAGTTTGGAGAAAAATAAAGACCTTTTAGGCCAAAAATGGGTATTTCCTCTATGCTGTGCCCCATATGCCATGGAATCCTAGTTTCCAGGAACAAAGGCCGAGTTCCTTTAACAAGATGCTTGATCAAATTTCCTGGATTCCAAAAATAGCATAACAAGGAGAGTAAGTCACATTAATAATGCATTACTTGAAAAAGAGAGAAAAGGAAAAGAGGTATTAAGGTAGACACATTTTATCCATGGTAATTTAAGAAAAATTTTACCTGGAAAAGGTGGGGGTGGCCCTCCTGGTCCTGCTGGTCCAGGAAATCTGTCCCCACCGGGAACAGCCCCTGGAAAACGGCCCCGTCCTCTACCACCTTGTGGAAATGCTGCACGTGAACTGCCTCCTGGAGGACCAGCTTTACCTTCCCCAGACATTTGTCCTGATTGTGTAGCTGCAAATATCCAAATACTCATAAATAGCATTTATTAAAATAGTCCTCTGAAATGTAACCACTGCTATTAGAAACAACTCTATTTCAAAGTTCTGTATGCTATAGGCTAACTTGCAGATGCCTTGGGCCTATCCACACTACATGAGGAAGTATTGGTTAAAAAACTTTCACATCTAGTTAAGTTCTTTTGAAGTCTCAAATATCCAGACTTAAATGTATTTCCAGTGAGTAAATGAGTTACTTTCAAAATACCAGTACTCTACAGCAGCCAAGACTAAAATTCTCCCAACAGAAATCTGAATTTCAGTAAGCATAGATTACTTTAATTTTGTATCATATTCTTCAGTTAAGTCTTAAGTGCTAGAACATTAAATGAAAAACAACCACTTGAATTTCTGTTAATTGCATGATCATCCACCTTATCTCTTTAAGTGACAGCATTCATTAAGCATGTAATGGCAAATCTTTTCTATAATTCACTTTACCAAGTGGTGGAAGGTCTTGGTGCCAAGCAGAAAATCAACGAGTATTTTCTGGTTACCAGTTGTTTCTCCCCCACCACAACACACATCCACATAACCTTCCTTCAATCTAAGGATTAGAATGTAGTTTCCTCCTTTCTCTAGGATGGGAATGACAGGACAAGAATGGCAGGGCTATAGAACTTGCACACTGTTATATAATACTGGGTCTGAGACAGGTGGAGAAAAATGCGACTAGGTTTTCAGTACACTGGACCATAGTCACAAACCAGATTTAATTCAAAGGATAGACTTTCTAAAATGGATTCTCCAATGAACTAAATATTAAGATGACTTCTCTAGTGTAATATCTAACAAACACTAGCAACACTGGTTAAAATGCACATCTTTTAATAAAGGCCTCTGAGGGATTGCTTACTTTTCCTGGACTGCATTTCAAATTGACTCAGGAACTGTTTATTGCATGGAGTTACAACAGGATTCTGACCATGAAGTTCTCTTTTAGGCAACAGATCCATTAACTTTTTTGAGGATGCTTCAGATCCAACACCAACAAGGGCAAACCTAAAAGATGTTTAAAGGAGTGAGGGTAGGTGAGGAGAGATTAACAAAGCTACTGTTATTAAAAAGGAAATGGTATGATTTCACCTTTATCTAAGAAAAATGAAAATATTTCTTAAAATGATACAAGTTCACACTTTCATCTTTAACTTTTTCAAAATATCAACATAGTATACACTTTGCTCATTTAAGGTGTACAATCCAGTGTTTTTTCAGTATATTCAGAGCTTTATAACCATCACCACAAACAATTTTAGAGCATTTTCATCATCTCAAAATGAAACTCCATACTCGTTAGCTGTCACTCCATTTCCTCTCACCCCCCAACCCTAGGAAACCATTAATTCACTTTCTGTCTCTATGAATTTGCCTATTCTGGACATTTCATATATATGAAATTATACGACACGTGATCCTTTGTGATTAGCTTCTTTCACTTAGCATAATGTTTTCAAGGTTTATGCATGCTGTAGCATGTATCACTACTTAATGTCTTCTTATGGCTGAATAGTATTTCATATGGATATAGCACATTTTAAAAAGTATCCATCAGTTGGTGGGCATTTGGGTTGTTTCCATTTCTTGGTTATTATGAATAATGCCCTGTGAAAAGATGCCCAACATCACTATCAGGGCAATGTAAATCAAAACCACAATGAGATGCCATTTCATATCCCGCAGGATGGCTATAATCAAAAAGATAAAAAGTGTTGATGAGGATGTGGAGAAATTAAAAATTTCATACACTGCTGATAGGAAAGTAAAATGCTGTGGTTACTTTGACAAATCATCTGGCAATTCCTTCAAAAGTTAAATACAGAGTTGACATATAATCCAATAACTCCAATATCGAGTGTACGTATGTGTGTATATACATATACATACACACACACACACACGCACATACACACACCTAACAGAACTGAATATGTGCTCATACAAAACTGGTACAAGAATATTCATAGGGGCATTATTCACAACAGCAGAAGTGGAAACAACCCTAATGTCCATCAAATGATGGATGGAATAAAGATGGAGTACATCCATATGGTATTCAGCCATAAAAAGAATTAAATGCTGATACATGCTATAACATGGCTGAATCTTGGAAACATTACACTAAGTGAAAGAAGTCAGGCACAAAGGACCACATACTGTGTGATTCTATTCACATGAAATGTTCAGAATAAGCAAATCCATAAAAATAAACTGTTAAAGGGTATGGGATTTCTTCTGGGGGTGATGAAATGTTCTGGAATTAAAAAGTGATAATAAATATACTAAAAACCATCAACCTGAACATTGTTATTTTTTATTTACTTATCTTTAAAATTATTTTTATTTATTTATTTGGGAGGGGAGAGAGCATGTGTGCACACAAGCAGGGGGAGCAGAAGGCAGAGGGAGAAGCAGGCTCCCCACTGAGCAAGGAACCCGATGCAGGACTGGATCCTAGGACCCTGGGATCATGACCTGAGCCGAAGGCAGACACTGAACCAACTGAGCCACCCAGGTGTTCCAGACTGAATATTTTTAAAAGGTAAATTTTATGGATGTGAATTATATCTCAATTAAGAAAAATAAATTTGAAATAGAAAAAAAGAAAAAGAGAAAGAAAGAAGAAAAAAATGAGAGAAAAAAAAGAATGGCTCCAATTTCATATAGTTATAGGATATTCTAGATTATTCTCAGAAGGGCTCTTAGGAACTTAGAACCCTTCTCTTCCTAATGTTCAAAATGGCTCTTTAACTAGATCCCTCATTCTAGTCAACAAACAATTCTGCTGTGTGACTCAAGATTATCTTGGGTCACAACACTTAGAAACAATTTAATGAATTCATTAATTTAACTATATTTATTGAACACTATCACCCACATGCCAGACACAATCCAAGGCTAGGGACACAAGAGTGAACAAAACAAAATTCTTCCTCTCGTGGAGCTTACAATCTAATGGAGACAAGACCAGTAAGTAAAATATACTATAATAAAGAAACAGAGTGAAAGGAGCAGAAGGTAATTATTTTGCAAAGGATGATGAGGAAAGAGAACTCTTTCAACAGAGTCCTGAATGAAGTGAAAGAGAGATCCACGTGGATATCTGGGGGAAACACCAAGAATAAGAAACTACTAGTGTAAAAATCCTATGTAGAAATGTGTTTGAAGAACAGCAGAGATAATGTGGCTGAAACAGCATAAGGAAGGCAAAGAATAGTACGATTTAAGGTCAGACAAGTGGTGGGGAATAGATCACATAGTACCTTCTAGGCCACAGTAAGATTCTGGCTTTTACTCTTAAGTGATAGGGGACCATTAGAAGAAGATCTGAGCAGACAAATATTGATGTCACTTTTTTCCGACGTTTACACTGTGCAGTAACATAAGCTGTAGGGGATTTAGGGTGAAAGCAAGAACACCAGGTAGAAGGCTATTACAAAAGTTCAAGTAAGAGATAATAGTAGCTTGGGACCAGGTAACAGAAGCGAAGTTCATAAGAAGTGGTCGGATTCCACATACATTTAGAAAATATTCTTAATGTAAGTTAATACACTGAACACGAAACAAGCATACTAAGGCATATTCCTTATCATTCTGCATCTAGCAATTTATCTTAAAAAAATCCAAAATCTGCACCTGAAGGTTTATATAAAATGAAGCCTGCTGTAACATTATTTATAATAGGGACTGAAACTCAAAAAACCAAAAATAAGAATAGTAAAATAAATTACTGTAGCATATAAGGTATGATGGAAAGAATTAAGACATTAGAGAAGATGTGAATTTATGGATAAATGTTTTACTCATGTTATGAAACACGTGAATTATAATCCTGTTCTTTTAGGTTTTTTGCACTAAATATATTATATGAGCACTAGGGGAAAACCTGCAAGTATATTCACACTTAAGAGTGATCATGTATGGATGGCGAGCTTGTGGCTTTTTATTTTCCTATTTCTGGGTACCTGTATTTTATAATGTTGCTCTAATAATCCTATCTCGTGTATATAATTTAATAGTTAAAACATTCATGTTACATTATTCTCCAGCTGCCCATCTTTCCCCATCACTTAATCACAGGATAATAATGCTTCTTCAAACTGTCTTTTCAATAATCATTTCAACCACAAATGGAGAAAACTCCGGAAAATTAAATAGACCTAATCTGCCCACACTTCCAGCTTCACTAGTTTTAGTAAGTAAGATCACAGGGTAGACAAAATAAGTGAAATGAAGGGAATCTCTGCCCAAGAACCTTCTGCCAATGTGAATAATAAAGCCTGCATATAGTTAGCATTAAGAATAGTTACTCCCAAAATGACAATCACTAGCTACTAACATATTAGGGGGAAAACGAAATTAAAATTCTTACCCCTTTGACTGGCCATTTGCCCGATTTTCAAAAAATTTTATCTCCAAAATATCATTTACTCCCAAAGAATGAACTGCTTCAGTTAAGTCTTCATCTGTTGTCCACTGCAAGACATTTCCCCCTCATTAACCATCAAAACATATGCAAGATTTTAACTGTTTCAACTTAAGAGTAAACTCAGAACAAACAAGAGACAGTTAATGCTCAGTGGAAATCTAAGCAGAGTTACTGCCAGTTAGTCTTTAATTTTTAAATGGTATAAAAGCACCTGAGGACATAACTTCATCCCTTGATAAGAGTTTCAGAAATTAGAAGGTATATTATCCTTGGAGATAAGATTCATTTTTTTTTTTTTTAACTCTTAAAGAGTTTCTGGTCTCTCCCAATTTTAAACTGCTATGATGTTAAATTTTTAATAAAACCAATCTCACTTATCACTTTTCTCCTTAAAGGAAATTATGTCGGGAAATAAATTCCACCTTATGTTTGAGTATAAGATTAAAAAAAAGCACTGACATGTACTGAGTACATATCATGTACTTTATATCAAATATTTAACTCTTAAAATGATCCTGTTAAGTCCTATTATTACTCCCATTTCTCACATGGTGCTATGGAGAAATTAAAAAGCTTGTCCAAGATCACAAAAGTAGTAAGTGGACAAGCTACGATTCAAAGTCTTCTTTAGCAATTACTCCCCCCAACTACACTGATAATGCTCCAGTATTATAAAACTGCTCAGACTGAGTGGTTGGAGATAGGTTAATTTTTTTAAAAATGTGAACATTTTAAAATAAAATGCTACCAAGGAAAGAAGGATGACAAATTTTGATTTCTAGACAATTTTTAAACTTTCAAATGTACGTTCTAAATGTTTCTAAGTAGAGATGTAAAGATTCTTTTTTTTTTTTTTTTAAAGATTTTATTTATTTGACAGAGCACAAGCAGAGGGAGAGAGAGGGAGAAGCAGGTTCCCTGCTGAGCAAGGAGCCCGATGTGGGACTCGATCCCAGGACCCTGGGATCATGACCTGGGCCGAAGGCAGCCGCTTAACCGACTGAGCCACCCAGGCGTCCCAAGATGTAAAGATTCTACAGGACTATTTCAATAAGTATTTAAGATTTAATGCTAAAAATCATAAATATAATAAATATACACTGAACACCCAGTTAATGAAACTCCCAATTAATAATCTCATAGTCTCATAAAAAACCCAAATTAAAATACAATGCATATAGCATTTTCCATGCATATAGCAGTTTCCATAAATGAGATTTTAAATTTAAAAGCAGAAATGAAATTCAACAAGTTTGTAATATAAATTAGATAATGAAAACTTTTTTTAAAAAAGATTTTACTTTTTTTAAGTAATCTCCACACCTAACATGGGGGTCCAACTCACAACCCCAAGATCAAGAGTCACACACACTTCTGACTGAGCCATCCAGGAGCGAGCCCTAATAATGAAAACTTTTCAAAACCCCAGGTCAAACTGTTTGTTCCTACAGTTCTGAATCCTGGTTTCAGACCTTATGTGAGTATTTTTCTTTGTAAAACTAGGATGGCAGAAGTAGTAAAGTAAAAAGAATACCTGATTTAAACTCAAAATAAATGAATTATATTTAACTGGAATCTCCACCAAAACAAGCTGAATGACCACAAAATTCAAAACTAGATTTGGAATTTATAATGTTTAAACGTACTTGAATTTCTCTCCTCATTGCATAAACAAGCATACAGAACAACAAATCTTCAAATTTTTATTTTATAAAACTGGAAGAAATTAACTACTTGAATAGTTCAAAACCAACTACCAATAATTTAATTCATATGTTAAATTTACTTACCCATGTTAGGTTTCCAATATACAATGCAATTCTCTTTCCAGTATATGTATAGACAACATTTGGTGCTGCTCCTTTACCCACATCATCACCAACAGTTGGTGGGAGAGTATCCATGTAATCACGGTCTTCTGGGGCATCTCCATTATTTGCAGATGGAGAGATGACATCATCATACAAATCTATCTGATCATGCCCACCATATTCAGCTTCCTGAGACACAGAAATAATGCCCTAAATTATAAAACAGTCAGACAACCACTAAAGAGACTTGAATACAAATTCATTCAACTATTTTGTTTTAAAAATCTGGTAGAAGATAAAGCCCCAAAGATCTCAGTAAAAATCTTCTCTTACTTCACGCCACAGATGTATTCTTGAATGGTAACTATAAAGTGAATTTCTATACAATAAATCCTATTTTTCCACTTATATATAATATAGGAAATAATGTTCCTCGGAGAGAAGAACGATATGGAAACAAAATAAAGTAATAATATAAAACTTTCCTTGGAAGTACAATACTCTTAAGAGTAGAAGTAACAATACATGAATGCAAATAGGTGGACTTTAAAAAAATGACACAAAAATATCACAAACAAAACTCAGAGCCATTATAAATCTTTAATATTTAACTGCAGAAAAATACAACTATTATTTTCTATGGTATTCAGGATCTTGTTTCCCACTCTGTGAAAGGTATTAGTTTTTTTAAAAAAAAAAAGCACAGTGAGCTAAGCCACAGGGAAGGGATGAAGAAATGTGGGTACATAAATTATTCCAAATGTCATAACAAATGAACAAGGAAAAGAGAAACAATAAACAAAATACTCATAAAACTATCCAAATTAGTATCCAGCAAGTTTCATTATTCTCAGTCAACAAAGAGTTAATGCTTACCTGACTTCTTAGATCTCTAGTCAATTTAGCAAGAGGTATCTAGTCAATTAGCAAGAGAAAAGTGGTATGAACAAGGATCTAGTAAAGCTCTGCCACTGTCACCAGCAGAGTTAAAACAATGCTAGTGGATGCCACTTACATGCCTAAATGGTAAGCAAGGGAAAAAGGAAAACAAAAAAGAAACAAATGTACACAGGAGAGAAATGAAAAAGGAGGGTTCTAGCATAAGTAACTACAAGAAAAATGAAACGCAGACGTTGGCAGAACACTCAACAACATTTAAATTGCCCTTCCACAGGCTTGACTAGCCAGAATCAGAAGAAAAACTACTTTTATCTTCCTGCATTTCCATCACTAAGTATCTAAATCAATGTGAACCAAAAAGTAAAACAAAAAAGGAAAAGAAAAAAAAAAATCAATGTGAACTATTTTATTTTTCTTACAAGGTAGAATATTTGAGATAATAAAAGAACTACAATTAAAAAACAACAAACTTGAGAACTCAGAAATGGGTTATATCCTCTCATAATTTGTTAAGGATGAAGTGTTACATAAATGGCACATAAGGAGGAGCTAAAGGTTCTAATAGTTTTAAGGACTATTACGAGGACAGAGAAATGACCCAGAGAAAGCATTTGTAATAGGACTATAAACAGATCAACAAAATTTTGTTATTATAGGCCCCAAGAGAACATAGCTATTGCTTTGTTATCCAGAAGAGCGGCAGAGTTAAGATTTTTTTAAAAAAGAAAAAAACCTAAAAGAGGAAATACTAATTATACAAATAGCCAAAGGAATCTGAAATTTACAAAGTCATCTTCAGGTAATCTTCTGCATAACTGAGTCAACCAATTTACTAATTATATAACAGCATCTTTACATAACATTTAGTTTTGAGGTAGAATGTCTGTACGACTTATCTATAAGGAACTCTAGGTTAAGTCACGGAACAAAGCCATCTTTAGCAATGGGCAGAAACTAGACCACAACTCACTACATTATGTCTTGATTTTATTTTGTTTGTACAGCAATATCAAAATAATCTTTTAGAACTAAGTTTTTGTTAAACAAAGTAACATGCTCAAATTGCAGTGACAGTAAAAATTAGAAAAAAGGAGGATGAGTTTTGTTATGAAGTTTCAGTGTAGCTGAAGCTTCAGGTAGCGTGGTTGCAGCAGTGGTTCCATACACTTAAGATACTAAAAAGATTCCCACAAGCGGTAGTGGGCATTTTAAACTCTTGCAATCCAGTTCTGTACATCAAGTGGTATTATTATTATTATTCAAAGGGAGTTGTGTTTCCATCCTCCTCAGCAGAGATTATAATCACAATATATGGTCTGAGGGAGAGTAAAAAAGAATGCAAGGATTATTTAAATTTTACACTTTCATGAAACAGGTTAACACATTATTTGATTTTTCATTAGTTGTAAATCTAGGAAAATGTTTACTTAAGCAGACAATAATTTACAAGCATAATCGCAGCTACACTAACCTGGTGAATCACAATCACTTACTATTTTTGTCCGTCCACGAATTCCTATGTTGACACCAACCAATTTTCCACATTGATATGATTCTACCAATATTTAGGATCAGCCATTTTGTCTGGTAGTTGGACTGCTTCCAATTGGTTGAAGTATGATGCTAATTGAGACCAGGGTCCTGGGGTTTGATTTCCATGTGGACTAGTTAGCTTCACTCTGTTCCAAGGCCACAGCCTGTACTTCTAGCCCCAACGGTATGCATTTGGACGTGGTGAAAAAATATTAATGAATCTGAATACAATTGCTGCCATTACTAAAAATGAAACTCAAGGCACATATCTTGAAGTATCAGTACTCTTCCTTTTCAGCTTCAGCATATCATATCTATCCTCCACATTAAAAAAAAAAAAAAAAGATACAGAACACATCTACTTTCTGTTCCCATTTTAAAAAGGAGGGAAACACACATATTCTGAAATTATGCAAAATGTGTACCATAGGTCATATACAAAGAAGGTGAGCTCTGAACATCTACTGAACAAAAAATAGCTTCTACTTTGTCAAAGAGAAATGGTCAACAGTGTCAAGTTCTACTATGGAAAGAATCTTTTCAATTATTATCTTTAGGAAATTTTAATGGCATTCAAAAACAAACAAAAATCAACAATGCCCCTCTAAATATTTTAGGTGTCAAATGCTGCCCAGTCTAACTATCTACTTCTCATAGTAACTAATCTACTGATAGAGCTGCACATTACATGTAACTTCCAATAAAATAACAGTACTCAGGATTTGTTAAAAAAAATCCAGTAATATTTTTCGTTCCCTACATTCTAAATCACTAACCATTCTAACGGCAAGGCATCCTTTTAAGATTTTACACTTCAAGATTACGTTCTACATGATATACAAGTAGCTGTTGCCACATTAGAGAAAACAGTTTAAAATTAACACGGATAGTAAAATAACCAAAATCCTATTAGCTCCCTTTTAAAGGCAATGTTTCTTCTTCCCACCAAGGACTTATTTTTAGACATATTTTCCTTAATCACCTCCCACAAAATTTTAGTGTAACAGATGTCCTATATATACATTCTGTATACCATCACTGGGCTGACCACGGAATAACTGTACTACACTCTTCATTCTCCCTGGCAAGCCCAACATGGCTTTTGGTGATCCTAAATTGTAATAGCATCCCTGCATTATACGAGAGTACCAGTAATGGTACAGCAAAGGCCACCTGTTTCAAAGCCCCTCTATTTAAAAAAGGAGAAGGAGAAGAAAGAAAAAGAAAAAAAAGAGAAAGGAACTTAAAATCCATTTCCATTTGGAGAAATATAAAGGGGGGAGGTTTACATTTTGCATTTACAAAATGTATTCTATACCAAGGAAGAAAAATACTAGCATGGAATATCCAGAAGATAATCGAATTCATATTTATCTTTATAGAAAATATATCATTTTCTGATTTTTATCTACTTATGTTCTAATACATTTGAAAATTAGTTTTATAATCCCTGTAAAAAGATCAACTAATGGTAAAGAAGCCAACTTCTTTACTAAAAATATGCCACATGAACCACAAATGGTGGACAATTCACAGGCAGCTGAATAAACTACACTCATAAATTATAAAACTGAGTGGGAAGAGTTCTAGTTCCCCTAAATATTTCTACCAAAGTTTCTGAATCAGTCTCTACCTACCTCATTCTCAACCTTACAGCCTTATCTCAGAGGATTTTCTATTAAACATAAATTTATCAGAAATAAGGTTTCACTGACATTTGCCCAGGAAACTTACTTTCCAAAATCGGCTAGACAACTGGCTAGAGTAGATACGTAATGATTAAATATAAAGTATAATGACTCATGAAATAAAGGCAAGTTGACTTATGAGGATGTCTAGGTCCTTAGATTTCTAAACGAATTTTTTCCCCAGCCATAACCTATATATATTTTCATTTTAAAACTCAGTGGTCAAATTACTAAATCAGCACTGTTACCAGTGACCTATCACTAGACAGATCAATAACTAAATTCGCTATTAAGAGCTTTTGATTTCCAAACAAGCAAAATACACACCTCAATGTATACAGTGTAAACTTTCCTGAGGTTCCTAGAATTTTTTACTTTCCCCATCAATAAAAATTCTACAGATAAAGATACACATAAAGGAGTTTTATAATACATGACCTGTCAGAGTGTTATAATTATGTAGATGTCTCTCACCCCCACTACAGTGCATTTTAAGAGTAGAGACTATCTGAATTTTGTATCCCTCCTTGTTGTCATATAACAGATATTCAAGAAATGTATTTTGAACAACTGAGTTTGAAAATTTTTTATTTAGTCTTGGTCAAAATTAAAAAGTCTAGAATTATTAAATATTAGGTTATTAACTACCACATTAAAGTACAAATCCCAGTTCAAACTGGACTGACACATACTATAGAGGCTGAAACAGAATCGTTTTCTTCTCAACTCAAAATTCAAGTAAGGTAGACGTTGGAAGTAGTTCAAATTATTCCACTGGAGCAACTAACTGTTCTCAATTTGGTTACATCCAAAGACCTTTAATTTAAGAACTAAAGAGCACCCATGAAGAATAGCCAAGTCCCTTGTGCCTTCTTTCTCCAACTTTATTCTCCATTCTTAAATTCATCTCGTGAAGAAAGGAACTCTGTATTTTCACTAAACTTATTCTCACCCCATCCCCAAATTAAAGTTTCTTCTAAGACAACTGACTGTCTCATACTTTTTGAAATAGGTTTATACTGTCTGTGCTTAACCAAAATACACACCTGAAAAAAAAAACCTTCATAAAGTACCATTTAAAATAGAAGAAAATGGAAAATACAGACTACAGAGAATTTCAAAGTACACAAATGCAATTAAATCTGCAGCTCACAGTAAAGAACAAGGAGTTGTTGTTGGGGTTTTTTTGTTTGTTTTTTTTTTTTTTAAGGTTTACAGCAGTTTAGAAGCCAAAATAAGTCGACTGGTTATACTTAGCAAAACGCTTTACTCAACTACAGTAAGTCATAGTTTACTATAGCAACCAGGAGAAATAAGGTCACCAGCTCACAATAAAGTGAAAATTACATCAGTTATAATTCTGTAGTTGCTTCTAATTCTGATCAATTTTCAGAAAAGTATTTCAATGACAGTAACATTTTTAAAAAAAGAGGATCGACCTTGAAAACAACCAACTATCCTTTTGTGGCCATATTTTGCAAAGGAATTACCACAGCAAGCAGATTACAAAGGCCAACGATATGTAAAATAATAACAAAAACAAAGCCTCTGTTTAATCCCATTAATCTATTCAAAACTATAAAGATTTTACTGGTAAAATATACAACCATGTGAGAGATAAAATGCTGTAAGTTCAAGTCAACAAAAAGCTACATTTTTAAGAGAACCCTATAAAATAGTTCCTCATCAGGGCCACAAAATTTTAATCTCTTCCCACCTCCTGCTCAGTCAGCACTAGTTACTGCACAGGATAAGCAAGTATCACTCCTTCCAGCTATATGTATTAGACAAATGGCCATCCCAAATTAAGTATGGGAAAGCCTAAAAAAAATCTTTCATGAAGAGGTCCTGAAGAAAGCTCAAATTCTAAAACTGTACCCAAATTCTTCTTTTATCATAGGGGAAAAGGCAAAGCAAATGTAAGAAAAGCTAATGAAGACAGTCTTGAACATTTAACTGCTCCTTTACTTTCAGGTATGGCCCTCTTTTGGATGGAATGTTATATCCATTTGATAAATAAAAAGAAATTTCCTAGAGGTCTTTTGTCTACTGATCTTAAAAGCATTAACATCTGATTGTAGTGCCCGAGATAATTTTCTAATTTGCCACTGACACAACTCAGTCATCACAGTTCTAAAATATAAACACAACAAAAAGAATTAAGATTTTAAAACTTAACGTTTGATTACAATACCCAGTCTTTAACGGAGTAGCAACCATTTAAAGCTAATTGAAAAATGTTTTTCTTTTCTAATACTTAAACCAGAGGCACAAAGTCATTCCTGAAAACAAGAACAGTTAAGGATTTCTAGCTTTCCCTCATTTTAAAAAAATCTTGAGCCCCTAGTCAGAAATAAAGTCCTGAATGTAGTGGGGGGAAAAAAGAAAAAAGAAAAAACATTAACCACTAAAATTGTATCAAGCTTCTCTTACGGACCTGGAATATAAAAAATCAAGCTTTTAGGTGCACTACAATTAGGCACAATTTAATTTTTAAAAATGTGTTACTACATAAAGGCAGTAAAGATGTGAACAGCAGGCTTAGAGCTCACACGTCACTACTCTAGTAACAAACGAGATCTTCTGCAAGGATGCCCAACATCAGACATCACAGCTCCGCGGCTAGTTCTTCTAGGCAACTGTGGCTTGAGAGATACCGGAAAAACCTTCCATTCTCACTTTCTCCAACCTTTCAAAACGAAAATTAACAGATCCCTCGGAGGGCATTTTACATTTGCTTTTGAAAATCGGGTCTTATTTACAACCTTTTAAACTATACTAAAAGAATTCGGGTGAACGTTCTTTATTTTAATCACTCCTCTTACCTCTCGGTGAGCTACCATCTTCCCCCCTCCCCCCATCCAACCAACACGCTTCCAAGTCTTCCTTTTGGCTCAGGCCATCTATCTTCACAGGTATTTTCATCACAAAAGCCAACAACAACTGGGCCTCAGATGCACTGCAAGACCTCAACCACCGAGGCACGGCCCGCGCACCGACTTTGAAACACGATCGATGGTGCAAAAGTCAAAGGACTTGTTGCAAACGTGCCCACACCGAAGCCGCCTTCACAAAGCGTGAGAGGAGGAAGAAGGCGCCACGCCGAAACCTGTCGCAAACGCGAGCAGGAGCCCAGGAAACTGGGCGCGCGGGATACAAAGGGCCATGAATGCGGCCTTCCATGAGGCGACCGTGCGCGGCCGGGGAGACAAAATGGAGCGACGAGAGGAATCGGAGCCCGAGTTGCAGGGTCGGGGAACAGGCGGCGCCCGGCGCGCGGCCCGCCGGGCTTCCTCCTCGACCCGGCGGCGGGGGAGGGGGCGCGGCGGCGGCAGCCCGTTCTCCCCTCCGCGCACACGCGGCCCCACCGCCCGGGCCTAGCGCGGCGGGAAGCGCCCGCCGGCCGCCGCCAACAATGGGGAGGTGGCGGCGGCGAGGGAGGGGCCGGCGGCGTCTGCACGGCGGCCCGCGTCCGCGCTCCAGGCCCTGCGACGGGCAGTAGCATCCGCGGCCCGCGAAACGACGCGGTAGAACGAGGGGCGAGGGGGGCGCCGCGCCGGGGTTGGACGGCGCGGCCCACAGGCGGCAAGGGCGTACGGTCTGCAGCCGCGCCGGCTCGCAGCCCGCGGCAGGCCCTGGGTCAGCGTCCGGACCGCAGCGCCGCCCGCTTCGGTGGCGTGGGCCCGGGCCCTCACGTACCTGGTTGAACTCTTCGCCCACATCCGCGTAAATGTCTATGTGGTCCACACCGTCCGCCATCTTCTCTCGGCCGAGGCCGCCGCCGCCTCCTGCAGGTCTGCCCGCCGCGGCAGCAGCAGCGGATCTAGCGGCGGGGGCGGGGCGCGCTGCGTCACTTCCGAGGCCCGAGGGACGAGGCGGGGGCGGCCGGGGGCGGCTGGGGGCGGCGAGCGCGTCTGCAGCCCGGCCGCTCGGCGGGCGCGGAGAAAAAGCTTGCGTCTCTGCTGGCAGAGGCGGTTTCTTTTGTGTGTCTAGGTTAGGCTTGGGGCTTGGGGGGACGTCCCAGCTGTTTCCAGAGACTGTGTTTTCACGTTGTCTCTGGCACACTCAAACGTTTTGTAATATTTTCATTCTCAGTTTTGCTTACAATTCTCAAAGCCAAGGCTTCTAGAGAGATGGAAGTTTTATATCCATGATTAAATACAAGTGTAACCCAGCATTCTGTGAGCGCCTTGAGGGCGAAAACAACGTTCTTATCCCTGCATCCTCAGAGACCCGCAGTTTCATTTGCCTAGTAAACGCTGGATTCCCGTTGATTGTTGTCTTGAGTAATTTGCAAGCTACTTAGGTTATTTGCATGCTATTTATGTTTGCATCTCTATCCCCTGTCACCGTCTCCTTTCATCTCCTCTTTCCCCGTTCGTTGCCCTTTGTTTTTTCCCCCCGCTTGGATCGCAGTTGGTTTTTCTCTGAATAGTTCAAACGCCTCTAACTTGAATGCAGTCATCCTAGAGCCCACCCAACAAGGTAGAGGCATCTTGGGGCAAAGGGCTTCTCAGAACCATAGAATGTCTGAATGAGAAGGGAACTGGAAAAGGTGTCATTAGGTCCAAACATCTGTTTTTCAAATGAGGGAACGGAGGCCAGATAGAAGTAAGTGATTTAACCGGGATCACGTGATCAATACAGACCGCTTTTGCCACCAGGATTTTATTCAAAGATGTCTCTCCAGTTAGAAACCTTACTCCATTCTTTATTTCTTTTTCACCCATTTAAAAACCCACCAAATTAGAGTGTGTTTGCTAAGATACAGAAATCTTTTGCACAGTGATAAGCCAAAGAATATCCACCTGTACTTGGTATGTTGGAAGAAGCTTAAGTTGGAGTCTTAGAGACCAATGTGGTGATGTGGATAACAATTACTAGTCAGTTTACCAGTAAGATGACCTCAGTCGAGTTACCTAACCTCTCTCTCACGTTCAATTTCAGAATCTTCAGACTTGAGGTAGTAATATTTACCTCACCAAGGTTGAAGGTTGATGGTAGTTTAAATGAGGTAATATGCAAAATGCCCTATCCTCTTCTACTTCTTGGAAATACTGATTTTCTTTTTTCCATGGGGCTTTATAGAAGACAAGAGCCATTCATGATTTGGGTAGGCACCATAGGCCCATCATAGATGTCCATATCCCAATTCCCGGAACCTGTGACTTTATTAACCTTGGAAAAGGAGCTTGACTTATCCTTGATTTCTTGGTAGGTCCAAAGTAATCACAAGTGTTCTTATAAGTGAAAGAGGAGGCAGGAGAAGGGAGATTTGATGATAGGAGCAGTGTATGTTCTTTTAGTACACTTAAAAATCATTCCAGGGTTCTGACTTCTACCATTACCTACGAAAAAGCAGCTGTCAGTGTGACTGTTTCTTTGAAGGTCATTGGGGTTCCCCCCCACCCCGGCCGCTTTTAAGATTTTTTTTTCTCTTATACTTTGGTTTTCTGCTCTTTTACTATGTATGTTTGGAAGTGTATTTCTTTTTATTTATGATGCTTGGGATTCACTGAGCTTCTTGAATACATTGATACCTTTCACGAGTTCTGGAAAATTCTCAGCCTTTACCTCTTCAAATATTGCTTCTGCCCCACTCTTTCTTCTCTCCCTCTATAACTCCAATAAATGTATGTTAAATCATTACTATCTACTATTTCTCTTACCTTCTCCTTTTTTATCTCTTCCTGCTTCATTTTGAGTAGCCTTTTTTCTGATATATTTTCTAGATGACTAATTCTCAAATAGAAATAAAAATAAATAAATAAAAAATAATGGGGATGCCTGGCTGGCTCAGTCGGTAGAGCATGCAACTCTTGATCTTGGGGTTAGGAGTTTAAGCCCCACATGGGGTATAGAGCTTATGTTAAAAAAAAAAAATAGATTACTAATTCTCCCATGATGTCAAACTTATCTATTTAGCTATTAATTTTGGTTTTGGAGTGGTTTGTTTTTGGTAATTTTAAGACTTAAAATTTCTATTTGATTCTTTTTAAAATCTGTTATGTTCATTTTTATAGCATTCTATTCTTTGCCCAAACAGTAAGTCGTGGCTTTCATCTCTTTGAGTGTAGTAGTCATCATTGGTATACAATCTGGGTCTCTGCTAATTCCAGTATCTGGAGTCCCATTGAGTGTATTGTTGGTTCTTTGTTTTAGTTATTTGTTGTGGTTTTGTTTTGTTTTGTTTTGTTTTTTGAAAGAGAGAGGCGGGGCGGGCAGAGGGGAGGGAGAGAGAATCTTAAGCAGACTCTACGCCCAGCCCAGCACGGCTCTATCTCACAACCCAGAGATCAGGACCTGAGCTGAAATCAACAGTTGGACGATTAACCGACTGAGCCATAGAGGCACACCTATTCCTTGTGTTCCTTATGCTGTTTCTCACTCATGTTGTCTTTTTTTTTTTTTTACTCTTAAGGCATTTATTTATTAAAACATTCTCTGCCAAGATTTCACATTAGCTTAAAATTCAAATCAGTCTTTACATTTCCCTACTGAGGTTTCCACCTCAGTGTATCACATAAAAACACCTTCTCCAGCAATCAGTGTTACCAGCGTCCACACGGTGAGCCCCATGGTCAGCCTCTTTGTTCCCTAGGTGACCCAACTAGATGTTAATACTGCTCTGCTACAGGGTAAAAGCTCCTAACTCAAACTCATTGGAAAAGGGGTGAAATTTCTGCAAAGTGCACTTTAAGAAGAGGTATTGTTTGCTCATGAAAAGAAACCAGTGAGTCCTCTAAGAATAATAAAAGGGGTTATTTTACAGTTAAGCACATGATTTGGAGTGAAGAATTCGGATGTTGCTCTGCTGGTCCAGGCCGTTAATACTCTTCTTGTTCCTCCTGTGGGCCCCCTTCATCAGGTATCACAAAGCCTTCATCTGTGGCATACAGAATGTCCACGATCCTCTGCAATACTGGGTCGTTTTCCCCCTCATTCTCCTGGCAAATCAATTTAATGTTCCTTAGCTTTCCAAAGTAGAAATCTCTTTCTTTCTCCAAGTCTTCGACGGTAAGTTTCAATGCGTTGACCTGCTGCATCAATTCAGCTGCTTCGTCATCCCTGTTGCCCACACCAGGATTCTTTCGCACCACACCCGGGCCAGCCTTAGGGGTTGCAGTAGTTCTGTGTGTTGCAATGGGCCTCTGTGGAGCTGCACTGCTAGAGCTGAGAGGTTTCTTCGGTTTGTTCAGAGCTGGAGCAACAAGGGAGGGAGCCACTGCAGTTTCTTGACCTTGTCTGGCAGCTACGGGGTCACAGTCTTTTCCATCATAGTTTGCATCAAAAAACTTCTTAAACCACTGAACAAATTTAAAATTGTCCTGAATCTTTCCTTTTACTAATTTGTCCACAGGAATTATTTTGTCAACACCCATTCTCTTAAAGCCTGCTTGTAGTATTTTGAAGTTCTGGATGTACTCATGTTTTAGCTTAGCCTGGAATTTCACTTTCTTCAAGGCAATGGAGCCAGGGAACAGCATGTCCATAAACTGACAGTAGGCAGCCCCTGAGCACAACTGTTCGATCTTTGTCAGATTCAGCTGCAGAGACTCATTGATCCAGGCCAGCATGTCATGTCGACTTAGGTTATCACTGGTGACTGATGTTGAATATACGTTCACTGCCATCTTCAGCTCTTGGCAGGACCGCGTCCACAGCCTGTGCCCGGCTTCGGTTCCGTCTTCGTCTCGTTCAACCCGCCCCCTCACTCATGTTGTCTTATTACCTGACTATCTTTGTGTGCTGGACATCATAATTGTAATACTTGAAGAAATAATGTGAGTCCTAGGATAATTTTTTTTTCCATAGGAGGATTTTCATTATTTTCTGCAAGGCATCTCCGGACACTAATAAACAAGATCACCCTCATCCAGGTGACCTCTCAGCCAACTCTTTTGAATCTGAAATGCAAAAGCACTCTGAGTGTATAGGCCTAGCCTTTCTACATCTTGGCCAGGTAATTCCTCACTCCCTGGCGGGCTTTTTGATGATTTTAAAATGTTAACAGCGGCACCTGGGTGGCCCAGTTGGTTAAGCGTCTGACTCTTGATTTCAGCTCAGGTCTCGATCTCAGGGTCATGAGATTGAGCCCTGTGTTGGGCTGGGCGGGGAGCCTACTTAAGATTCTTTCTCACCCTCTGCCCCTCCCACCCCTGCGCTGGTTCTCTCCCTCTCTCTCTTCCCCCCCCCAAAAAAAATAATAAAAAAATAAAATGTTGTTACAGGGTATCTGCTTACTTGGCAACGTTCAAGAAATGAAATATTATTGTAGATTACAAAAGAAAATGCATAATAATAAAAACAACAAGCAAAAACTCTATACTTATTCAGTACTTCTATATACCACCCTCTTTGTTAGACATCTTATGGTTATTAATGTACATAGATGAAAGATTGGAGATTCGGATTTTTATCCTGACTTGACAACTGACCAGCTAGGTAACCTTAGACAAGTCCTTTAGCTCAAGTCCTCCATGAAGGTCCCTCTCAGTTTTGAAATCCTGTTATTCAAATCTACACAGAATTCAAAGTCCAGAGTGCCTTGAGAGCAATTTGACAATGGTATTACCAGAAATGTAGTGGCTTGAAACAACACCAATTCATTATCTTATAGTTCGAGAGATCAGAAATCCAGAATGGATCTCACTGGGCCAAAATCAAGGGGGTGGCAGGTCTGCATTCCTTCTGGAAGCTCTAGAGGTGAATACATTTGCTTGCCTTTTCCATCTCCTAGAGGCTGCCCACATTCTTTGTCTGCGACCCCCTCCTTCCCACAATGACGTCACTCCAACAATATAAACAATATAAAATCAAAATATTCAAGAAGAGTAACAAAGAGGTTAGAAGGAGGTAAATAATGTTCTAAGGGTCTCTGTATATGTCCTTCTTCTCTATATAGAACTTTCTCTCCTTTTCCATGCACATGTCTATGCAACAATAGCAACCTCAGCTCCTGCGTTCAAACAAGCGCCGTTCAGGAAAATGGTGATCTTGTCTTAGTTTCAATCACAAAATCTAAAGAGAGCAACTGATAGCTCAATTTTTACAGGAGTCTACTTTTAGTCCAATCAAGTTTAAGGAGAAGGAGTCACAGAGTAAAAACACAGCTTACAAAATCTACCCTGTGAGTTAGGAAAGGGTAGAAAACTGTCGGTGGAAGACGGTTGCTCTGAGCCAAGCAGATACCCCAAAGCTTGTCTAACGCATCCCCCCTCTTAGAGGACAGCACATAGACAAAGCCCTGATGGTTGGAGATGGCAAATCCAAATCCATAAATATTTAACACATATTATCATTCTGACTTACTTCAAGTCAGTCCATGCCATAATCTCCATAGGAATATGATTTTGGTCCTAATACTGTAGGTTATAGTTTAGGTCTATGCTCCCCAAACTTTTATTTTTAAAAAATTTTTTAAAGATTTCTTTTTTTTTTTTTAAAGATTTTATTTATTTGACAGAGAGAGACACAGCGAGAGAGGGAACACAAGCAGGGGGAGTGGGAGAGGGAGAAGCAGGCTTCCCGCCGAGCAGGGAGCCCGATGCGGGGCTCGATCCCAGGACCCCGGGATCATGACCCAAGCCGAAGGCAGACGCTTAACAACTGAGCCACCCAGGCGCCCCTAAAGATTTCTTTATTTATTACTTATTTGAGAGAGAGAGCACGAGTGGGAGAGGCAGAGGGAGAGGGAGAGAGAATCTCAAGCAGACTCTGAGCTGAGCACAGAGCCAGACATGGGGCTTGATCCCATAACCCTGAGATCACCACCTGAGCTGAAACCAAGAGTTGGACACCCAACCAACTGCACCACACAGGTGCCCCTGCTCCTCAAACTTTAAAAAATACCCCTAACATTTTAAACATGCAGCCATAATATACATAAATGTAAATATTATTTTATAAGGCATTTTATATTAACATTTTTATATCATGAACACCCATACAAATATATAATTTTGTTTTCTTTCTATTTTTTTATTTCTTGGAGCAAATATATAATTTTGAAGGATGAAATAAACAAGGTTTTTAAAAAGATTTTATTTATTTATTTTACAGAGAGATAGAGAGCACAAGCAGGGGGAGGGGCAGAGGGAAAAGGAGAGAGAATCTCAAGCAGACTCCATGCTGAGCATGGAGCCTGATGTGGAGCTCGATCTCACAACCCTGAAGTCATGACCTGAGCAGAAATCAAGAGTCAGTTGTTTAACTGACTGACCCACCCAGGCACTCCAATAAATAAGATTTTTTAAATGCATGGCTATTATAATGGCCTTATATTATCATTAGTGGATATAAATCCATATTTCAAATAGTCTTGAAATTTTTGGTCCTGCTCTTGTCAAATCTGATTACATCATCCTTGTTTTCATCTCATGATGGGACTGACAAGAATTCATACTAGAAGTAGGTGTTGGCTCTGCTTTCTTGTCTTTCACTTGTACTTTCATTATTAGTATTAGCAATGAACCATGGTTTCTTACGATTTTTTTTAAAACACCTGGGCATTTTGTGATGGTTAACTTAAAGTGAGAAAATAAAATCTCTAAGTCTATGTAACTGGACTCTCATAAACTGCCATGTATCATAATACACAGCAAGTAAAGTGTATTAAGTGCCCATGTGAAGGAATCCCTTTAGAATCCTCTGTGTTGGGGAGAAAGTCCACCTCTTTCCTCAGGACTACCCCCAACAGGAACAATAATGTGGGAAGTGAAAAAAGTTAATGATTCAAAATCCCTCACTTCCATGGGACCCTTCCATAATTCATCTAAATTTCCACTCCACTTTCCTCTCTGTCATACATACTCCCCTTTGTGTTGGATAGGGGTTGGTGAGGCAGCAGCCATATTTCTGCATCTAAGTGGAAATTGAATAAAGGGTTACATTTAGTTTGGATTTAATGGAAAATATTTATGTATAAGTTATTGTTAACCATCCTGACATAGGAATGCTTTCCAGAAATATATTTACTGCCACTGTGCCAAGAGATTCTGTGATATGAAAATGCAAAGCCAGAGGTCATATGGTGATCTGAGTCTGTCCAACCATGCTAGGCAATAGAAATATGTGGGTACTGGAGGAGAAACAAAGTTTGAAATGTATGGAATCAGATACTATTCTTTAGAAAATTAGTCTAAAGAGACGTGCAAAATTACAAATGAAAGATTTGGTTCTCATTAATGCTACATAAACACTACATAATGGGGTATATAAAAATATCAACTCGCTATATGTATATATTTTTAAGATTTTATTTATTTATTCAAGAGAGAGAGAGCGTGATCGAGAAAAAGAGAGCGGGAGAAAGAGCATGAGCAGGGGGAGGGGTAGAAGGAGAAGCAGACTCCCCGCTAAGCAGGGAGCCTGATATGGGGCTCGATCCCAGGACCCCGGGATCATGACCCGACTGAGCCACCCAGGTGCCCCTCAACTTGCTATATATTCTTTTAATGAGAAAATCACATGAAATTGAAATTCCTGTGTTTCTTTTCTTCTTCTAAATAACAATTTGCTTTCATACCTTATGTTCATAATTTTTTGTTATTTTTCTTTAAGAAAGCTCCCAAAATATGGATATATCAATCCCCAGGAAACCTAGATTTATGCCTGCCACATACCTTAGTAACATGAAATCATTTGACATATGAATTGAGCAAGGACACTATTCCTATATTAAATATTAGTTAATCTTAACTTTTCAGTTTTTTAAATAAAAAAATATAAAAATATATGCTCTATTATCTTTCCATATCCCAATGAATATATGTACATTCTCCAGAAATAATTAGTTAAACCAATTGCTATGGCTAAATAAGAAAGACTTATTGCAACACCAGAGAAATGGGGCATTACACCCTTCACTGCCCCTCCTTGAATCAGTCAGTTCCACATTTTTTTGTTTGTTTGTTAAGTAAGTTCCATGCCCAACACGGGGCTTGAACCCACGACCCCAAGATCAAGAGTCGCATGTTCTGTGACTGAGCCAGCCAGGTGCCCCCGGTTCCACATTTCAAGCACTGCACTTCCTGTTACCAAATTCTGTTAGACTGTACCATATAAAAGTGCAGGTTTTATAGGTCATAAATTGTCTAACATTGGCATATCGTTGGCATTGCATATGTGGTCTTCACCCAGATATATCATTTGGAATGCATTCGGCTGCAAGTAAAAGAAGCAAAACTCGGGGCGCCTGGGTGGCTCAGTCGTTAAGTGTCTGCCTTGGGCTCAGGTCATGATCCCAGGGTCCTGGGATCGAGCCCCGCATCGGGCTCCCTGCTCAGCGGGAAGCCTGCTTCTCCCTCTCCCACTCCCTCTGCCTTGTGTTCCCTCTCTCGCTATGTCTCTCTCTGTCAAATGAATAAATAAAATCTAAAAAAAAAAAACTTATAGCACATGGTCATGCACGCACTGCCGGGGTGATCAGCTACTGGCCAAAAAAAAAAAGTTCATCTCAATTACGTACAGACAAAATACTGCATAGAAACATGTTCAAATGTTAATATCATTTTCGAACAGTGGGATTATGAGTATTTTTAGTTTCTTATTTATACATTTCTGTGTTTTTAATATTGCTACAGCAGGTATTTATTAACTTTATAATCAAGACAGAATTTCAACCTTATTTTTAAAAATAGAAAAGCATAGAGGCACCTGGCTGGCTCAGGCGATAGAGCGTGCAACTCTTGATCTCAGGGTTGTGAGTTCAAGTCCCACATTGGGCATAGAGCTTACCTAAAAAAAAAAAAAATAGGGGCGTTTGTGTGGCTCAGTTGGTTGAGTGGCCGACTCTTGATCTCCGCTCGGGTCTTGATCTCAGGTTGTGAGTTCAGGCCCCATGGTGCCCACTAAAAAAAATAAAATAAAACAATAAAAAGTAAAAGTAAAATGTTTAAAAAATAGAAAGCATAAAATTAAGATTTTTTAATGCAGTATAGCCATTATCTTGGACTCAGGTTGGAGCTTGACATTTGGAAACCTGTAATAATAATGAGTCACACACTTGACTGAAAAATAAAAACATAAAGGCTACACTGTGGTTTGCCATAAACTATTTTTCAGCACTTGTGTGAATTGTGTTTAAAAAACAGACATTTCTCACCATGGTTTTTTTTTTTTTTAAAGATTTATTTATTTATTTATTTGAGAGAGAGAGAATGAGAGAGAGCGAGTACATGAGAGGGGGGAGGGTCAGAGGGAGAAGCAGACTCCCTGCCGAGCAGGGAGCGCGATGCGGGACTCGATCCAGGGACTCCAGGATCATGACCTGAGCCGAAGGCAGTCGCTTAACCAACTGAGCCACCCAGGCGCCCTCACCATGGTTTTAAAGTGTATTGTTTGATACAAGTGGTCTTTTTTTGTGCTATGTAAAATGCATTCATCTTTGTGTTTTGAATGATTTATTTCTGGAAATTACTGAAGATGAAGATAAAATCCATGTGAAGAGCTGGACTTTAGCAAAATACAATAACATTAGTATGAGTGAAAATATTTTTCAGTATCAAAAACTGGTTTTTTTTTTTTTTAACTAGGCTCCATGCCCAGCGTGAAGCCCCACCTCAGGCTTGAACTCAGGACCCTGAGATCAAGACCTGAGCTGAGATCAAGAGTCAGATGCTTAGCCAATGGGCACCTCAAAAACTGCTTTTTATGGCGCTAATGGGACTCAAAACTAGTAATCTTACCGTTTTTTTCCATACAACTTATACAGCAACTAAATAAATGTATAAATGATGACAGAATTTATTCATTCTACTATCCCACAAATGTTTTTAATGCAACTACTGCATGGGGGCCACTGTGGTAGGTAGGAATGAATAATACAAATGTAAGATTTCATTATCATATAGTGAGAAGTGGCATGGTAAGGTGTAATGTAACAGATCTTGGTTTGAGACCCAACTCTGTCATTTGAGACTCAACTGTGCCATTTTGGGCAAGAGTTACTGAACTTCAATGGGACTTGTTGAAAAAAATAAAGATCATAATATCTACCTCAAATAGAGGAATAGAAAGAAGCCAACAATTATTGAGCACATAGTATTATGCACCAGCCCCTGAGATATATGCTTTATAAGCATCAACTCAAATTAGAAAGTGTATATACAGTGTGAGAGATGGGGGAGCTGGTAATCCTTAGAGGTACAGGTATTACATTGGAATCTCTGGGAATGTGTCAGTCAGAACCTCGCAGGAAAGAGATGGTACACTCAATGGGGAAATGGAGAAGAATGTAATGGAGTAACCATTTATGGGGGTTCAGACAGGGTTAAGAGAAACTAATAGAGGATGACAAAGCACTGTAGGGCAAGCCTGAAGGGATAAGGGAGTAATCAATTACTAAAACTCAGAGAGATCTGTAGTTGTTGGAGAAGGCTGCCTGAATCAGCTGTAGCCTTCAGGCATACAGTGGACAGATCCTGGAAAATAAATCCTGATATTACATCTTCCTTGACCTTAGATCTCCTGGTGGGGCCTCCCACTGATTGAACCCAACTGGAAGTCAGAGGGGAGGAAGTACTATTGGTATGGCCAATAAAGGTCACCCACTGGAGCAGAGAGCAGGATGGAAAGGGTGGGAAGTAGGTCTGGAGAAGCAAAGAGAATATCTAGCACAGAAAGTATAGAAATGAGCGAATGTTGCCTCCCATGTATGTTCACCTATGGGATCAAAAAGCTGTCATCCGGGGCGCCTGGGTGGCTCAGTCGTTAAGCGTCTGCCTTAGGCTCAGGTCATGATCCCAGGGTCCTGGGATCGAGCCCCGCATCGGGCTCCCTGCTCAGCGGGAAGCCTGCTTCTCCCTCTCCCACTCCCCCTGCTTGTGTTCCCTCTCTCGCTGTGTCTCTCTCTCTCAAATAAATAAATAAAATCTTTTAAAAAAAAAATTCTTAAAAAAAGCTGTCATCCACCTTTGTGGAGAGCAGCGACTTCAGAGAAGGCATCTTTCTAGGCCAGGCTTACTTCAGAACCAGTCTTGTTCTAAATTCTAAGCTCAAAAGTGATGAGATTTAAAATGTATTAGTCAACTCTGGTTAAGTTTTCCACATGGCCAATTCAGTGATTAAATTGTTCAATAGTGAGCATAACTAGTTTTTAAAAAATGTCTCCTCCTCACTCAGAGTCAAGAAGAAATGTTTCATCTCACGAGCTAGGTAAGCTATTATGGAGCTTGGGTTCTGACTAGCAAGCTATTGTATTTCCAACTCCATTTCATTTTCATAAACTCTCCTAAAATGAAGCTAATTCTCCTATTCACTCCGTTTTCTGTATGCTGTCTCCCTTCATCAAGAAACAACCCCAATTACATGGATCCAGGAACAGAAATACCTGGGGTGAAGTTACAAACTGTCTCTGCACTAGGCTCCAACAATGTTAAGATTGGCCTTGGAAGGGGCGCCTGGGTGGCTCAGTTGGTTAAGCGACTGCCTTCGGCTCAGGTCATGATCCTGGAGTCCCTGGATCGAGTCCTGCATCGGGCTCCCGGCTCGGCGGGGAGTCTGCTTCTCCCTCTGACCCTCCCCCCTCTCATGTGCTTTCTCTCTCTCATTCTCTCTGTCTCAAATAAATAAATAAAATCTTTAAAAAAAAAAAAGATTGGCTTTGGAAGAAGCAGGCTTGAATAAAATGAACATAAGTGATGATGATGATGGTAGTAGTGATAATAATGATGATAAACCCTTATATCACACCTCTTATACTCTGAATTCCTTGAGGTCAAGGAACACATTTTTCTTATCTTTATATTTCCATAGCATCTGGAAGGATGCCTTAGTTGAATAAGGTATTTAATGAATGTTGGCTTAATTGAATTGTTAAAAAGAGTCAACAAATTTCAGAACTAAGAAGGACCTATGAATCCAAGTACCCCCCTCCCCGCGGCTTTTTTTTCTTTTTCTTTCTTTCTTTTTTTTTTTTTTTTTTGCAGAAGAGGAAACCTAATCCTAAACAGGTTGGTGGTAAAACAGTGCTGGTCCCACCACACAAATCCTTGAGTAAACAAGTGAAAGAAATTGGAACTGAGATATAAGTGTTACTAGGTAGTGTTGAAAAAAAAATGAAAGGGAAAAAATGCAAATTGTTGAAAAGCCTAGGTTCATTCAATCTCAGTCTTGTTGAATTTTCCTTTAAATATTTCTTTTTTAAAAAAGATTGTGGGGCGCCTGGGTGGCTCAGTTGGTTAAGCGACTGCCTTCGGCTCAGGTCATGATCCTGGAGTCCCGGAATCGAGTCCCGCATTGGGCTCCCTGCTCAGCAAGGAGTCTGCTTCTCCCTCTGACCCTCCTTTCTCTCATGCTCTCTGTCTCTCATTCTCTCTCTCTCAAATAAATAAAATCTTAAAAAAAATTTTTTTTAAGATTTTATTTATTTATTTATTTATTTATTTATTTATTTATTTATTGAGAAGCACCAGCAGAGGGAGGAGAGAGGAAGAACCTTAAGCAGACTCGGAGCTGAGCACGAGCTGACAGCGGACTTGATTTCATAACCTTGAGATCACAACCTGAGCCTAAATCAAGAGCCAGACGCCCAACTGACTGAGTCACCCAGGCTCTGCTTCCTTTCAATATTTCTCAAATACTTTCTATTTTGTTATTATTATCCTTTTTTTTTAAATTTTCTTTATTTATTTGTCAGAAAGAGAGAGCAAAAGCAGGGTGGGTAGCAGGCAGTTTAGGCAGAGGGATAAGCAGGCTCCCTACTGAGCAAGCAGCCCCATGGGGGGCTCGATCTCAGGACCCTGCGATCATGACCTGAGCTGAAGGCAGACACTTAACCATCTGAGCGACCCAGGCGTCCCTCTGCTATTATTATCCTGATGCAGACTTCATCACTACAAATATCCAATATAGATAATCTAATCCAATGTGCTAATTTTACAAAGGAGGAAAGTGACTTGCTCCAGAACATGGTAGAAGGGATGCATTTTCTTCCCCCTTTAAGACTCATATTCAAGTTTTGCCTAAAGTGAGACTAGAATCCTGATCTATTGACAAACACTTTGTTGCCTTAGTTTTCCTGACTTCTTTGCAGCTAGGATAGCATCGTGACTTGGTTCTGGCCAAGGCAACTTAGTTGAAATTTCCACGGTAGAATATGGGAAAAGTTTTGCTTTCTTAATAAATAGGATAGATATAACCTTTCTTCCCCTCTCCTTTTTTCTGTTTTGAATGTAAACTTGATACCTAATGGAGTTAGAGCAATTGTATTGCAACCATGAGACAATAAATGTGGGCAAAAGCCAGCATGATAAAGATGGAAAGCTGGAAATAGCCTGTGCTAAGATTCTGTTCTGGAGTATGATAGAACTATTGAAGGGGCGGCTGGGTGGTTCAGTTGGTTAAGCATCTGCCTTTGGCTCAGGTCATGATCCTAGAGTCCCAGGATCGAGCCTTGCTCAGCAGGGAGTCTGCTTCTCCCTTTGCCCCTCACCCTGCTCGTGCTCTCTCCCACGTGCTCTCTCTCTCAAATAAATAAATAAAATCTTTAAATTAAAAAAAAGAACTGTTGGGGCACCTAGGTGGCTTCAGTCGGTTAATCACCTGCCTTCACCTCAGGTCGTGGTCCCGATGTCCTGGGATCGAGTCCCCCAACGGGCTCCTTGCTCAGTGGGGGTCTGCTTCTCCTTCTGCCTGCCACTCCCCCTGCTTGTGCTCTCTCTCTCTGACAAATAAATAAATTTTTTTTAAATTTAAAAAAAGAACTATTGAATAACTTCAGACATTGTCAGAAAAAATATATTGAATTGTTATGTATGTTAAATATGTTATCTAAAAAACTAAAGGTGGCCTCCCAAATCAGAGAAACATAATATATAGCCTTCACATCAGGGAGCAAAAAGGTGGTGGGGAGATGGAAATTTTTTGCTCATCGAGCAGGAGCCAGGAAAGGAGAAAAGAAAGAAAAACAGAAGTATAAATAGAAAACACAAAATAAGATAGTAGTTTATGGGGCGCCTGGGTGGCTCAGTCGTTAAGCGTCTGCCTTCGGCTCAGGTCATGATCCCAGGGTCCTGGGATCGAGTCCCACATCGGGCTCCCTCCTCGGGGGG
>NC_138373.1:116669202-116674834 GCF_054177405.1 Leptonychotes weddellii | reverse complement strand
AGAAAATTTAAGAGAATTTAACCATTAATAAAAATAAAGACAGCAATGTATCTTCTTTTTTATTTTTCCCAGTTTTATTGAGATATAATTGACATACGACAGTGTATAAGTTTAAGGTGTACAGCATCATACTTTGATTTATATATATTGTGAAATAATTACCACAGTAAATTTAGTTAACATCCACCATCTCATATTCGTTTCTTGTGATAAAAACTCTTAGGATCTGGGGCGCCTGGGTGGCTCAGTTGGTTAAGCGACTGCCTTCGGCTCAGGTCATGATCCTGGAGTCCCGGGATCGAGTCCTACATCGGGCTCCCTGCTCAGCGGGGGGTCTGCTTCCCCCTCTGCCCTCTTCCCCCTCTGCCCTCTTCCCCCTCTGCCCTCTTCCCTCTCGTGTTCTCTGTCTCTCATTCTCTCTCTCTCTCAAATAAATAAATAAAATCTTTAAAAAAAAACAAACAAACTCTTAGGATCTACCTCGTAACCTTCAAATATACCATGCAGCAGTGTTAACCACAATCATTGTGTACATTACATCTTTAGTCTTTACTTATCTTATAACTGGAAATTTGTACCTAGTGATGTATCTTCTTTCAAGTAATGTTGGAATGCATAAAAAAAAAGGTAAAAGGAAAATCGCTGTGTAGAGGCAACTACTATTAACATATTGGGTATTTTCTTTGAGTATTTTCCTTTGCTTCTTTCCCTGACTGGAAGTAACTGTGTATTTTTTTTTATACGCCATAGGAAACTGATATATGATAATTATAGAAAAAGGTACACAATGCTGAAAAGTAAAAAGGGGAAAGTAAAAATTAGCATTATAACTAGAGATAATCCTATTACCATTTCATGTATATCTCTCCTCTATTGTGATGCACATGAAGAAATATACATTTGTTTTAAAAAATGGTGTCATGATGTGCGCCTCCTTTTCACTCCTTTTTATATCAATAAGTATCCTTTCGTATCACTTTAATGGGTATATAGTACCTTTGTGTGACTTTACCCTATTTCTCAATGCATATTTTTACAAAGTTGAAATGATACCATGTATCATTCCCCATCTTTCGTTATTCATTTACTATAAAATAAGCAATTTCTCATATTACTAAGATATTTTCTAAAGATAAATTTGAATGATCAAATGATATTTTATGGCTGTGCATAACTAACTTAGCTATTGTTCTCTTGTTGAATATTTAAGTTGTTCATGATATTAAGTTGTCTCGCTTAGAGATGCTGCAACAGTAATCATATTTCAGAATATTTTTTTTAAAGCGTGTAGCTTTGAGGCATTTTTTTTGTTTGTTTTTTTATTTTTTATTTTATTTATTTATTTTTTTTTAAAGATTTTATTTATTTATTTCAGAGAGAGAGAATGAGAGAGAGCACATGATAGGGGGGAGGGGCAGAGGGAGAAGCAGACTCCCTGCCAAGCAGGGAGCCCGATGCGGGACTCTATCCCGGGACTCCAGGATCATGACCTGAGCCGAAGGCAGTCGCCCAACCAACTGAGCCACCCAGGCGCCCCAGCTTTGAGGCATTTTATTATAAAAGCTGGCACTTATATACAGAAACTAACCAGAACTTAAAATTCACTACACAATTACTTCATTTTTTCGCTTGACCGTCTAGTAAATCTTTAGCTTCATTGATTTTGGCTGCTAAATAAGGAGATCCAACCCTGTCTGGGTGATTTAAAAGCATAATTAGTTGGTGAGCATCTCTTATTCCCCCTTCATTGGCAATAGGGTTTATAGTTTATGCCTACTATTTTTTTTAAAGATTTTATTTATTTATTTGAGACAGAGAGAATGAGAGAGAGAGAGCATATGAGAGGGGGGAGGGTCAGAGGGAGAAGCAGCCTCCCTGCCGAGCAGGGAGCCCCATGCGGGACTCGATCCAGGGACTCCAGGATCATGACCTGAGCCGAAAGCAGTCGCTTAACCAACTGAGCCACCCAGGCGCCCAGTTTATGCCTACTATTAATGCTGCTTCTGTTTCATCATTTTGGGTTCAAACCCACCTTTCTAATAGCCACCACTGAAGACAGATTTTGGTAGACTTTGAAAAACTTGTTTTACTTGAGGCTCCATGTGTTTCATGGTTTGCAAAATATAATGGCCTGCAAATCCTGCAGCAGCAATAGCCAGTCCAGCTGCTCCCATTGTACTGGCCACGGGTCTGGCTCGGCTCCCCAGTCTCCACTGAGGGTGCCGTTCATCCCAGCCCAAAGGCCACGGCGGCCAGTTCCATGCCTCTCCAGAATAATTTTTAATAGCACTGGGACCCCTTAGATTTTTCCATCAAAGTTATTATAATATACAAGGAAGGCATCAGCAAGGCATTAATTGAATGTCTAATTAGTTATTAATATGTATATAATTAACATATTTGCCCTGGGTAAGTC
The DNA here is from genome assembly GCF_054177405.1 of Leptonychotes weddellii. Taxonomy (NCBI): domain Eukaryota; kingdom Metazoa; phylum Chordata; class Mammalia; order Carnivora; family Phocidae; genus Leptonychotes; species Leptonychotes weddellii. Next base: position 116,672,418 of record NC_138373.1, on the reverse strand, counting down.
AAATGTATGATTTAATAATGTTGAATTTAATATGCTGATTATATTCTTCATAGTGTAGTTGGTCTTCTTAGGAAATCTATGCAGATAGGACCTTTATTTCTCTTTTATAAGACTTGAGCAGCTTATTACAATTCCTAGGTGTTACAGGCTTTTCTAGTTATTTATATATATTTTTTATATTTAATGGGTCAAATTTGTGATTTATTTGATGCAAAGTCTTTCATAACATAATACCTCAATCACAACATTGTTCTTCCCTGAATCCCTGCTTGCCTAAGTCATAAGGACCAGCCGGGCTGGTGGGGGAGGTCTATTGCCTGAAATTGTGAATGTCACAGGAATCAAGGGAGCATGCCAAACACAGAGGCATATGGATTGCTGAGCTGAGTGAGCTGCAGAAGAGTATTCTGGATCTCCAGACTGAGGATGAGGGTCAGAGACAGATATTAGAAATCAGAGAATTACTCCAGGAATTGAAAAGCCAGGGACAGAAGAGTGGAGAAAAAAGACCGATCTGATGAAGAGTCTGCAGTCTGGGCTTGTCTATATACCTGCTTGGAAGCTGTTACTGCTGGCTTTATTGCATGCACCTCCATGTGGCCCACGAGGGTGTGTTCAAAGAGTCAGGACCAGAGGTGTCACCAACATGCCCCTCCTTGCCCCCTCTAGCTCACACCCTTCTTTAGCTTCCCTATGTTAACAAGTAGAAGGTTCATGTATTATTCCTATGGCTGCTGTAACAAATGACCACAAACCTAGTGGCTTAAAACAACCCAAATTTATTTTATAGTTCTGGAACTCGGAAGTCTGAAATGGGTCTGCCTGGCCTAAAATCAAGGTGTTGGTAGGGCAAGGCTCCTTTCTGGAGGCTTTAGGAAAGAGTCTATTTCCATGCCTTTTCCATAAAAAAATCAGTCTTCAGACTTAAACAAATGTCTAGAGAAAACCATGGGCTCTTTGATTACTGCACAAAGGCCCCCACGCCTGTACACAGAAGTCCCTTTTGAAAACTAAGCTGCCCTAAGTAGGACACATTCTGCAAAGCCTACTTCAGCTGTGGCTGAGGAGACAAATGGACAAGAAGAACCTCCCATAGGACAAAAACTGGGGTCATGGAGAGGAAGGGATAAGGATTCAGGAGAGAGGTCTCCACTGCCCCCCCCACCCCCTCCAGGCAACAAGAATACCAATCATCAGATGGGATAACCTAGGAACTTAACTCCACTAGCAGGACAGGAAGTCTTCCAATTACTGCTCTGAGGGATTTGATGATTGCTGTGAACTAGAGGCTGTTGTTTTCTTCCCATTCTTCCTTTTTTCAAATAGATTTAAATTATATGTGCATATTGGCTACCCCATCCCTGCTCTACAATTTACAACAGGAAAGTTGGAGGGCAGATCTCTTGTCTTTTAGTTTATAGGCTACCAGACCATAATGAATTACATATGGACATTATAAATAGGACTGAGAATTACCTAGAGATTGTGAACTTTGAACTGGATGCAGAAACTGGATGGGACTTTGTGGTTTCTCTCCCCAGAAAATAAATGCTTGGGAAGAAGGGTGCACATGAATACTTGGATGACTGAGTGGGAAAAATGGGCCAGAGACTGTTAGTTGCCACTCAATATCTTTTCTCTTCTTTCTTAGTATTAGAAGTCTTTAGCTTGACACATGGCTACCCAGAAAGACAATATATTTCCCAGCCTTGCTTGCAGCTCAATTATTCATACGATTAAGTCCTCAGCAATGGGATCTGAGTGGGAGTAATGTTTGTGACTTCTGGGTTACACTCTTTTTTTTTTTTAAAGATTTATTTAATTATTTATGAGAGAGCGAGAGCAAGACAGAGAGAGAGCATGGGGAGGGGCAGAGGGTGAGGGAGAGCGGTAGACTCCCCGCTGAGCACGGAACCTGACACGGTCTGAGGCGGGGCTGCATCTGACAACCGTGAGATCGTGATCTGAGCCAAAATCAAGAGTCAGAGGCTTAACCGACTGAGCCACCCAGGTGCCCCATCTGGGTTGCACTCTTAAAGGATTGGCATACTCTCTTCCTCTTTTCCTTTTTGCTGCTCAAAATGTAATGACATTGAGCCACCTGGGACCATGGACACCAAAAGAACACCATGCAGATGGATAGTGGAGCAATAAGATGGAAGGAACTTGGGCCCCAGACACTATGGAGTGATATACCAGACTTTTACATGAAAGAGAAATATCTTTTCTCCTGTAGGCCAGTATTATTTTCAATCTCTATTTGTGTGGCTGAATCTATATCTTTTTTTTTTTTTAAAGATTTTATTTATTTATCTGAGAGAGAGAGAATGAGAGAGAGCACATGAGAGGGGGGAGGGTCAGAGGGAGAAGCAGACTCCCTGCCGAGCAGGGAGCCCGATGCGGGACTCGATCCCAGGACTCCAGGATCATGACCTGAGCCGAAGGCAGTCGCCTAACCAACTGAGCCACCCAGGCGCCCTGAATCTATATCTTAACTTTCACAAACAGGTTGAGTTTGAGGTACCTCTAGAAAGTTTCTTATGAAAAGTGTCAAACATACACAAAAGCAGAAAGAATAGTATAAAAATTTCATGCATACTCACCTTTGGCTTCAACAACTACCATTTTCATTTTATTTCAGCTCAACCTGCGCTTCCTCCTGTCTCCACTGGAGGACTTGGAAGCAAATCCCAAAAGTCCTATCATTTCTTCTGTAACTATTTCAGTATGTATCTCTAAGAGATAAGGATTCTTTTTTAAAAAATAAGAGTTTGAAATGTTTTTGAGCAAAACAAATGTAGATATCTGGTTGAGTTGAACATATCTCTTTAACATTCAGGAGAAAGTTCCTGGCCTGAATGTATTGCTTTAGTGGAAGATATTTAAGGCCTTGGCAGCGGATGAGATAACCTAGGGAGAGTGGTTACCTGAGTTGAAAACAGAAAAATTGCATCAGTTTAAGATGAGCAAAATTTTCTCTCACCGGTGTCAAGTAGTATGGGGAGTTATGGAAGACAGGGTACATGCACATGTGTAGGAAGCTTTTATGGACATTGTTTCCATTACCCCGAAATCCAGTCCTTGTCTTATTTTCTTTCCTCAGCTCTAATCTCATTTTCTAGACATGTTATTTGTTCAGGGTTGGTCACGTATTTTAGTCACAGCTGGGACTTCTAGGAAATCCTCTCAATTCTTTAGGAACTACTTGCATCTGCC
>NC_138373.1:116662885-116668702 GCF_054177405.1 Leptonychotes weddellii | reverse complement strand
GAGACTTTCAAAGAAAAACTCTGCCTTGTACACGGGAGCATGTGATATTTGGTATTAAAATAGTCTTAGAGTAATACCCAGAGAATGACAGAGAAGCCAACCCAGAGCCCTGACACCTTCAAGCTCCTTTATTATCCAATTCTGGAAGAGCCCATCTCCAGGTTTCAAATGTGACATAATTAAATATTCTTATTGTTTAAGCCACACTTGGGCATTCTATCACTTGTAGCTATAGATATATACATTTCTTGGCATGGCCCCGCAGCTCTCTAATACTTGTGCTATAACTCGCCTCAGTTTCTTTCACTATCCAGCTCTAGCCTTAATTTTGCCTTCCACCTTAGACATTTGCCCTCAGACCTTCTCCAGTTCCTTTTCTAACCTGCTTTGGCCTTTAATGAAGAAAATTGATCCCTTCTGCTGAGGTCACTCTGCCCCAAAGTTTCCACCTCAAAACTATATCCATCTTAATTTCCCTGCCATAACCAACTTCTTTTTCTAGTTTGACTTCCATCTCTCCAACCCTCCCATATACCAAGCCCCAGTGCCGAGGTAGGCACTCGATGATGGTTATGCAGTGTTTGAGCTATGGGTGGTTCATTTTTTGATGCAAAGCCACATGAAATAAGATGCTATGGGGAGCACCTGGGTGACTCAGTTGGTTGAGCATCTGACTCTTGGTTTCAGCTCAGGTCATGATCTCAGGTTGTGGGACTGAGCCCTGACTCAGGCTCTGTGCTCAGTGGGGAGTCTGCTTTTCTCTCTCCCTTTGCCCCTCCCCCCACTCGCATACACACTCTCAAATCAATCAATAAATAAATCTTAAAAAAAAAAAAAGAAATATGATGCTATGGAGCAGAAACTAAAAGCCTTGTCCAGAAACCAGACTTCAGAGACAGAAGTGGACATACAACAGAGTTGAGAGAACACAGTCCCAGAAAGACAGAGAAAGACAGAGAATAGCTGCTCGATGATTTCTGGTTACCATAGGCCTGACTGTACTTCTTGCATTGAGTTCCTTGGAAGTGCCTTGAATTCTCATAATGAAACTCTTTCCTTAAGCTACCTTGAAAGGATTTCTGTTTCTTGCAAACAAATCACTTAGACTATGGCTCTTGCAGTCCCAAAGGGGGCCTTATTCTGTCAAGTGTGCCATTCCCCCTGTGAGAGAATGTTACCAAGTGTTTGGGGGAAGCCGGGTATCTGTTACATAGACTTCCAGGCTGCACCAGCAACACCTTCTACAGATTCTAGACTAGGACTCTAAAATAGAGAATAAATCCTTCCCCAGTCCTTCCTCAGGGTGGGTTCTTAAATTCCTAGAGTTCCCTTCCTAGAGAAGCCAAGAGAAGCATTTAACTCTTCGGTCTTAATTTGGGTCGTTCTTCCCCCAAAGCAGAGCCTGGACCAGGACTTGAGTTCAATTAGTTTATTTGGACGGTGACTTGAGGAAGCAGGAATGAGGAGTAAGCAGAAAGTGTCACAGGGCAGGAGGAGAAGGTCAGTAAGTGGCTCATTATTAGGCTGATTACCACCAAGTGACAGGAACTCAACTGCAGTGGAAACTTTCTGAAAATCCATGTATGTAGTATGTGCCTTAGAATCCACCTACTCTGTCCACCATTGATTGAGGTTTGTCCCCAGGATGTTAATTCCCCTGTACTTTTGGACTGTTCTGCACAAGGGATAAAGGAACTCTGTGGCTTCAGAAAAACCCCAGAGGCAGAAGAGCTAAGAGTTATAGGGCACTCAATGTGGGACACTGGCGGTGAGCATAGGAACTGTTCAACTTCAGCTGACATCAGAGGTGGACTAAGGAGATGTGCCCAAACCATCTTCTACATTCTCTCTTTGGGGGAAGGCTTTAATCCAACTATCTTTAGACATGAGTGTGGGTCCCCAGAAGCAGGAACCCTAGAAGTAAATATGGTTATCTTTTGTGACAGAACTGCTATCTGCTAACCAAAAATCCACATTCTCTTCTTCCTGGGCATTCTGCTGGCCCATATTTCCCAGCCTTCCTTGCAGTTAGGTGTGGCCAACTGACTGAGTTCCAGCCAATGGAATGTGAGCCTAAGTAATTGTGTACCACTACCAGGCCTGGCCATAAATACCTTCCCCTGCATACTTTTCCATGTTCTTTTCCCTTTTGCTGGCTTGATGTTGATTTTCAGGCGACCTTTGAAACCATATGTTGAAGATAGCAGAGCCTCTGCCTTCTGGGTCCCTGAATGACTGTGTGCAACACACCATCTCTCCCTCCTCCTCCTCCAGCCCCACCTCACCCACCTGTAACTGCCTTGCTCTGAGAGAGAGAATAAACGTCTATGGTGTTTGGGCCATTATACATTTGGGGATTAATTTATTATAGCAACTAGCTTACCCTAACTAATATACCTACCGCAACACCATACCATTCCCCAGGCACAGAAATTATTCTTCAGGTGTCTCTGAACTACACTAATTACGAAAGACTTAAAAGTTTAGAAAGATAATCATAAAATTGATACATACGCATGTACAAAAATTAAACAGTACAAGAGCATCTAAAGTCAAAGTCAAAGACTCTTGTCTTCCTTCTCGCCCCATTCCCAGCCCCACTCCATTAGATAACCACTTTAAACTGTTCCTCCCATTATTTTCCTGATTGTTACCTCTATATAATCTCCTATTTGTAGTTTTACCAGCATTAAAAATTATTAAGTGGCATCCCACTATGAAAGATGAGTAGTTACTAAAGTTGTTTCTTTAACCTAGGAATGTGAAAGAGTTCTAGACAGAAGAAACAAAGTGGTAGAAGGACCTCACACCTGCTTTAATTATATGAAAGAGAAGCAGCACGGTAGTGTGGGACAAACACGAACTTTGAACTCAGATTTGTGTGGAGTTTAGCTTCTACTCCTTATTTGCAAGATTAGGAGTTTGTGAGAAACGATGCATCTGTTGGTGTTGTTCTGGGTTCATCCCTAGAAATATTTTCGGGGTTTTCACACACCACCACGCTCTATGGTAGTTCCCAATTAATCTTAGTGTCAAATCTTAAGACCAAACTGTTCTGGAGGGTAACCTGTATGAAGTGCCTTGCACATATATTACTAAAAACAGATCTTAGGTCCCTGAATCAACAATTCCACCTAAGTCAGCATGTCTTGCTCCAGCCGATAGAGGGCAGTAAGAGACACAGAGTGCATTTGTCTTTAGAGCAAGAAAGTCTTGCTTAGCAAGTCAAAGTAGTAGTTCAGTTGTTATCAGCCTATCAATGCTGGCCGGAGCTCAGAGATATATAAAATTCTCACATGATATGTCCATCAAAAATGACTTCAAAAAAACATCCACCAAATTTCTTGAAACATCAAATAATAAATTTGTGTTTACATCAAAAATAATAAAATAACAATAATAAACATAATAATAATAAAATAATATAATAACATTACATATTCATTCAGAAATAATCAACCTACATATTTAGATACTTTGCTCAACCATTAGGTACCAGCCATAAGAAGATTATGGTCCTGGGACACCTGGGTGGCTCAGTCGGTTAAGCGTCTGCCTTCGGCTCAGGTCATGATCCCAGGGTCCTGGGATCGAGTTCCCCATCGGGCTCCCCGCTCCGCGGGGAGCCTGCTTCTCCCTCTCTGTCTGTCATGAATAAATAAATAAAATCTTTAAAAAAAAAAAAAGAAGAAGAAGATTATGGTCCTGTTGCTACCGTGTTGTTATATGAAGAACATAGCTCATTTTTTGTTCCCTGTACTATGTCCAAAGTGATTCTTGCGCTGATTCATGTTACTAAACAAATGATATCATCTAGAATCTACAACAGAGTGTTCTTTAGTGAGAAGGAGGTAAAAGAGATGGGAGGGGAAATAGCATTAGCCAGTTGTTCCTACTGAATCCAAAATCCTGGGTATCTAGGACTCAAGACAGGCAGTCAACGGGACTTAATGCAATATCTGGAAGGTCTTTGTATATAGTTGGCATTCAAGATAGTCATCAGCTGATATTAGTGCCTCAGTCATGAGGACACTGGGATTTAGAGGCAAGAAATCCAGACTCTGCAGAGGATGAGGTACCAGAAGGAATTTGGTTTGGGGGAAGCTGGGGAAAGGAGAAACTGTAAGGGGACTCAGGAAGATACAAGGATTTATTTCAAGGGAATGAGTTAAGATTCTCTTGCGCAGGACTACTTCTGGGTATATGGCCCAGTTTGAGTCACTTGGTATCAGTGTGTCAGCACCATTCCGGTGGCCCAATTTCACATGATTGCAAGGGGCAAGGTGCCTGCTGGCCAGTGGGGCCATATAGTTACCATCTGTCCTCTTGAAACTGGAGCCATTCATGGGCTTCCAAGGTGACTCCAAAGATACAGATACCAGAGCTCTTTGGGGCACCTGGCCAACCCCTCCGGTTGGGGGTCTTTTGGGGGGTATGGTGTTGGAAAGTGCCCCAACTTATAGAAATGGGGACTAGGATCCACACAAATCGTGGGCTAGCCTTGAGTCCCATGCACCGGATGGGGACTAGAAAATTTTGAGGAAGGTGCTACAAAGAAAGAGGAAGTGTGGGGCCCAGCTTCCCAGCTTTGCTTGCCCAGGTGCAAGGATGGTACTTAACTTAGGTCAGAGTGGAGTCAACAGCACCTGTATATTAACTTATTTAGTCAGAGTAACTGTCTGGAAAGGGATTGGCCTAGAGAAGGGATGACCCTAGTTTTAGCAGTTAAACGCTCGTAGTTATGACAGTTAAGCCTGTTGGTGCTTAGGAGTTGCAACTAACCTTGACCAATGGTTCTCGATGCTAGCTACACAGTAAAATTAACTGAGAAACTTTAAAACATAACAACACACATACACACACACACACAGAAGTGCTTGGACCCTCAGACCAATTAAATCAGAGTCTAAAGGGGTGATGGACTGATATCATGATTAAAAAAAAATCTTCCCTGGTGGTTCATTGTACAGCCAGAATTGAAACTCACTGCTCCAGAAGTTCCTCACCCATCACCCATTTCTCTGGTGATGGCATTCTTTATTGCCACTTGATTCCTGGGAATTCACTTGGTAGTTTCTGAGCACAGATAACTGTGTTCTCCAGCCAAGTCTGGATTATCTACAATTAGGGAACCCTCACTTGCTCTTTACTTCTATCGGCCACAGATGTCGTAGATCTTAGCTCAGTCCTTCCCCAAACTCTGACTTCAGGCTGGTGCTTTCTGTTACCTGCTGTTTCTGTTTTGCATGCACTCTATTGCACACCGTCATTCAGTCAATATTGAGCTGTAAGCCTCAGTATTCTTGGAATCACATGAATGAGTTGTTTGACCTTGAGACCCTTCAATCTTACGTGTTTGCTGAAAGTGCTCTGTGAGCTCTACTTATTTTTTAACCATAAAGTAAATAAAAAGTAATTGATTTAGAGATTTTGGAGATGCCTTAGAATGTCTCTTTAAAATAACAAGGAAGTGGGCGCCTGGGTGGCTCAGTTGGTTGAGCGACTGCCTTCGGCTCAGGTCATGATCCTGGAGTCCCGGAATCGAGTCCCGCATCAGGCTCCCTGCTCTGTGGGGAGTCTGCTTCTCCCTCTGACCCTCCCCTCTCTCATGTGCTCTCTCTCTCATTCTCTCTGTCTCAAATAAATAAATAAAATATTTAAAAAAAAAAACAACTTTGAAATAACAAGGAAAACGCTAGCCCCGGACTTAATATCAGCCCTTTCTAAAAGCTTATCTATGCACTTAAGCAAATGTCCCAAGCATTTGTGAGTATTCCTCCCCAGGGCAAGGGAAGTCCACCATACACAAAAAGCTCT
>NC_138373.1:116619828-116662785 GCF_054177405.1 Leptonychotes weddellii | reverse complement strand
TTTCTTTCTTTCTTTCTTTCTTTCTTTCTTTCTTTCTTTCTTTCTTTCCTTTCTCTCTCCTTCCTTCCTTCCTTCCTTTTCTCTTCTTTCTTTCTTTCTTTCTTTCTTTCTTTCTTTCTTTCTTTCTTTCTTTCTTTCTTTCTTTCTTTCTTCTTTCTCTCTCTCTCTCTCTTTCTTTGCCTTAAATGGCTTCAAGGTGCTCCTACTGAAGGAAAATAGATGAAACAAGCAAGTTACCAGAATACTTTTTAGCCCTACAAATCTGATTTGTATTTGCTGCTTAATTAGGAGTAACTACTTCATTTTACAAAATCCTTCCTCAGCAAAGTGTCTATCTACCAGCTTTCTAAGTTCTCTCTTAAAGATGCTAGCTTGGGAAGCCAACAGCATTTATGTGTGGCCTTCCTGTGATTTTTTTTTTTTTTTTTAAGATTTTGTTTGTTTATTTGATAGAGAGAGACACAGCGAGAGAGGGAACACAAGCAGGGGGAGTGGGAGAGGGAGAAGCAGGCTTCCCGCTGAGCAGGGAGACCGATGCTGGGCTCGATTCCAGGACCCTGGGATCATGACCTGAGCCGAAGGCAGACGCTTAACGACTGAGCCACCCAGGCGCCACCCTTCCTTTGATATTTATAAAAGTCACTCAGAAAAGCTGACAACATCTTAATAATAATTTTTATGTGTAAAATACCTTTATATCCTTTATCTCTTTGGAGCCTGATATCAACCTGGTGAGGGGCAAGGCATATATGTCTAGTCCCATTTCCTTTTCTTTTCTTTCTTTCTTTTTTTTTAAATTTAAAACTCTCATTTATTAGTGTACCACTCAATCTTTTTTTTAAAGATATTATGTATTTGAGAGAGAGAGAGTAAGGGGAGGGGCAGAGGGAGAGGGAAGGGCAGAGGGAGAAGCAGACTCCCCACTGAGCACAGAGCCTGATGCGGGGTTTGATCTCAGGACCCTGAGATCATGACCTGAGCTGAAGTCAGATGCTTAACCAAATGAGCCACCCAGGTGCCCCAACCACTCAATCTTAAAGAAAAAAAAAAAAAAGCAGCTCCAAAGATAGTCTTCTACCATTCTTTAAAAAAGGAATCTGTTTCTTTTAACTTTATACCCACCCCACACCCCATTTTCAAAACATATCATTTAACTATCTTGGTCATGGACATTTCCAATATGAGATTTTATATTTTGTTCCCATAGCTTCTGGCTATCAGAAAAACCATGCTTTCCTTCACTGAAGGAGTTTGGTCCTGCTGATGTTCGTATATCCCTTCCAGTATTCTTCATCCTCATCTTTGCTTCTGGAGGCATTTCCTCTGGTTCACTATCTTCATCTTCATTAAAAGCTGCTGCTACTGACAGGGTTTTGGGGCAAGAGTTGGAACAGTTTCTTTTGGCTTACTTGATCCAAGTTTGGTGGTTATGGCTGAGGCTTTCTTTGTCGTCTACCTATAGCAAATCCAAACTTGGAGATCTTTGTAGGCTTTCTTGGGAGGTCTGCAGCTTTTTCTTCAATGGATCGCTTCTCAGTGCTGTGACTGGAACTTCCCCCTCCATTACTCTGGTGGCTCTAGCTTGCTGTGGCTTCCTAGGCTTCTCCTCTCCCACCATTTTCCCTGCCGTGGCCTCCCCTGCAGCCACACCAAGCCCCGTTTCCTTTTTCTGTTTTACAACCAGAGGACAGAGATTCAGATGGTTTACATGGCCCTGTGGAAAACACACAAGTCAGAATCAGAACTCAATTCCAGGGTGTTGGGATTCACAAGTCTGGTGCCTCCTCACTATTGAACTGTGAAAATGTCAACCCCCCACGTTCATTACTGAGTACTGTATTAGTCTGGGTTCTCCAGAGAGAAACAGAACCAATAGGAGATTATATATATGATTTATTATAAGGAATTGGCTCCTCTGGTTATGGAGGCTGAGAAGTCCCAAGATTGTGGTTGGCAAGCTGAAGACCCAGGAGGGCCAATGGTGCAGTTCCAGCCTGAATCCAAAGACCTGAGAACCAAGAGGCTGATGGTGCAATTTTCATTCTGTGAGAAGACCAGCATCCCAGCCTGAAGACAGTCAGGCAGAGAATAAATTCTCCCTTACTCCACCTTCTGTTCTATTCAGGCCTTCAACAGATTGGATGAGACCCACCCACACTGGGGAAGGCAAGTTGCTTTGCTCATTCTACCAATTCAAATATTAATCTCATTCAGAAATACCCTCACAGACATACCCAGAATAATATTTAACCAAATATCTGGGCAGCCCATGGCCCAGTCAAGTTGACACATTCAATTAGCCATCACGAGTACCCACTTAATTGTGTGTACATCTCAGCGCTAGACATTCCTGGAACTGTCCCCTTTCTTGTGTCACTGCCTGAGAGTCAGAAACCCAACTTGCCCTTTCAGATCTCACCTGAACTGGCTGTGGTGGACAAGTCATTTCATCTCCATTGTTCTAGGTTTTCTCAACTGTAAAATAACAAGGGTCAGATTTAGATGACTTTGTAGGACACTTCCAGCTTGAAAAGGGTGTTTCTGTGATTCTATAATTGGATTCTAGGAAAGATTTTAAAAAATGATTTGACTTCTGTTTCATTCAAAGCTGTGTCCTGGGTCCAACAAACACATGAATATTACAGGTACTTACTCATCAAATAAAATCAACATGGAGGTGATAATGCTGTATCTGTACACAGAAATGTGAGAGTCTATTATGTGGTCAGCTTTAGACTGACTACCACGGTAGATATAGATATAATTTGTAATACCATCCTCGCACCAAGGACCTTACCATCTGCTGTTGAAAAGGTTAGCACAGAAGAAATCCTGGTATGAATTAGAGTGAGGTATAGCCTACAGGAACCATTACCAAAGAGAGTGGGAAGTCAGTGAGTCAGGCTTCCCCTAAAGAAGGAATTAGGACTTGGGCTGGGTTTAAAAAACAAAACAAAACAAATAAAAACATAGGAACAATTTGAATAAACAGAGGCAAAAGAGGAGGACTTGCCAGGCTAGGGAAAACCCAGGCAAGAATAAGCAAGGATCATTTGTATGAGAATGAACGGACCCGGCAGACATGTTTGGATAGGAGATTGCCAAGAGAAAAAGGCAAAATAAAAATAGTATTTTTTTCAGGTATCACCTGACAGCAATGGGAGGATGGAGTGAAGGGTTCTCAGAAACTAGCTCCCTTTTACTGAGTGCCTACTATGTGCCAGGCTCTGTGATAGAATTTTATATATACATATATTTTTTTAAAGATTTTATTTATTTATTTGACAGAGAGAGTCAAAGCGAGAGAAGGAACACAAGCAGGGGGAGTGGGAGAAGGAGAAGCAGGCTTCCCGCGGAGCAGGGAGCCTGATGAGGGACTTGATCCCATGACCCTGGGACCATGACCTGAGCCGAAGGCAGACGCTTAACGACTGAGCCACCCAGGCGCCCAAGAATTTTATATATGTTATCTGGAATATTTGCAACAGTCTACCAAGTAGGCTTTCTTATCTCTTCATTTTACAGATAGGGAAATTCAAGGTCAAAGAGATTAAGAGTCCAAGGCAATCCTGCTGATAGGCTCAGTAAAAATTCCAACCCAGTTTGAGCTGACTTCGTAATAACCCCTTATTCCACATCGCACACTGGCCCCTTCCCAAACCAGAAACTGCTGCCAGTTTCAACAAATCAACCAAAATGTGATCATTTGGTGGGTTTTGCCATTGTGGCAGCTAGTTACCCAACAATTGATTATCTTGCCTGGCAGTGATCTCATTTAGTTGCTATGAATGTTTAACTCAGTCAGCCACTTGGTGGTCTGTCTTAAGGACAGTGATCCAGTGTGTGGCAGGCCATGTGACTGAGGGCAGGAAGGCAATCAGACTGGTAAGTGCTCTCCTATTGACTCCCAGAGGCAAACTGCAGAGGCAGGTCCTGTGAGGAGCTGCTGTAACCACAAACCAAGGGCAGTCCTTTATTTGTGCCTAATGTGGAAAAATCGTTCATCACGCACCAGTCATTTCAGTAACACCTGCACATTCCTGGCCTTTGAGCACAAATTAAAAACCAAATTTGAATTCAGACATTGAAGTTAAATGAAAGGCTCTACAATCGTACAGAAGATCGGAGGGAGAGCCAGAAGTAGAAGGTATAGTTTATGATCCCCACATGTCTTTTGTTAGTTTCCCGAAGAAATTAGAAGAGAGATGGTAGTATGTTTGGTGGGAGAGGCAGGGTTCCTAGTTCTGTACAAAAAAATTATTCAATTATATTATAAAGACAAATCATTGTACCAATCCTAGTTCCAAAAAACCTGTCTTTCTTTTTTTAAAAACAGAGAGAGAGGGACACCTGGGTGGCTCAGTCAGTTAAGTGTCTGCCTTCGGCTCAGGTCATGATCTCAGGGTCGTGGGATCAAGTCCCATATCAGGCTCCCTGCTCAGCGGGAAGCCTCCTTCTGCCTCTCCCTCTGCCGCTCCCCCTGCTGTGCTCTCTCTCTGAAAAATAAATAAAATATTAAAAAAAAAAAAATAGAGAGACATTCGGTACCCTGTGCCCCACACCACTGATGCAGTTCAACCCAGACATAAACAGTCTGATGACGTCACTGCTGCACATCCAGCTAGTTTCTCTATTGAGACCTTCCAAGGTGTTAATTGCAGTTGTGAATTAATCATTATTCTAACTGAGCCAGACTTGTATTTTCCTCTTGAAACTTGTCATTATTAAGTTTGCTTGAATTGGCTAATGCACCATCAGTGCAAATTATCATTCCACAATACACTACTAAACATGTACAATTGTTTTTATTATGCGTGGAATTTTATATGTGGAAAAGTCATCATTATTCTAAAATTCTATTTTCATGCCTTTCTTACTGTTCACTTCATGAGGTCAGGATTTTTTTTTTTTTTAAAGATTTTATTTATTTATTTGAGAGAGAGAGAATGAGAGAGCACATGAGAGGGGGGAGGGTCAGAGGGAGAAGCAGGCTCCCCGCCGAGCAGGGAGCCCGATGCGGGACTCGACCCCGGGACTCCAGGACCACGACCTGAGCCGAAGGCAGTCGCCCAACCAACTGAGCCACCCAGGCGCCCCCATGAGGTCAGGATTTTTATCAGGATCTCCTTTTCTTTCACACTTTGAAATCTAAAAGGAAAGCCACAATGGTTTCAGTCTTTTCAGAAAGTGACCTATTTCAGAAAAGAATATCAATAAATATTTTGTAGGAGTGCTTTTCAAATGTAATATCTCTTTTCTGCTCTTATGTACATTAACAAAGTTTTTATAGCATTCTCACCAGGATAAAAATAATTCAGCAAAACTGGTCATTAATCTATCAAGATGACCATGTGGGGCGCCTGGGTGGCTCAGTCGTTAAGCGTCTGCCTTCGGCTCAGGTCATGATCCCAGTGTCCTGGGATCGAGCCCCGCATCGGGCTCTCTGCTCGGTGGGAAGCCTGCTTCCTCCTCTCCCTCTGCCCCTGCTTGTGTTCCCTCTCTCGCTGTGTTTCTCTCTCTGTCAAATAAATAAATAAAATCTTAAAAAAAAAAAAAAAAGATGACCGTGTATAACTTCCCTATTTTCCATAAGTTTCCATTGCTGAAGTAAGGTTTTGTTTTGTTTTGTTTTGGGGGATTTTTTTAAGGGAACTAAGGGCTTTTAATGAAAGTGCCTCATCAAGAATAGCTAGAGGAAAGCTGCTCCTTTATTTTGGGAACCAGGGACTCGTAGGGGTCTAACTAGGAGAAGGTTTAGCATTTCGCACGGAATCCTGCACTGGGGTGGATCAGGCCCTGGGGATACTGATCTGGTCACACCTACTAATGGTGGAGGTCCTAACTGGCAAGCTTAGGTGTTCTCTGGGTTCTAGTCTGGACCTGGGGCTGGAAAGGAGAGGACCAAGGTACAGAGATTGGAACCAGTTTGATGCATAGCAGGTGTCAACTTTTTCAAAAAGGTAAAATCCAAAAAGAGTCAGAAATCCAGGCATGAGTCAGCAACTAGCTGACTTATCAATGAGCCACCAACTTGGGATTCAAGGATAAGCTCTGTCCTTGGAATATTCTGTCTTCAAGCCAGGCTCCAGGCCCAGGAAGGGATGGAGTATCAGCAGAATATTCTAGAACTTTTGCTCAGTGCACTTGTAGAACTCTCTACCCCCTATTGTACTCACTCCCACTGTGAATACTAGTTTAATGCCTTCCCCATAAGCTCCATGAAGGGAGAGACGCAGCGTGTAGTGTTTACCCCAGTATCCAGCTCTGTGTGTGGTTTTCACCACTTCAGGTCAGGCTATTATCAGCTCTTACCCAGATCGTGGCAACAGCCTCCAGACTAGTCTCTCCACTTCTACTCTTTCATCTGTCCAATATATTCTTCACACAAAACCTGGTGTGTCTTTCAAAATGCGGATCTGGTTTTGCTATCAGCCTTCTTATAACCCTTCAGTGATTCCCCATTGTCCTCAGGATAGAGCCCAAATCCCAAACATGGTCTCCAAGCCAACCAGCTACCCTGGCTTTTTTCAGTTCTTCATGCTGCACTCTTTGCCACCTCCTCCCCAGGCGCCCCTTCATCTACCTAATTCCTTCTCGTCCTTCAATGCTCTGCCTGGCGAACATTTCCTGGAGAAATCCTTCCTTGAAACCTTAGTCTCCCTGGTATTCTCTCCAGTGGTGCTTCCTTTTCATAGCCCTTTCCCAAGCGTGTGACTCATTCATCATCATTTTTGATTAAAGTCTGTTTCTCTGATTTGACTTGTAAATTTCATGAGTGCGGGGCGTGGGGGGGAATGTACCCATTTTGTTCAGTCCAGAACATAGTAGGAACCCTAAGTTTATGTTGAGTTAGCTCATGAACACTTCTTAGGTATTATGTAAAGTATCATGAATACTTAGGTACTAAGTCCAGTAATGAAAACTGGAGCTAGGAGTGGGCTGACGAGTGGAGGGCTGGGGAAGATGGAATTGGAGCAGCTCCACACAAACCCACCAAGAGGTGGTCTAGAGGGGCATAAGTACCTCCTGCCTCAGCTCAAGGGGCCTCACTGAACTCTCCCAGCAATGCTGAACTTCAGTATAGATGAATAAATTACACTTTCCCAAGATCACATAGCTGGTCTAGGGGAGACCCAAGACTCCCAACAGGCTTTGTTCAGGTGTCCCCTTTCACACCAAGGAGCTACTTTTCTCTTTCATAAGAACAATCAGGCAGCAGATAAATAATTACTAAGGTGCCTGCCAGGGACTTCTGTCTTACTTCTCTCTCTCTCATTCTCCGTAACAACAGCATCTGCATTACTCGGTTATTCTTCAGTCATGCCTAGCTTGGGACCTGATGATGATGGATATTACCTAGAGGTTTGTGCGGAACATCTGAATCCCAGGCTTTGCCGGTGGTGACTGTCTTCTGCCGAGTGCTGTGGGCCCTGGCATGGCCGGGAGGCTGACGGAGCTACTCAGGAAGCCGGATGGGAGCTAGGTCATGCTGCGCAGGCCCCCGTGGCAGAGCAAGCAACAAGCAGGTGGAACATGGACGTTCCTGTCTCGGGAAAGGCTTGGACGGCAGCGAAGAGGCAGGCTCAGAAAGAAGTACAGAGGCAGTCTGCGCAGCAGAGGCTCAAGTGACATCCTCACCCTGGGTGGACAACCACGGCGGCCATGTTTCCACATAGACGAGGGACTCCCGCAGGAGAAAGGCACACTCCATCTTTCCACTTGCTTCAGTATGAAAGCTTTTTTGTGAGAGGAAATCTGCGGTGTGAAGGGGAATGCTTCCCTGCCTGGGTGTACTATAAGCTGCTAAAGGTATTTCAAGGGACTGAAGACATTACCTACCTGCTCTGTGTACAGTTGTGTTTCTGTTGATTAAAGGGCTTGCCCTGGGTATCCTTTTTGGTTTGCTTCATTGATTTCCGACCTTGATTTCAAATCATTTTGTAAAGACAGAATTCACACTTACTGAGAAAATCTTTGTTTTTGGAAGCAATTTTTCTGGAGCCAGTTGGAAATGGTAAAATCCTGTCTCTGCTTCACTTCCACAACATTAGAAATATAGTTTATACGATGAAGGACTCAGAAAATGATGCTTGTTACCTTTTCAAAATTCACCTAGAATTCTTACTTCTAGCTGTTTATACAAAAATGGGTTTCTATACATTTGTCCTCTTTCAAACAATTGCAAAAGCTTTATTTCAAATATCTTTGCTAATTTCTTCCTTTACTTACAAGGTTTTATACCAAGTGACCCCAGTCAAATGGACATCTTCAATGAGAAAGGAAGATGGCTATAGGAAGATGAAAACAAACTGTCCCTTAATTTAGACTGTGGAATGTTCTTCATGTGTCCTTGGCAATCTCTAGTGAGTTCCGTTTTTATATCTAGATGGGCAATATCTGCAGCCATACGTGAATGTGTTTAGAATCAACCTTTGAAATGTTGAGCCACTGACTATTTTAAATACTAAATCAATCACATGTCTGAGCCATTTTAGAAATGAAGGTTACATAACACACTTAGATTTCCACACTATATTTTTGGAAGCTATTATAAACTTAAGATATGCTTTAAATAAGGCATTATATTTATTATTAATTTCAAGCCCTCTTTCCCCTTTGTTATGTACACTCTTGAAGCAGGGAAGGTGCAAACATAACATCAGTTCACTGATTTGGGGTTTCTATTCGTGAAATGAAAGGTTGCACTTTCTCACTATCGTTCCAATTGTTTGACCTGACAGGTATTGTTTAAATAAGGGTCATAGGATTTCAGCGTTTGCAAGGCCCTTCTGGAATTTGTCTGGACAGCATAGGTGCCCTTAATTCTCAGGAACTTGGCCTTGGGCATCAGCAAAAGGCTCTTAGCCCTGGGGATGGGAGCTCTTCACGTCTCCCTCTGAACTTGCTTCCTGTGTCATTTTGCAAACCCCAGACTTCAGTTGTTCTCATTCTTGTCTCTAGGACTTGAAGCTTTATTTAGGTCCTTCTTGGCTTCCTAGCAGGCCTCTCGTGAATGTGTATTCCATTCCTCTTTGCTTTTTCCAGCTTCAGCCTTATGCCTAATTGTGGCTCCCTTTGGCTCCATGCCAGACTGGCTTCAGGCCAGTCTGACCCACCTTGGGAGGGAAGAGACAAAATTTATTTTCCAGTGTGAAACATACCCATCGTCTGATCTGTAAATGTTTTGATACTGTTTTATTCATTCAACGGATATTTATTGAGCAACTCACTCCACCAGGCCAGTGCTGGGAGCTCAGTGAAGTGTATAAAACTATCAGGGTCTCTGTCATCACCCAGCTCACTGACTAGTGGGGGAGACAGACATTAATGGAAAAGTCACACAAATACATACATAAATAATTACAGACTGAGAGAAAGAATGGTATAGGATGCTTTGGAATTGTGTCAAGGTGACTTGATCTGTAAAGGAACGGGGAGGAGAAAAGGCAACGGAATGATCTTTTTTAGACACAGTCCTGTTTTGCAGCTTAATCCAGATATTTTCATTCCTGGCTGCATCTAGAATCTCCTGTGCGGCTTTAATAAATGCCCAAGCTTGGGCTTGGGTTTTATTTATTTAAGTAATCTCAACACCCAATGTGGGGCTCGAACTCATGACTCCAAGTTCAAGCGTCACACGTTCCTCCAACTGAAACAGACAGGAGCCCCTCACCCTCAGAGATTCTGATGTAATTGGCCTGGGCATCAATATTTTCTGCAAAGCTTTCAATGTGATTCTAAAATGCAGCAGGTTTAAGAGCTTACTCTTTTAAACCTACGTGTTGATGGTTTCAATGTCCTACACTTTTTCTCTGATGTTCAAATGCAAATCATCTATATGAAAAAAGACCTAACTTGGGGTGCCTGGGTGGCTCAGTCGGTTAAGCATCCAGCTCTTGGTTTCAGTTCAGGTCATGATCTCAGGGTCCTGGGATCAAGCCCCGTGTCCAGCTCCTTGCTCAACAGGGAGTCTGCTTGAGGATTCTCTCCCTCTTCCTCTGCCCCTCCCCCTCCACTCTCTCTCTCTTTAAAATAAATAAATCTTTAAAAAACAAAAATAAAATAGACATCACTGAAAGTTTCAAATAAAGTTGGAAAGGGGTGCCTGGGTGGCTCAGTCGGTTAAGCGGCTGCCTTCGGCTCAGGTCATGATCCCAGGGTCCTGGGATCGAGCCCCGCGTCGGACTCCCTGGTCAGCAGAGAGCCTGCTTCTCCCTCTCCCTCTGCCTGCTGCTCTGCCTACTTGTGCTCTCTATCTCTCTGTCAAATAAATACACAAAAAATATCTTTAAAAAAAAAAAGTTGGAAACAATACTTGTCATTCCTTACTCATTTGGAATAACTGCCAGCAAATACCCTACAAGATACACTTTTGTGATCTTTAAAATGTTTTTTCTTTTGAAAGTAACATGAGCATATTATTAACAATTTGTGAAAGAAGGAAGAAGAGAATAAAAAGGGAAGCACACTCATAAACTCACTATCCGGGGCGCCTGGATGGCTCTGTTGGTTGAGTACCCGATTTGTGGTTTCCACTCAGGCCATGATCTCGGGGTTGTGAGATCGAGCCCCAAGTCGGGCTCTGCACTCAGTGGGGAGTCTGCTAGAGATTCTCTCTCTCTCTCCCCCACTCTCTAAAATGAATAAATAAATCTTAAAAAAAAAATAAACTCACTGTCCTACTGCAGGCACTTTAAGAATTGTGGTGTATTTTCTTCTCCTCTCCCCCATGGATCTGTACAATCTGACAATATTTTTTTATAAAGTAGGCTCTACACCCACTGTGGGGCTTGAACTCACAACTCTGAGATCAAGAGTCACATGTTCTACCAACTAAGCCAGCCAGGCACCCCTATATAGACAATAAATTAAATGATGACTTAAAACCTACAAATAGTTTCAATATAAATTATATTATATATATATTTTTTAAGATTTTATTTATTTATTTGACAGAGGGAGAGAGAGAGAGATTGAGAGAGCACAAGCAGGGGGAGTGGCAAGTAGAGGGAGAAGCAGGCTCCCTGCTGAGCAGGGAGCCTGATGTGGGGCTCGATCCCAGGTCCCTGGGATCATGACCTGAGCTGAAGGCAGACGCCTAATGACTGAGACACCCAGGCGTCCCTAAATTATATTTTATATAATACATATAATACAAATTATGTTTATTGGACCATGAAAAATTGAATCCTGTGACTCCCTCTTCTAGCCACCTCAACATAGATTCCTATCCTTACCTCTTGGTCCTGCATTGCTCTCTGGCTCGAAGGAGTAAGACTTGGTTTGGCCAACATCACAGTGATCTCCTAACTGCCTCCTACCCCATGGGGCTAATCTTCAGCCTTATTGAACTGGTCTCTGTAGCATTTGGCACAGTGGAACACTCCTCCCTACTTGAAACCCTTGTCCTTTGATTTGTAGAACACCACTTCCTCCCTCCCACCCTCCCCATTTTTCTTCCTGTTTCTCTGAAAACTCTTCATAGTTTCCTTTATGGTTCTTCTCTCTGGTCCTAGATGTTGGGGTTCCCCAGGGTTCCATCTCTGGCCCCTTCTTTTCTCATTCTATCCTTCCTGGGATTTCCTCCAAGCCCAAAGCCTCAGCTACTATTTATGTGCTGATAACTACCTTGGGGGAGGCCTGATATACTGAAACCTCCAAAAGGCCAATGGTATGGCAAGAAATAAGATGCAGAAGTCCGTTGCTAGGGTGCAGCAAGAAGATTCTTCATATGGAGACAAGCTGGACATTCGAAAAATGACCTGTCTTCCCCTCTCTTCACCATCCCCTACCCCAAGCCTTGCCTAAAATAGAATAAAAGACAGCAGAGTGAGCCCCATGATTCTGCTTCTCTTGACCCACAGATTCCTCACACCTAGGGACTGTTGGGACCAGAACTCTGCCTAGGGGGCCGTGTCCACTCACATGTCCCTGGGTGTATATCCTTTGCAGTGTTTGTTTGGAAATAAAATAGAGTAAAAAGTAGCATTTTTTGAGTCCCCAGTCATCATTCTCATAAGTTCTGGAAATTGGACTGGCCTCGGTGGCCTGCCTACATCACTCTCAATTTACAGTTCCAGTCCAAGCCTCTCATAGAACTGGCTCACACCACTACCCACCAACCATATTCACCCAGCGGCCCATGTGCCCCAAATGGGATCTCCCTTCCATCTTCTTGCAAAAGCCCTCCTGGGTTAGATGCCTTAACTCAGTGGTTGGCAGTGCCAGGTTGCTCGTGTCAGAAATCTGACAACCTGTTCACTCCCCTCCATACCTGTATCCACTCACAGGTGATTCCATGTCATAAATACCTTCACGACTGCACTCCTGCCCTTCTGTGCCCACTGTCACAGCTTGATCCAGGCTTCCAGAAACTGTTATGGCTTAAGTGTGGCACCAGTAGCCCTCTTTGATTTGAAAAATAGAACTAGATAGAACTAGAAAATGAGATAACTTCATTCCATTATTAAGGAAATGTACTTAGTTATAAAGATTACAGTTATGTTTCTGAAAATGGAAAAGGTGATATAAAAAAAGTTGCCATTGATTTTTACTGCCTGACCTACTACAGATTTATTATTTTTAAAATGGCGATTATCTTACTTTTCCCAGATAATCAAGAAATTGAAGAATTTTTTTGTTGGCTCATTTTCCTCTTAAAACTAGATCGTCACTATCCACAACTTGAACTATATCAATCATATATTCTCCAAAAACTTTTTTCTTTGTTTGAGTCTCCCAGAGAACTGGAGACCAAGGAAGCAAGTTCGGTTATCTTACATAGGAACACAATAAACTGAAAGGTAGAGGTATATTATGGGGCAGGATGGTGCATGTTGGGGACCAGGAATGTAAAGATCGCGGCCCCACAACATGCAAAGCTAGTACCAATATTTAAACAGCTTTAGGTGGGTTGAAAACTCTCCTAAATATCCTTTTTCTATATTTTCTCCTATTTCTAAATATAAATTATCATTAGCAAGTAATTATGGTGAATAATAACACTGTCATGTAATTTCCTGCCAGCTAAGGCCTGGCACAGTCAAAGCATGCTGAACTCGAGAATGTGCAATTTTAGCATTGAACAATTAAACTCAGAGAAGATGGGAGTAGAGGTTACCGTGGCAACCTGGTCCCACAACCCTGTGTGTGGCCATATTGTTCCAATGTTTGAGCCACAAAGGCTGGTTTTTATGATTTAGAATACAGGCAATGTTTGGGTACAGACAGGGAGTTTCCCTTGTGCACGCTTAGAAAGGACAGGTACTTTGGAATCTGCAGAAGAGGATTATATGATTTTCAGCAAAGTGACACTGAATTAGTGAAAATAATTAGTAGTTGTTAATTACAGTGTGTAATTTTAAACTATGCCATAAAAATAATGGAATTATTGGTTCTGTAAAAATAATTGCATTGAAATTTAATAATTAAGTATAATTGTATAACTAGTATAACTAATTCCTTCAGTAATACTGATTAAATCCTAATTTTTGCCAACCCTGCTGTAGGTGCTGGCATTCAGCGAACAAAATAGGGGAAACAATAGACAGCAAATAATTTATGGTATCGGGTGTGTTAGAATGTTGTAAGGAGTACGAGGACAGAGTAAAGCAGGGCAGGTGGATTGGGAATGCTGGGGAGAGGAGGGGTGTGGTATGACAGTTTTAAATCGGGTTCTCAAGGAAGGCCTCATGGAGAAGACGTCATCTGAAGAGACTCAAAAAGGTGGAGGGGGTGAGCCATGCAGACATGTGGGGAAGAACATTGCAGGCGGAAGGGATGCCAGTGCAAAGACTGTGAGGTAGAGGCTATGCTTGCTATGTTCAAGGAGCAGTAAAAAAATGGAATAGAGTGAGTGAGAGGGAGAAAAATAAAAGGTGAGATCACTAGTAACTGGGCAAGATCCTGTAGGGCTTGGTAGGTCACTGAAAGTATTTTGGCTTTCATTCAGAGAGAAATAGGCAGCCACTAAAAGATTTTGAGCAAGGAGTGACATGACCAGTTAGGAGCCAATAGCAACAAGTAAGGGAGGAAATCATGGTGACCAGGGAGGTAGTAATGAAACTAGGAAGAAGCAGTCAGATTCTGGATATATTTTGAAAGTGGATACAATAGGATTTCCTGATGGATTAGATGTGGGGCATGAAAGAAAGGAGAGTCAAAGATGACCACAGACTTTGAGGCCTAAATGGCTAGGAATAATGGAATCACCATCATTTGAGATGGGGAACACTGTGGATGGAGTGGGTTTGGTGGTGAAGATGGGTTGGAGTGGGAGAGCAGAACAATGACATCTATTAGACATACAAGTAGGAAAAGAGAAGGCAGTTGGGTATACAAGTCCAGAGCTGAGGGGAGAGGCCTGGCTGGAAGCGTACAATTGGGAGTCAGAGGGCAAATAAAGTCACAAGATCAGATGAGACAACCAAGGGACGGAGAAGAGCTGATGGAGCCCTAGGACACCATTAAGATGTTGAGAAGAAAAGATGGGACCAGCAAGAGACTAGGGGGAAGCCAGAGAGATAAAAGCAAAACCAAGTGAGTTCAGGGTTCTAGAAACCAAATGAGGAAAGCGTTTCCAAGAAGAGGTCTTTGGTACCCTTGACTCATCAGAGTGATGAAAGTGAAGCCTGATTGGAGTGGATACAAGAGAATAGCAGGCAAGGAATCAGAGGCAACCTGCAGACAGCTCTTTTGGGGAGTGTTTTTGTTTTTTTTTTTTTGGAAGGTCAGCTAGAGGGAAGTGTGCTCATGAGATTTTTATTTTAATTTTATTTTTTATTTTTAAATTTTAGATAGGAGATTTAGATGGATAAAAACAGGGACGCCTGGGTGGTTCAGTTGTTTGAGTGTCCGACTCTTGATTTCGGTTCAGGTCCTGATCTCAGGGTGGTAAGACGGAGCCCTGTGGCAGGCTCGCGCTCAGCAGGGAGTCTCTTGTCCCTCTCCCTCTGCTCCTCCCCCCCATCTCTCTCTCAATCTCTAAAATTAAAAAAATTTTAGAAGATGGATAAAAATATAGCGTGCTTTTATACTATGTGTATATAAAGTTACTATTTTATATTCCTGATTATTTTATATTGAAATTTATCTTCCGGACATTATAGACCTTATTTCCTAACACCTCCAATTGGCTAAGCCTTTATCCTTCACTTGGGATATTGATCCTTTCCTGAATACATGAGTGTTTTATTCAGCCTGGATAACATGGGCAGTCTTTCAATCTGGAATTTCTCACCAACATGGAGTCTGAATGCCCCCAGGCTTTCTAATACGTCCAGTGAGTCACTCCAGCATGAGTCCATCTGTAATATTCTCAGTCTCTGTTCCTAGTGATGCTGAAGGAAGACACAAAAATGCAGGCGTGACCTGCCATTCACCCATCACATCCAGCCCCAGCCAGGCCTTTGGCACTGGGCTGCATTTCCCATATCTCTTGTTAGTTACCTATTGAATCGATCCTAGGAACTGTTTTAGTCTAGGCCAAATGGGAGCATTTGCAGGCCGTGTGTCGCCAGGAAGCTCTACCCTCCTTGCCAGAGGACAGGACGGTTGTCAAATCCTGCAACGTCCCTGCGGCCCAACAGGGAGGCAGAGCTCACAGGCAGCGAAAGAGGGATGTGCTTTCACACAACAGCAGCATGGCATTGGCAGGAAGACACAGTGGAGCAATGCAAATCTCTTTAGAAATCTGTTCAGTGTGACGATGCGCTTGAAGGGTGAGCTCTGAGAAATCACAAGCAGAAACTGAGAATCCCGTTCTGTGCGCACAAACCCCCTGTTGCTGACAGGGAGAGAGGGAGGCCCTGGGCAGGGGTGGGGGTGGAGTAGATGGTGTTCAATCTGGTTAAAGAGAGAAGAGAATCCGCACTGCATAGGGACCAAGAAGTTTTCTTGGACCTCAGGTGTGGAGTTGAGTTAATCATGCTCCTTGGCTTGCTTGGTATCTCCCTCCCCAGCCCCACCTAACCATCCGACCAATGCCTTCCTGAGTGGGGTTTTTTATAGTTCAGACAACACACACACACACACACACTTTAAAGTTAGCTCATATTCATAAAACTGTGCCAGAATATAGCTTTTATTCCATTTTGAGGGTTCAGTTCTTAATCCTTTTGCTATTTTCATGAAGCCGTGAGTTAAAGAATCCTACTCAGGTATAGTTAAAGGCAAATCGAAACTGGGTGGCACCAACTAACAACTGTAGTCGAGATTTTGGTGCAAAGGGTGAGCACTTCTCTCATTCAGGAAATATTTACTGACTGTCCACTATGTGTTAGTACTGTTTTTGTTTTTCTTTCGACTTACAGAACTACTACATTTATCAAGTATTTACCTGGTGTGCTTTTCTACAACCAATCAGTTCTCCAACTCCAACTGGGTGTCCTATACAGTTCAACTCAATTCTGACACTGACTACTCAGAGTTAGTGCAGACCGCACAGGGTAAGGACCCAGTCCCACAAGATCATCCCCACTTCAGTTAGCAGTTGCAAATTGAGGGCCATCCATACATCTGACCAACTGGCTATAAATCAGAGATCCTCATGATCCCCTCCTCAGGTTCCCTAATTTGCTAGAATGGCTCGCAGAACTCAGGAACACACTTTATCTATGATTACCGGTTCATTATAACGGTTACAACTTAGGGACAGCGAATGGCAGAGATACATGGGCAACAGATACCTCTGGGGTGAGGGGTGGGGGGACACAGAGCTTCCACGACCTCTGCAGGCATCCCACTCTCCCAGCACTTCAATCTATTCACCAGCCTCATTCAAAAGTTTGTACAGAGCTCAATCTTTACCCCCATCTTCTTCCCGGGGGTTGGTGGGCGGGGCTCAAAGTTGCAATTTTCAAATCACTTGGTCTTTCTGGTGACCAGCCCAGCCCCATCGAGTTGACCTAGGGGTCCCACCCTAAGTCACCTTGTTAGCATAAACTCAGGTGCGATTAGAGGGCTTGTTATGAATGATGAGAGACATCTTATCACTCAGGAAATGCCAAGAACTTTAAGAGCTCCGTGCCAGGAACCAGAGACAAAGACTGCACACCTTTTTGTACTCTACCACAGCACCATTTGTCAGTATCTCTGCTGCACTGCTCAGATCCCCGATTCAGATCTCAGTCTCGTTCCCTCAACTGCTGGGAGTGTTGTTGGCAGCTGACAGCTTTCAGTCTCTGGGAACTGCCCTCAGCTGAGGACAGTCACCTCATCCGAGGTCACGTAACGTCCCTGGGGGATGTCAACTGGCCGATGGGGTGCAAGGCAGAGCCACTCTGAAGGACTTTCCCAGCCCCAGGGCTTACTGTGACACTTTCTAGTTCAATTTTCTTCTCTGCCCACTCCTGTCTCTTCCCTCCCCGACACTGCACACCCCCTGCATGCACATCTCCCTCTCAGAACCAGTTCCCAGTTTCCCACCTAAGACAGCAGGCATTATGCTTGGTACTTTACATGTAACATATATTTTAATTTTCCTAACGACCCAATAAGGTAGACATTATTGCCACTTTAGAGAATACCGAAAACGAGTAAAGTTGAATAAATTTCCCAAAGTCACAGAGCTAAGAAAGTAGCAGAAGCAGGACTTGACGTGAGTCCACTTAACTCCAAAGATAAGTTCTTGTCACTGTGACACCTCAACCTACTGGCCATGTTACCTGTTCGGGTGCCACCCAGAGCCTGGGCCAATCTGGTGCGAAGCAGGGGAAAGAGAGGCGCCAGGGTCAGGTCAGGAGGGTGTTAAGAATGGCTGACCTGGGGGCTCCTGGGTGGCTCAGTTGGTTAAGTGTCTGCCTTCGGCTTAGTCGTGATCCCTGGATCCTGGGATCGAGCCCTGTGACGGGCTCCCTGCTCAATGGGGAGTCTGCGTCTCCCTCTCCCTCTGCCTCTGATCCTGCCTGTGCTCTCTCTCTCAAATAAGTAAATAAAATCTTAAAAAAAGAAATGGCTGAGCTGTGAGGAAGTAATGAAAGCAAAGAAGGAGTCAAGGTGGGAGGCTGGAAAAATCAACTCTTCTGCCAGACTGGGAGGCAGACATTGAGACTTTGTAGGTAAGAAGAGTCAGAAAGAATGAGTTGAGGGAGTGAACAAGTGGAGCAATTTAATCTTAATCTGCAACCCAGAAATACCTCTGTGTGTGCCCTGGAGTGTCGCTGGTGGACATATCTTTCAAGGAACTAAATTAAATGTGACTTTGGCAGTTTCCCATAATTATTGCATATTTTTGTCATTTAAGAAAATCTACTTTTATGTTCTAGAGTTGCCACCAATCCTAGTAATTTATTACACAGACATTATGAAATATCCATGTATAATTAAAAAGAGGGTTCACTTATCTGTTCTGTTTAGCTGCTAATTCTACATTATTAAATGTATAATTGTGGTCTGCAGTTTAAAAATATTTCTTTGTCACATGAGAAATCATTATGCATCTAGGAGGTGTAGGTTTCCAAATACATTTATATTTTTATTTCTTCTTGCCAGTTCATCCTTCCATTAAGCCTTTAAGGAATACTTATTATGCTAGACTGCAGGCAAACAAAAATCAATAAAACACAATTCCTGTCGAGGCATTAACAGTCTAGTGGGAGAAACAGACATTTAAACAATAACAAAAATGACAAAAAGGCATATAGCAAGCTCCGAGCACCCATTGAAGGGAGCCACTAACTCTGATGGGGATAACAGTCCTAGAGCGGTTTAAGGGAATATCCAAGATTGGAAATCAAGTGAGAGCAAAACCAGTGTTAAAAAACAAAATTCAACTGAGTAAATTTGAAGATCTGCTTGGCTTTATTAAACGATTCATGAATCAGGCAGCATCCCATCTAGTAAGTAGAGGGGAGTTCCAAAGGGCTGCAGGAAGGGAAAGGTTTTTAAAGACAGGATAAAGAAGTCATAAACAGGTTATTTTGGGGAGGTCACCTTCCTTTGGGGACAAAAGGGTCTTATTAGGTGAATTACCTCATCTTCTTTTGGGCGATAGAGAGGGTCCATGTGACCTTACTGGGGCTGACCAGAAATTCTTGACTGGCCAGTTAAGACCACATTTCTGGGGGAGGTTGAAAGGGCCATTAGGTTAGGTAGTAAGCCCTGGTTTGGTGATGTGGCCTAACATAAGTGACTCCATATTGGACATGTGGTTTTCTTTTTGATGCCAGTAAGAATCAATTCACAATGGGGGCACCTGGGCGGCTCAGCTGGTTGGGTGTCTGACTCTTGGTTTGGGCTCAGGTCATGATCTCATGGGTCATGGGATGGAGCCCCATATAGGGCTCAGCACGGAGTCCTCTTGAGACTCTCTCTCCCTCTCCCTCCCCCCTGTTCTCTCTCTCTCTCTAATAAATAAATAAATCTTAAAAAAAAAAAGAATCAATTCACAATGGGTAAGATTAGCCATCAGGAAAAATTATCCAGTATGTTGTCTCCTATGCTTAAACTCTTCAGTGGTTCTCTGTTGTCCTTGGGAGTAAGCTCAAACTTCTTACCATGACCATCTATTATCCTTCCTTGCTTTTCCAATTTCATCTCAGGTTCCCAGTGATTTGTAAGCACTTCAAAGTTTGAGAATCACCTGGGATCATACACGAGAGCTTGACATTTGTGCCAGTTAGTCTTTCAGCTCCAGATGACGTCAATCAGCCTTGTGAAGCTGACACTGGGATTTGCAAACCGATCTGGGCTTTGCCAGCTGGCTTGCTGCTGGGCTCTGCCTACAGGGGAACTAGAACGAGATGGCTGGGCTAGAAGAAAAAACGTGACTCGCCCTCCCCTGTCCCTCCTGCTCCAGAGAGCCTCACTCTCGCAGAGCTGCTCCACGGCAGCCGGTCCCTCCTCTGGTAGCGGTCGAATCCTGTTGGCAGGTTTTTCAACATCTGCAGAACCAGCTTCATCATGCCTGGTCAGAGACACCAGCACCAGCAGAGGTCTGAGGGGTTAAATGTTGCCTTTTCTACATTTTTAAGTTTTTTTTCTTTTTTTCTTTTAAGATTTTATTTATTTGTCAGAGAGAGGAAGCAGCAGGTAGAGGGAGAAGCAGGTCCCCACTGAGCAAGGAGCCCGATGTGGGACTCGATCTCAGGACCCTGGGATCATGACTGAGCTGAAGACAGACGCTTAACTGGACTGAGCCACGCAGGCGTCCCTTCATTTTTAAGTTTTAATGATTCCAGCTTCTTCTCTTCATTCCTCCAGCTGTAGGGGTGGTAGATGCCATAGGGCAGTGGTTCTCATGCAGGAGAAAGTCTGCCCCACAGGAAACGTTCAGCAATGTCTGGAGAGATTTTTGGTTATCACAATTCAGCAGGGCCAGCAGGATGGCTAAGCATCCCACAGTGCCCAGGACAGCCCACACTACAAAGAAGTGTTCCGTCTAAAATGTCAACAGTGTCAACATTCAGAAACGCTCTTCGTTTTTCAGTTAATTTTATACACAAAAAGTCTTTATATTCAATTCCTTCTGGCCAAATAATTGCTTGATTTTTAACTGAATCCTGACTGACTCAGCTCTCAAGAGTGTTAAAAAAAGAAATCGGATGACTAGGGGAAAGCTGAAGATATCCATGGTTGAATCTAAAGAATATAGTTACGTGCAAGTGACTTTAATCTTCATGTATCATGATATGAATTAAGTGTATAATATCTAAAATGTCTAAAGTGGATAAATCAAGAGGTAGTGGTATTGCAGCTTTTCATTGTAAGCTCTTTATACTATTTTGAAAAACCCATGCTCATGTATTATTTTGAATAAAATATTTTAAGGAAGAACATTCCATGACTTATGTACTACTCTGTAAATATACAACTGAAGCCCCAAGCTGGTGGTGATCAACAGATGTGTTTTGTTTGATCTTCACTGTATTTTTTAAATGGCCAATATTGCAAAAAATGTAATATTGTGCACGAAAAATCCAATTCTAAAAAATTTTCCTGAAAAATCAGAAAATTTGGCAGTTACAAGCCCTCATTTGCATATGGTAACAATCAGTTATGCTTGAGCGGCTGCCCACTTCAGACAGTCTGTGTTTTCCATTTGCCACAGTCCCCACCACTCCCTGCTTCCTTCCTGAATATTCTTGTGCAAGGCTGGCTTTCTTCTTTTGGGCTACTGGCTCGCACTTATAGCCTTTGGAGTTTGCAACCCCAGAGGTACAGTAATAAATAATCCTCATTGTCTTGTACCATGGTATTATCAACATACAAAGCCACAAAAGGAATCTACATGAGTAGATCCTGGTTCAGGATTGTCACGGGCCTGGTACCATTTATTTTAAGTGAAGGAAGAGAAAGGCTCCTCTTTGCGTCAGTTTATGATAATTTATGTGCCAGCATTGTTCTAAGTGATCCACATGTATTAACTCAGTTAATCCTCATGACAGTTCAATGAAATAGGTAATAATATCCATTTTACAGATGAAGAAACCAAGGCCCGGCGAGGTTGAGTAATTTATACAATATCATGTAAGTCCCCTCCACAAGCCATCTATTTTTAGCCAATATTAAAAAAACAGCCCGTGAGTTAGTTCAGTTGGTCTTTGTATCAGCCGGGACTGTTTCTGCTCCAAATATCGGAAGCCAGCTCAGACCAGCTTTAAAACAAAACATCTCAAATGTGGATTAATAGATTCACACAGTCAAAGTGCGGGATGTCAGCGTTGGCTCTGGCCCCTGGGTGATCGCATCCAGCCAGTTCTCTTATTCTCTCCCCCTAATTCAGATTCTCTCTGTATGTCAACTTCATTCTTTCAAGTTCCTCAATGTCATGAGTGATGCAGGCTGGAGGGAAGACCCGGATATGGAGTTTAACACTCGGAATATTTATTAAGGCGTATCTTCAGGGGGATACCTGGGTGGCTCAGTCATTAAACGTCTGCCTTTGGCTCAGGTCATGGTTCCAGGGTCCTGGGATCGAGCCCCGAGTCGGGCTCCCTGCTCAGCGGGGCGTCTGTTTTTCCATCTGCCTGCCGCTCCCCCTGCTTGTGCTCTCTCTCTCTCTCTCTCAAATGAATAAATAAAATCTTTTTTTTTTTTTAAAAAAAGGTGTATCCTCAGGATTAATACGTAGGGAAGGGAAAAGCAGGATGCAGGACTGGGCAGAGGGAAAAATCACGCTGTGGTGCGGACCCAGCCAGCCGCGGATGACCCCATAAGGAACAGTGGAGTTCGAATAGCCTGTCAGAATTGTCCCACATCGGAATGAGGTGGCCTGACTCCTGGGTCACTCAGTCTTTGGAGGCAGGCTGCGCAGGGAAAGGAGTGACCTTGAGCAAGGAGGTTCTCTGTAGCTGAGGCAATTCCTGAAGGCTGACAGCCAAAGCTGTGTGCCAACAACACTCCCCGCAGCTGGGGCAAGTCCTTCACTGAAGGGGAACCTTGGCCAGGCATCCAGTGGAGGATGGGACTGTCAGCCATTCTGGGGTCACATTCTTATAGCTTTCCATCTAAGATCTTCCCTGAACTCCCAACAAATTCTATAGAAGGAATCTGGTCTACCTTGAATCGAATGCCTACTCCTTGGGCCAATCATTTGGTCAGGGGGTGAGTACTGTGATGGGCACCTTTTTGGTCATGCCCACCCTTGTGGGCAGCTGGGTGTTCAGCAGAGGACTGGGGTTGGCAGTCCCACAAAACCCCCTAGAGTCAGGGAACAGCATTTCCCCAACAGAAGAGGTGGTGGTGCTATAACCCCAAGAGGAGGGAGGGGGTGCATTATGTAGCAACAGCTGCTACGAATTTTCCCTTTACCGTTTCTCAATTCAGCATTTCAGTGTTGACCTGCTCCTGGATGATCCTGGCAGCCGTAACTTTTACTCAGCTGGAAACCGGACAAGGGTACACAGCTATCTGCTTAAGGAGAATTAAAGTCAGCTGCCCTCCAGGTCCCCAGGAGCAAAGGATCAGTCATCTGCCAGTTTCTGACCTCAACCTAGCCCCATAACGGAGACCCTTAGTTAGTGGCCAGCTTTGGCAGAGTGTTCTCCCTCCCCCTAATCAACCAATGAGAATGTGGTCAATCAGGAATTTAATAGTCTGTCTTGCCCTGAGAGCTTTAAGCCAGCTTGGTACATACTCCGGACACCTGCAAAAATCCTCCTGTATTAATGGAATATCATCTCAGATCCTCTTCATCAGCTCCCCAACAGCTTCCTCTTCATATGCATCTCTTTCCCATTCCCGAATTTTGTCTTCCTCTTGGGATCCTCTTCCTTTCCTTGACTTTGGTGTTTGCTTTGGATCTTTTGGATGCTGACTTTTGGCTCCTACTCCCTTGGATTCATTGTTCACACCTGTCCTAGTTAATCCCTTGGTCCCCACTGACTTGACAGCCACGTTCCTGTCTGCCTGTTCCCTTATGGGGGGGCACAAAGGGTCTCAAAATACTGCACTCTGTACATCTATGCGGTTTTAAATTCTTTGAAAACACCTCAAATGGAAGAGCACACAGTGATTAAAAAAATAGAGAGGTGCAAATAGGAAAACCAGATATCTGCCAAGAGACAGAGGAATGGTTACTTGATGGCCTTCCCCTGATCCGGGGTCTGACCTTGCAGGTGACTGTATGTGATATCGTCAGTTGGTTATAGTTAGACGTGGTACCTTATACTACTGGAAGCTTAAAAGAGATGGAAAGTTATAAATAAGAATGATCATCTATTATTTTACAGAGGAAATGTAACTACAAAAGGGACTAGATACTTGACCCTTCTTGCCAGCATATTCTCTCCTTTATGACAAGTTCCAATTTTGACTCATTTCATAAGGTAATAAGGAAAAAGGCAACCCAATACATCCGTGATTTCAGTCATCTTCAGAGGAACCGGGTTGACCTGGATGAACTGAACTCTTGGTGGCGGGCAGTGCCACCTTGTGGTAGCTCCAGGTGTCCACTGGCCCGCCGAGCTCCGAACGGCAGGTTGGGTGGGAGGTGATGGTTTGAGCATCTTTGTGATCTATAAAAGTACAGTTGGTGTGACATACACAGGAGAAGGGAGATCTGCCTCTGCTCTTTGCGTTGTATTAACATGTGTCTCGACCTCTTAATGCCCTCGCCCACGTCAAGCCTTGCTGGCCTCAGAACCATTTGTCTCTCCGAGCTGCCTATCTCTGAGCAGTTAATGTAATGTGTTTACATCTCAGAGGGGATGTTTATTTTCAAGCACTTGGGGGGACAGTTTACCGTCTCCCCTGTGTACAGACCAAGTGGCTTCTACTGTTACAAAGGTCCAGGAAGTGGGGCTCGGCCAGCTCTCTTGTGATGCTGTGAGAGGCTGTACCCGGCTGAGCCCCTTTCCTCCCGGGTCTCTTGAATAATCCATGTGCTTCTGCTCTGCGTTCTTCTGTCCCCCAAGTACCTCCAGGGTCTGCCAGAGACCTGCTTCTCTCTAGGAGAGACTTCCAGTTCTTGTTTCCCTTGCTACGTTTGGATTGAATTACCTGGCTCATCCCGGTCGTGATTTTTCAACAGGTGCCTAGCTTCCTGCTGCTGCATGTC
Organism: Leptonychotes weddellii; assembly: GCF_054177405.1. Taxonomy (NCBI): domain Eukaryota; kingdom Metazoa; phylum Chordata; class Mammalia; order Carnivora; family Phocidae; genus Leptonychotes; species Leptonychotes weddellii. The sequence goes on along the minus strand of NC_138373.1, from coordinate 116,638,289 downwards.
CACATGCCCCGTGCTTGGGGATCCAGTTTCTGTTCCGAACTTGAGTGGCAGGTCTAAAACTGGGCTAAATCTGGGGCGCATGGGTGGCTCAGCCGGTTAAGCGTCTGCCTCCAGCTCAGGTCATGATCCCAGGGTCCTGGGATCAAGCCCCGCATCATCGGGCTCCCTTCCTGGCAGGAAGCCTGCTTCTCCCTCTCCCACTCCCCCTGCTTGTGTTCCCTCTCTCGCTGTGTCTCTCTCTCTCAAATAAATAAAAAATAAAATCTTTAAAAAAATAAAAAATAAAACTGGGGTGAATCTTTTTGCCCATGTTTGGTCTTTGATCTTCTGTCCCAGGAAGGGTGCCCCGCTCTGAATTCTTTGGTGTCCCTGCTTGCTCCTTTCCAGCTCCCTCTTTGCCCCCCTCTCTGGGTATGCTGTAGGGTCAGTGTTCCAAGCGAAGGACCCCAAACCCTTGCTTAAAAAAATTGCCCTTCGGGCGCCTGGGTGGCTCAGTTGGTTAAGCAACTGCCTTCGGCTCAGGTCATGATCCTGGAGTCCCGGGATCGAGTCCCACATCGGGCTCCCTGCTCAGCAGGGAGTCTGCTTCTCCCTCTGACCCTCCCCCCTCTCATGGTCTCTCTATCTCATTCTCTCTCTCAAATAAATAAATAAAATCTTAAAAAAAAATTGCCCTTCTAGCCAATCTGATCTAGAATCCCTGTTTATTTTTATTTTTTTAAGATTTTATTTATTTATATAAATAAATATACATACAAGCGCACAAGCGGGGTGGGGGCACGGGGACTTGATCCCAGGACCCTGGAATCATGACCTTAACCGAAGGCAGGCACTTAATCAACTGACCCACCCAGGCACCCCTTGAGTGGGACAATTTTTTTTTTTAAGATTTTATTTATTTATTTGACAGAGAGAGACAGCGAGAGAGGGAAAACACAAGCAGGGGGAGTGGGAGTGGGAGAAGCAGGCTTCCCACCGAGCAGGGAGCCTGATGCAGGGCTCGATCCCAGGACGTGGGATCATGACCTGAGCCGAAGGCAGACGCTTAACGACTGAGCCACCCAGGCGCCCCAAGTAGGATAATTTTAAAAAAATAAATAACTGTTCTCTTTAGCACAGACCTATTTCTGCTGAACGTTTTTACAGTATGTATATCTAGTAGCGGTCAAGGCAGCAGAAATTCTGAAATTGAATAATATAAAGTATAGTGACATTTTACAGTGAATGAGTGATTTATCCTATATCCTATTTTCTAATTTTTAAAAATTATCAATCCTGCCCCCTGCCCCAAATGTGTAGGATTCAGAAACCCAAAGGCAAACTTGGGAAATAATTATTTAAAAAAAAGAAAAAGAAAAAGCTTTGCAAAATCTCTCAGAAGTTTGATCTGCTTTGACTTTCAGCTAGTAAAAGTGAATTGGCCAAGTAAATGTCCCTGAACATAGTTTTTATTAATATTTGTTTTACTAAAAAATTCTATATGTCACATGGCATTCATACCCATATAGTAAAGTATAAAAATATGAATGGGGGAGGAAGGGATACATAGGTTTCAACTGTATTTCTAGTGGGTTGTTTTCTGAGTTTCTGTTTTCCAGTTTTATTGAGATAATTGACGTATAATATTATATTAGCTTAAGGTACACGATGTAATGATTTGATATAGGTAACCTATTATAAAATGATCACCACAGCAAGTTTAGTTAACATGTATCACCTCCTGTAGTTATAATTATTTTTCTTATGATGAGAACTTTAAAGATCTACCCTCTTGGCAATTTTCAAATATATAATATGGTATTGTTAACTGCTGTCACCATGCTGTACAGTATATCTTTTTTTTTTTTAAAGATTTTATTTATTTGACAGAGAGAACACAAGCAGGGGGAGTGGGAGAGGGAGAAGCAGGCTTCCCGCCGAGCAGGGAGCCCGATGTGGGGCTCGATCCCAGGACCCTGGGATCAAGACCTGAGCCGAAGGCAGATGCTTAACTGACTGAGCCACCCAGGCGTCCCTGTACAGTATATCTTATTTATCTTATTTATTTATCTTATAACTGGAAGTTTGTACCTTGTGACCACCTTTACCCATTTTCCCCATCCCACTGTAGTGTTTTATTTCTTAAGTGGTGTAACAGATGTACCAGTGTTTGTTACATTTTTAAGTTTTTATTTTATTTACTTTTTTAAAGATTTTACTTATTTATTTGAGAGAGAGAGAATGAGAGAGAGCAAGCACATGAGAGGGGGAGGGTCAGAGGGAGAAGCAGACTCCCCGCCGAGCAGGGAGCCCGATGCGGGACTCGATCCCGGGACTCCAGGATCATGACCTGAGCCGAAGGCAGTCGCTTAACCAATTCAGCCACCCAGGCGCCCCTATTTATTTTTATTTTTTAAAAAAGATTTTATTTATTTGAGAGAGAGAGAAAGGGGGAGGGGCAGAGGGAGAGGGAGAAAGAATCTTAAGCAGACTCCCTGTTGAGCACAGAGCCGGAGGGGGGTCTCAATCCCAGGACCCTGCGATCTTGACCTGAGCTGAAATCAAGAGTCAGCCGCTCAACCCACTGAGCTACCCAGGCACCCCATTATTATATTATTCTTTTAAAAAACAGTTTAAAAATAGACTTTTCCCTACCCCTCACTGAATACATTTTTTAAAGATTTTATTTATTTATTTGACAGAGAGAGACACAGTGTGAGAGAGGGAACACAAGCAGGGGGAGTGGGAGAGGGAGAAGCAGGCTCCCCGCTGAGCAGGGAGCCCAATGTGAGGCTTGATTCCAGGACCCTGGGACCATGACCTGAGCCGAAGGCAGGCACTTAACCCACTGAGCCACCCAGGTGGCCCCCTCACCGAATACATTTAAAGTAGCGCCAACTTAACAGCCTCCCAGGAAGCACACGTCCCGTGCTTGCCATGCCCGTGGTGTTCGGTACTTCTCCTCTCTTGGCTCTGATGACGCGGGACTGCATGTTAATTGTCCGCATACTTCTCTTTCTCTGTCTCTCCCGTGGCCGTGAACTCTTAGGGGCAGGGGTCACTGATTCCTCACTGTTGTCTGCCAGGCCCAGGTGCAATGCTAACAGAACTGGTGCTCAATCAATATTTGTTGAATACCCAATAGGTGGCAGGATGGATATAGGGCAGGGTGATGTCCTCAAAGCAGCCAGCTAAGCAGGGCCAAAATTCCAGCCCCTAGATGTCTGTCATTAACTTCTCTCATCCTCCTTCCTCCTAACAAAATCTGAAGGGGCTGCTTAAGTAACAGGTCGCATAGAGAATATGCTCAAATGGCAAAGCCTCATCCATAGCTATCGTTCCCCAAGGAAGAGCTCTCTGGGAGGTTCATAGAGACTTGGGTCACCCTCCTGGGTGACTTTGGAGAAGAAGGGTAGAGGTGCTCTCATTTATTCATTATCTACCATGTGCTTAGAATCCCGTTAGGCACTTGAACATACACTATTCTCACCTCGTTCTTACAACCATACTGTAAGGTAGGTATTATACCCATGTATACAGATGAAAAAATGGAGCTGCAGAGAGATGACAGACTTTGACCAAGTAACAGGCGGCAAGAGGTGGCGCCCAGGCTTACTCTAGGGCTGTCTGGCACCAAGGCCTAAGCACGTTCCTTCTACCACGTTCTCCATGCTCAGAGACAGAATGCTCTGAGCTGAGAGGAACTCCAGAGGTTGTCCATGTAATGCAACTTTTGCAATTAAAATAATTTTCTAAAAGAAAAAAGAGAGAGAGAACTTTGGAACATTCCTCTTGCCAGATAGGATTTTGCAAATCATGATTTTGCCAAGAGAAACAAAGAATACTCAATTATCCTTTAAGTCTATAATTGATTGAGCAATTCTTAAACTTAGCCAGGAACTTTTTGGCCCTAGCGGATGAGTAGGGCATGCCCTGCCATTTTACACATCGAGGGCATTCTGGCTCCGCTCTCCCTAACATAGGGATGACTTTTGTTCGTCTCCAAGGACCTGCTTTACCGGTCTTCAGAGCTGCTACCTGAATCATCTCAGCTAATCTTGTGACCCTAGGAAGAATGTAATATAAGTAACCCCATCTGATCTTCAGGAAAACATAACTTCCTCACAGAGACTATGACTGGTGAAACTGAATTGGGATCCAGATTGGTGTCAATCCAGAATCAGTGTTTTTACCCCACCCTGATGAGCTTGTCCTACAGGCTACCCTGCAGTCGAGATGTGAGGAACCAGAGGCGCTGAGCCCCGAGCAGCTTACGTTATTGCCTCCCACTGAGCAGCATTTCCTGTTGGCTTGAGATGCAAGTGGCAGAGCTGTGAATAGCAGGCGCATCTCCAGGATCACAGATCCCTTTCATAATTAGAAAAGATTTCCTTTGTCTCGATTTTTTTTTAAGATACTTTCCTTGGAAAGACTCCCTTTGTTGAGCAAAGGCAGAGAATTCTTTCTGTTTTCAGTATGGGTGCTTGGGGGAAGAAAAAGAACACAAATCCTTTAATGTTAGTGGCTGTTACCAGATGGTTCTAAAGTATAAGCAGAATGGTTGAGGTTGAAGCCGTTGTGGTGAGTTCTCGGTGAACAAGACCAATTTGGTGAGATTTATGTCCTGCCTAGAACTTTGCCACCTCACACTGTTCATTCGTTCTTAAATTAAGAGCATTTATTTCTTAGGTAACACAAATATAAACAGACAGTAGGAAACACCCTCAGGATTGAACTAGAGAAGTAGTGGTATATGCAAACAGCTGCTGGAGAAATTTCTTGAAATTCTGTTTATGATCACCTCCTTTTGGGAAATGAGGAAAGGAAAGCAGACGTCGGCCTGTGGAATATTTTGCAGAGGATTGTTTATGATTATGGCACCCTGAGTAGAAGGAATGTAAAAGAGACACTTGATGTTTCGTTTGGAACGTAGGATGAATGGGGGCTAATTTGGCATTGGTGAGCAAGACTGGACCACACGGACTACTGAGCCAAGACCAATTAGAGGAGGGGGATTTGTGAGAAACTGGCCCTGCTCATATGGATAGGAGGGTGTGTGTGTGCGTGTGTGCATGTGTGAGCATTGGTGCACTGAGCCCAGGTGTTCTGCTGTGATATCTACCAAGTTCTGACACGACCCTCTACAACTTCCCACCTAGAAAAAGCAACAGTCCAGGCTGCCCTAAAAGGGTCACTAATAGCACATTCATCCCAAGGAAGAATACCCAGGCTGGAAGGGCATCCTTGCAGCTAAAGGTCATGGAACGTGTATGAGGGGAGGGGATGGGAATGAACAGGGCACGGTGCCAAAAGCCTGTCACTTTTCTCCTTTTAAACAGTCTGTTGTACTTGATTAGATATTACTACATAGGTGGGCTGAGAAGGATTTTTTTGTTATCTATTTCCTTCTACAAAAACATCTCCAGCCAATTCAGAGATGCCATCGGCAATGTAGCACTGGAAAAGTCAGAGACCGCCCGCTTTCTGCCTCTGCTACTAACTAGCTCTGTGACCTTGAGCAAGTCACTTCAGCTCTGGGCTTCAGATGTGTTATCAGTAAAAGGATTAGACTGGTAAAAAGATGATTTCTGAGGTCCTTGTTAATGCTAAAATTTACAGGGCCAACTTTCCTATAAAATTCAAGGTTTTTTCTGTCCATATGTTGTGGTTTTTTTTTTTTCCATTTAAAATCACCTTCTTTAATATACCAGAAACGCATGAGACACAAAGAACACAAAGAAAGCCCAAGAAAACGCTCAGTCCCTGAGTTGGTAGTTTGCGGGGCGGGGCGGAGGGGGGGGCGCGAAGACAATGAGGCTTTCTAGTCTCCCAGAGAAAGAAGGGGTTGAGAGGACACAATATCGCTAGGCCCCCGGTGAACCCAGGGCTGGGGCTATGCACAGTCTAGTTCTCTACCAAGTTTGGAAAGTGCTGTTTTTCCTAGTCCTGTTCTTGACCCTGCTCCCATACTTGGCCTCCAGTTTTCAAAAGTCATCTGGTTCCCAGAATGGCCCCTTTCTTTCGTTTCCTAGCATTTTCACTCAAGGAAGAAGGCTACTTACCCCGTGGTGGTGTCAGAGTCCCAGGGGAGTTATCACCCTGTAGGATGGTGAGGGGAGCGCTCCCTAGTCCCTTGCCATTCACCTGCCATCTATTAGGCTTAGAACCTGATGATCAGGGAGTCTCAGGGTCTCTCAAAGGCTCGTCCAAGCCCTGGCTGGCCAAGGGGTTTCTGAGGGCTGTCCTGCTTCCTCCTTGGAGAATATTTGCTTGGAGGGGAGCTCAGTCTGGCTCCCGGGTGCCATCAGGTCCTCAGTGGAAAACTGGGTGCCCAGAGGCAAGTCCAGTTCAGAAGGTGAATTGCCTGTAGAGGCAGAACAGGCTCTGGGGAAGATTCAACTTGGGGGTTTCAGTCTCAAATACTTCACCCAGCTGTTTCACCAGTCGGCCTGGGGGCTCTCAGCTGCTGGTCTTCATAGGTGTCCATGCAATGCCGAGGGTAGGAGAGCAGGGATCAAGTGTTGGGCCTAATTAGGACCCTCCAGTTATTCCCCTGCTGGTAGGGTTTGGCTGTGGAGAGCTCTCCAGCTGGATGGGAGCGTGCAGGATGCTGACACTAGGTGAACCGGGGTCCACCACTCCAGCCAGAAGCTTGTTGTGCGGCGGAGGCCACACCAGAGTGACTGGGACGCACCTGGCAGAGCCCATCTGAACCGGGAGGACTAAGGTGGAGCAGGGCCCGGCCTGGGGTGAGAAGGGGTTGCTGGGTCCCAATTCCTCTTCTGGGTGCACTGCAGCTGGGGCTTCAACTCCCAGCACTGAGTTTGAAAACCTCATATGTTGTATTTCAATGTCCCCGAACGAAACTTGGTAAAGGATTAGTGATTTGGTTGTGGTGGAAAATATGGGTCTACAATGGATGGTTTCAGCCTGGAAGATTTCCCCACCTCCTTTCAGAGTGCCTAGCTATAAGGAAGTTTCTACATTCTGTAAGCTGAGCCTTGACAAGTCTACACCTACCTTCTTGAAAGAAACATTTGTGGAGGATTCCTGAGATTATTCCTTCATTATAACTTATTCCTTTTAAATGCAACCTTTATTAAGTAGTCTCATCGCCTTGGATCCTCATTTAGATCTTACTGCATTCTAAGGAAATATGATACTGAGTGAAACCTAACTCTACATAATCACTTATCTCACCTCATTATAACTTACCTGTTTTCCAAACTGCCTTGCCAACTCAATTGTGCACCTTTGAAGGTAGAAATCATGTTTTATTTATTTTTCCATTCCCTACTGCTGAGTTTAGCATTCTGACTCAAGAGTTACTTTTTGAATAAAAGATAATTAATTCATCACGGTCAACCCATGAGTTACAACTGGGATTTGGCTCACTACCTTCGTGCACTGTTAAGAAGGGCGAGTAGTATGGGATTCATGAGGTTCACCTGAAAGCCCTCTTGGGCTCCTCATTCACACAGTCTGTGGTATTGGGACGGGTCTATTTCAAAAAGGGTAACCCCAGATGATTGTAATATACTCATTTCCCATCTTCCCGAGGAAAAAAGAAACACACTCAAAAGTTGTGCATTTGGGGGCACATGGGTGGCTCAGTCGTTAAGCATCTGCCTTTGGCTCAGGTCATGATCCCAGGGTCCTGGGATCGAGCCCCGCATCAGGCTCCCTGCTCAGCGGGAAGCCTGCTTCTCCCTCTCCCACTCCCCCTGCTTGTGTTCCCTCTCTCACTGTCTCTCTCTCTCTGTCAAATAAATAAATAAAATCTTTAAAAAAAAAAAAAGTTGTGCATTTTTCAGGTGTTCCTACCGAGGACTCTGGGCTCTGTGGCTCCTGGGCTGCTTGAAGACACTATAGCCAAATTATGGAAGCAGCCCAAGTGTCCGTCAGCTGATGAATGGAAAAAGATGTAGTGTATATACAATGGAATACTACTCAGCCATAACAAAGAATGAACTCTTTGCAACGACATGGATGGAGCTAGAGAGTATTGTGCTAAGTAAAATAAGTCAGAGAAAGACAAATACCAGATGATTTCACTCATATGTGGAATTCAAGAAACAAAATGAGGCTTGTAAGGATATGACCTATTTTTTACATTGATGATGGAAGCTCGTGTGATCTTGTCAGTTCAGAGGAAAGAAGGAACACTAGGGGTCACATCACCCCCAGACACAGCTGGACCGGCCAAGGAACCTATAGGAACGCAACCTCACTGGTTTAACACAAAGAATCAAGATATTTTTCAGATTCCAGGTCTCTTGAGATGCAACAGGCCTCTGGGGGACCAGATGAAGCGGCACCAGAGCACCTGCTAGGATGACCTGATGGGTCTCTAATCAGCGGCATCCACCTTCTCAAGAGACCCCTGCCCCAAATTTTGTGCTTAAAAACCCTGACTTGTTCAGGATTTTTGAGCATCTATCTTTCTTCAGGAAATCATCTATCTATCCTCATTGCAAGCATTCAGTGTCAGTTTTTGGCTTGCTGCACCTTGGGTGGATAGACTCTCATTTGGTTCCATTACATTATGACTTTGTGACTGATGGGGAATGTAATTATATTTCGATGATTATAGTGAAACACTCAATTGCCTGAACTAGCCATACTGTTTGCCTTCAAGATCAGATAAAGTGGTAAATGCAAGAAATAATAATAGACTAGAAGCTGAAGTTATGGAGCCATTTCTGTGCTAACTGGGCCAGATCTCAGCAGTGTGTTTATCAGAAATTTAGCAACTGGAATAGATATCTAGAAATCTAATTATATGCTCTCTTATCTGCAGTAAGAGGCACTAAATTGGAAAATTATCTCCTGATCCCTCCTACTTATTTCCATTAACATTCAAATAGGTAAATCTTTGCCTACTCCCCCTCTCTCACCCAGCCCATCAAGCCTACCTTCATACATTAAAAAAAAATCCTGCTTTCTTCACGAAAACTTCCTTTTCTGAGCCACGAACCTTCATAGTTTAGAAGGTAATAGGCTAAAATGTTAACAGTGGTTACCTCTGGATGACAGAATGATAAGTAACGTTTTCTTATTATATTTTTCTGTACTTACCAAACTTTTCATAATGGGCATTCTTTTCATACTAAGAAGAGAAATAAGGAAACAGATTTATTTAGGCAACACTACAAAATGAGTATAATCCTAATGCTTGGCAATATCCTGCAAGGAATAAGATACAATATAAATTTGGGAAATACTGGGAGAGTCCCAAAACACAATAGTATATTAAATATTTGCAAATTCCTCCAAAAAAAGAAGCCTGCTTCACTTAGTTTTAATTCTGCACTTTCCAACATTTTTCATAAAAGATGTTTTTCATGCAAAATCTGTAGATATTTTGTGAAACCAGTAATCCACAGGATATCTTTTTGGGAAACACAGATGATTGAATACAACTTTATTTTTCTAAGAGGATGACATGGGTTTTCTTACCCAGGGTCTGAGGATCCCTAGAGGGTCCATGAGTGGGCTTAAGGCAGGTACCACAAGCCCCAGAAGTTCTTTGTACAATACTGAGTGTATGTACATATGTGTGCTTTCTTCTTGGGGAGATGGTTCATTATATTCTCAGACATCCACATCCTGAAAAGATAAAGGACCATGGACATAGAGTAAAATCAGCTTACAAGCTTGACATTCGTCACTCTTGGCTAAGTAACACTTTGCCCTCAAAACAGAAAAATCAAGAAATATGTTGCCATATTTAGCAAAAACAAAACAAATAGGATGCCCAATTAAATGTGAGTCTCAGATACACAATGGACAATTTTTTAGTATAAGAAAACCCCATGCAATATCTGAGACATCTTGGAGCACCTGGGTGGCTCAGTCGTTAAGCGTCTGCCTTCGGCTCAGGTCATGATCCCAGGGTCCTGGGATCGAGCCCCACATCGGGCTCCCTGCTCAGTGGGAAGCCTGCTTCTCCCTCTCCCACTCCCCCTGCTTGTGTTCCCTCTCTCACTGTGTCTCTCTCTGTCAAATAAAATCTTTAAAAAAAAATCTGAGACATCTTTATACTAAAAAATTATTTCTTGTTTATCTGAAATTAAAATTAAACTGGGTATCGGGGCGCCTGGGTGGCTCAGTTGGTTAAGCATCTACCTTCGGCTCAGGTCATGATCTCAGGGTCCTGGGGTCGAGCCCCGCATCCGGCTCCCTGCTCAGCGGGGAGCCTGCTTCCCCATCTCCCTCTGCCTGCCGCTCCCCCTGCGTGTGTGTGTTCTCTCTCTCTGTCAAATAAATAAAATCTTTTTAAAAAATTATAAAAAACTGGGTATCCCGTATTTTATCTCACAACCTTAGTCAACTCAAATGTATTAATACTGGGGCTATGGAGCAACTATGAGAAATGCCTTTCTACTCAACGTTTGACCCATGGGACAGGAACATCAACATCACCTGGAAGCTTGCTAGAAATGCAGAAGCTCGGGCTTCACAGCAACCCTGCTGAATCAGAATCTGCATTGTGTCAAGATCCCCAGGTGAAGCTTTTCCATGTTAAAGTCTGAGAAGCCGAGATATGAAGAATTCCTGACCTTGTGATTGTCAACCGTGGCTGCACATTGGAATCACCTGGAAGCTCTAAAAATACACATGCCTGGGCTCACTCCCAGGGCATCAGATTTAGTTGATCTGAGGGACAATACGGTCATTAATATTTTTTAATACCTGTTATCTCCACCCCAAATGATTCTAATGTGTAGCTGCGATATTGTGATTTATAAGAAATATGTATTTGGTTATCCAGACCATCAAAATATATTTCTCACATATATATTTGGTCTTGTCTATGGCTCCTGGCTCAGAGCTCCTAAAACCCTTGCAATTTCTCAAGCAGTAAGAGCAATGGGAGCCTCTTGTGTTGTATTTGGTCTCTTGACCTGAAATTGATTCAGAGCCCTCAGGGTAAAATACATGTCTTGTTATTCCTAACAAACCCCTTTCCACCTGAACTGGGTTTTTGTTAATAAAGTGACTTGGCCCGCCGCACCTAAGGATGGGGGCTGGTTGCCAGGAGAACCAACCATGTGATTAGAGGGTTGGAACTTTCAGTCTCACCCCCCAATCACCAATGGCCAATGATTCAATCAATCACGCCTATGTTGCGAAGCCTCCATAAAAATCCAGAAGGTGAGGGTGTGAAGAACTTCTGGGCTGCTGAATGTGTGTGAAGGTCTTGGGAGAGTGGTCCACTCAGAGAGCATGGAAGCTCTGCGCGCTTTCCCTGTTCTTTATCCTACGCATCTCCTCCACCCAGCTGTTTCCGAGTTATATTCTTTTATAATAAACCAGTAATGTGGTAAGTAAAAGGTTTTTCTGAGTTCTGTGAGCTGCTCTAGCAAATGAATTGAACATGAAGAAGGGGTTGTGGGAATCCGGTTTAGAGCCAGTTGGTCACAAGTGCAGGTAACAACCTAGACTTCTGGCTGGCATCGGCCATGGGGGGAGGGGAGCAACCTTGTAGGACTGATCTCCGAACCTGCGGGAGAGGACGCTATCTCCAAGTAGCGTCAGAATGGAGTTGAATTGTAGGACATGCAGTTGGTGTCAGAGAACTCTGCGGTTGTGGAGAAACCTCCCCACCCCACACCCACATCAGAATGAGATGTAGAACCTTTAGTAGCCAAGGTGGCATTCTTACATAAAGTCAGGGACCCAGGCAAGGTGAGGACTTTATCAGAATTACCTGGGGAGAGCTTCCCGCCATACATTTGTGTGCCCAACTAGGTCTATTGAACCAAAATCTTCAGGTATGGTTGCAATTTCAGAAAGTCTCTGGTACAATTCTGCTATATATTCTCCACATGAGAACCATTAATGTTTAGGACGATGTAAAATGGGATTCTCCAGCTTCTATCTAGCCACCGAGTTATTGGGGGAAGAAGGTTTACCCAGAGGAACTCAGCATCAGGCTTGGTTTTCCTCCTGGTCCCCTGGCACCCACAGAACCACTGGTGGCAGGACACAGAAGGCAGGATGGCTTATGCCCATCAGAGGGAGTCTTAAGAATGTTCTAGTTCTCTATGAAGAGCTGCTGTGTTGCCTGAGGATAAAGGTGTTCACTGCCTCTTACCAGATTAAGTCCTTTGTTTTGGCTCCTAAAATGTGAAGTGGCACCCCACATATCTATTTAGAATACTAAATGAATTAGGAAAATAGTTCCAGCAGAAGCAGGGAATGATTTAAATAGTGAGTTCTATCATACAGTGCAGGTGGTGACTTGTTTGCTCGCCGATCATGTAAAACCCAGCTGCAGAGAATGACAGAAAGGACTTGTCAGGGGTGTTGGATCCCTGGGCTGAAAAATGGGCTAAGCAGCAAGTTAAATTATCTCATCCTTTTCTCCAACACATGGTAATTGAGTGCAAAGCTTGGTAAGAGGCAGGCAGAATTTTAATAAAAAAAAAAAACTAAATGAAATCTTATGGGTTTCATCTGAGGTTGAGCCTGCAAAATGTCTTTTTTTAAAGATTTTATTTATTTATTTGACAGAGACACAGCGAGAGAGGGAACACAAGCAGGGGGAATGGGAGAGGGAGAAGCCGGCTTCCCGCTGAGCAGGGAGCCCGATGTTGGGCTCGATCCCAGGACACTGGGATCATGACCTGAGCCGAAGGCAGATGCTTAACGACTGAGCCACCCAGGCGCCCGCAAAATGTCTTTGTCTTTTAGTTTTGCATCATCTTTTAGAAGAAAATGAATATCAAGTTTTTTCAGCCTTGGAATTATTTTCCCAGTAATTAAAAGGAATAAAGAAATGCTTGGTTTCCTTAGGGGAGGATGAGAAATGGGATGTGAATACATTAAGAGCCAGGACAGTATCTTTGATTGAAGCAAATAGGCCTATTTCTGGGCTGATGACCACTTGGTAGCCTGAAGGCTTACTGGCAAGTTCATCCGGTTGATGACATTGACACAAGGTAGCTAGCTCAAAAGAGACAAGCCAGTGTTCTTATTCTTTTTCAGAAGTTCAGAGTGGATCTCCTTCAAGGCTGAAATGTTTGAGGATTTTATTCAGGAAAATGCATTGTTTTACTGTCTTTATGTTGTAGTAAACCCTAGAATGTGGTATGCATATGGTTCATCGTGGGATCTTGTTAAAATGCAGTTTCTGATGGAGTAAACCTGGTGTGGCCTGAAACTGTGCATTTCTAACAAGCTCCCAGCTGAGGTTGATGCGGGCGGCTCGCTGAGCACACTTTGAGTAGCAAGGCTATAAGGATTTAAGCCATGTGGACCGGCCAGGGTCTTCTGGAGAAAGAACCAAGTAGATACAGATACATATGCCTGAGACAGACAGAGACAGACAGAGACAGACAGAGACAGACAGAGACAGACAGAGACAGACAGAGACAGACAGAGTGCGGGCGGGCAAGTCCAAGGTCTGTAGGACAGAAAGGCTGGAAACCCAGGTCAGAGTTACTGCTGCAATCTTGAAGCAGAATTTCTTTGCCAAGAAACCTTAGTTTTTGGCTCTTAAAGCCTTTCAACTGATTGCATGAGGCCCACCCACATTATTGAAGGTAATCTGCTTACATCAACGGATTATAGATGTTAACCCCCCCACACCCACGCCCCTTCACAGCCACACCTGTGTGTGATTAGTGTTTGATTAAATAGAGCCCAGCCAAGGTGACCTGTAAAACTAACCATCACATCTTGGAACTTTTAAAGGCAGTTTCCACTTACGCTTAAAAAGCAGAATAGAGAAAGCAGAAGTGCTTTGGTTAAGTTAGGAATGGGGGTCCTGGAGCCTGGCTTCTCCTTCCTTGGGCTTCCTGCTTTTCCCAGCTCTGGCCTCCCCACCTCACACAGTGAGGGAACCCCAAGGAACGAAGTTTCAAAATCGTTGGCTATTTCTTCCCCTGTAAAATCTAGATAGTAGTCCTTGGGATTAAATTAGATCATTTGAATAAAACCATTTAGCGAACGCTTGGCACATTTGTAGGTGCCTTATACACATTAGCTGCTTCTAGTGTTACCATCAGAACTATTGAAAAATAACCTTTCTAAGAAAAACCTTAATCTCTCAGTAGAAGGCTCGGTGTTTCCCAGTGAGTCTCTAGGACATAGATGCTGCTCACCTGGGGGCAGAGTAGACCAGCTCCTTTCACCTTGGCCCCAGGTAAGCTGCTGAAGGCAAGAGGTGTTTTGTGGGCCCAGCCCTGGGACAGACTCTCCGACCTGAGGGAGAGAAGGTCAAAGGTTACTGCTTTGTTCTCTTGATTGCCTCAAGTGGTCACATTTAACCTTTCAGATCTCTTGACCAAGAGCCTAAGCGTGGTTTGTTTGACTTGGTGGCTGGAGAAAGTAAACACTAGCTCTTAACTTGAACTGCAAGAAATAGCACGGCTGCCATGGAACAGTTTTCTGCGATGGGGAAAAAATTAACAGTTTTCTGAAGTTTCTATAGAGATTAGAATTTGAATTTGAATAGCAAAAGAAGCGACACTCTAGAATGCTTATTCTGCATACAGCTAATGGAATACAAATGTGTTTAAGAAAAGTCAAGTTTATAAGCACCTTGAGTTTAAAAAATTACAAAGAGGGCACCTGGGTGGCTCAGTCGGTTAAGCGGCTGCCTTCGGCTCAGGTCATCATCCCAGGGTCCTGGGATCAAGCCTCACATCGGGCACCCTGCTCAGCAGGAAGCCTGCTTCTCCCTCTCCCTGCTGCAACACCTGCTTGTGTGTGCTCTCTCTCTCTCTCAAATCTTAAAAAATTTCCTCTCAACACTGGGCTGCTGAAGTTTAAAAAAAAAAAAAAAATTGTTTCAACAGCATGTTTTACAAAATCCTCCTGGAACTTGAAGGTATAGGCTTTCTGTTTGTTTCAGCGACAAATACAAGCAATACATATTCTTTGAATTGGTGTTTGAGAGGCAAGGGGGAGACTAGCCTCCAGTTTACTACACCAGAGCTGTACTGACCCTTGCAGTAAAAAACCATGAAAATCTTGGCTCCATCCGTGAAGTGAGCAAATAGAACTTGAAGAGATGCTAGGAATAGTTGCTTTGAGTAGGAAGTGACTAGTTTTCTGGGCAGGTTGCAGGGCGGCTTCCCAAGCATTAAGTTCCTGGTCTATAAAATGTAATAATTGCTAAAGTTTTGAGGATTAAAGAATACAGAGTTCTAAGATTAAGCGAATCACATGGAATCCTCTTTAAATTGTGCTAGGGGCCATATGGGATGACTCCTGTAGCTGCTTCATGAGCAAGGTAACCTATGTGACTGTTCTCTGTAACATATAGTCACAGGACCTACCGGATTGGGGTTTTTTTTCCTAATAAACTTTTGAGTAATTTTAGACTTATGAAAACATTGCAAAGATAGCGCAAAGTCTTCCTGAATACCCCTCTTCCGGTTTCCTCCATTTACATCTTTACATTATCAAGATACATTCATCAAGTAACAAACTGACGTTGGTACGTTACCACGAAACTCCAGACTCCATTTGGATTTCCCTGGTTTTTCCATCTGCCTCCTTGTGTTCCAGGATCTATCCATCCCTTTGTCTTGTCTTCCCCAGTCTCCTGTAGTCTGTGACTGTTTCTTGATCTTCTTTCCCATGACCTTGACAGTTTTGAGGAGTACAGCTCTCTATCCAATAGAATGACCCCCAGTCTAGGGTCAGTGGGTGTTTCTCTTAGGGTTCGACTGGGGTTACCTCCCAGGGTTTTTTGGGGGATTTGAGAGCATCTACAAAGCACTCAGGACCCTATTGGATAGGTTTTCTTTATCCATGTGCATTTTTTTTTTTTTAATGTAGGCTCTATGGCCAGTGTGGAGCCCAACGCGGGGCTTGAACTCATGACCCCAAGGTCAAGACCTGAGCTGAGATCAAGAGTCTAACGCTTGACTGAGTCACCCAGGAGCCCCAGTCGAGGTGCATTTTTAACGCAGAAAGGCAAAACGGAGTTGTGGCTGGGAAGAGAAGCTCTGCAGCCTGGGTCCGAGTCCCCCTGCTGCTGCTTTCTAGCTGTGTGACCCTGGACATGTTTTTAAGCCTTTCAATTTTCCTCCCCTATGGATAAGGATAATAGCATTTTTCTCATAGGGTTGCTGTGAGAAGCAAATTGATACATATGTGAGCTGATGTAGAGGGCTTATTGCATTCTGGGCACCCAATCGAGCAAGCTCCCTTTACTTTTTGCTCCTCATATGAATAGTGTGGCACCATCTCTTTCCTCTTTGGAGTGATTCTCCATCTTGGTGTAACTTTATCTACAGTGGCAATGCCTGTGAAGGTGTGTTTGGAGGGTGCCGATCTGAAGTGTCCTTGTGAGCACAGGTCCTTGGGCCAACTTCAGAATCCCAGGAGCCCTCCTCCAGCAGCAGCTCCCACTCCAGAGAATTTTCTGCTTCCAGCTCAGCGCCATCCAAGGGCGGGGGGACCAGGTGAAAGGTGGAGACAGCCCCTGGCCTTGCATGCAGGGAGGGTCCTGAATCAGGCCTACAGAAGGAGCCTGGAGGAGGGTGGCTGCGAGGAGCAGGGCCTCCTGCAGCAGGACACAGAGCCTGGGCTGCATGGGCTGACCTCGTATCTGCCATCATCGTTCAGGGCAGGTTTCAAGTAGGAATCCCTGCATTCAGCACACGGGATGACTCACGGCTACACCACAGTGTAGTTCTAACTAACCCTAGGACAACCTTCTAAAATTATGTAATTAAAGTCTTGACTAGAATAAAGTCTGAGTGTATGATTTAACAAAGTGGATCAAAAGGGCTATTAAAAAAAAAAAGTAGAGGGAAAGCGTGAACAATAAGCCTGAGAAGAAAGAAAACTGAAACCAATAACCTCCCTCTCTCCGCTTCCTGCTGTCTCATTTCTGTGGTGCCTTTTTGTCTAGTCTTATTTGTCTCACTTATGTGCTAATTCCTCCCCGGGCCAGAAGGGTGTCACCTTGATTTCAGTGCAGCTCTAGCACGGAGGAATTCCTTAGATTTTTTTTTTTTTAAGATTTTATTTATTTATTTGAGAGAGTGAGAGAGCACAAGAGGGGGGAGCGGGAGAGGGAGAAGCAGACTCCCCGCCGAGCAGGGAGCCCGATGCGGGACTCGATTCCGGGACTCCAGGATCATGACCTGAGCCGAAGGCAGTCGCTTAACCGACTGAGCCACCCAGGCGCCCCTTAGATGTTTTTTTAAAAAAGAGCAAGAACCATCACCTCACACTTCCTTACATCCTAAGGGCTCTTCCTTGCCTCTTCATATTTGACTCCTTCATAAAACCATTTTGAGCTATGTTGGAAGTGATTTTAAGCTTGCCAGATACCTTATTAAGTGGGTAGGTGGCAGGTATCTCACAAATACTGAGCGCCTATTATGGGCCAGACACTGTTCTAGGCATTCAGGAACAGAGCAGACCAAGATCTATGTCTGTGTGCTTCCATGTTGATGGGAGACCCAGGCAGAACATTACAAATACAGTGTGTAGCCTGTGCACGGAGGGAAGCGCTAATGGAAAAGACTAGCAGAGGGGACCCTGGGAGTGGTAAGTGGGAGGCCTGGTTCTCCATTCTTCCCATTTGCCAACAGGGGGCTATATTCAGGACCAAGCACTCCCTTCTTTCCCTTACTTTCCCCAGTGTCTGCTCTAAGCTTTGTCTAGGGGTCTCTGACCCTTTTCTGTATCCACCGTAGATTAGGAAGAGGAGTAAATGCAGTTAGGCGCTTTCCTCTGGAGCTGAAGTGTCTGGAATTGATCCCTAGCTCCATGGCCTGCTTCTCTGTGACCTTGGGCAAATACCCTTCTCTCCACTTTGATTTCCCCATCTATAAAATGTATGTACTTCGCAGGGTTGTGGAGAGGAGTAAGTGTGTTACTATAAGGTGCTTAGGGCAGAGTCTGGCACATAGAAAGCACTCAGATTAGCTTTAAAATAGTGGTATCAGTGTGTTGTGGAGTGGGGGAGGGTTGTGAGTTGGAGACTCTCTGCTCCTTAAGAAATGAGGGGCAGCATGAAGCACAGGATCCATTCTATCCCTAAATACCCCTAAACACCTCTTAAGCCTCGCTACGTGGGGCTCCTTCCCTCAAGAATCCAAAACATGAAGCTTGGTCTCTCCCACCTTATTCATTGAACAACTTTATGGAGACGTGTTAATACCATGTTGAAGGCCAGAGGCTGTTTCAAAAATGGGTAAGAATTCCCCTCCCCCGCCACTCCTTGGTTCATTCCCAGGAAACACTTCTGTCTTTGATGGGTTCTTTTGTTGTTGTTAAATTCTCACATTCTTTTTTTTTTTTATTTTTTATTTTTAAAGATTTTATTTATTTATTTGAGACAGAGAGAATGAGATACAGAGAGCATGAGAGGGGTGAGGGTCAGAGGGAGAAGCAGACTCCCTGCCGAGCAGGGAGCCCGATGCGGAACTCGATCCCGGGACTCCGGGATCATGACCTGAGCCGAAGGCAGTCGCTTAACCGACTGAGCCACCCAGGCACCCCTTGTT